>NC_092367.1:351184-702369 GCF_030848805.1 Temnothorax longispinosus
TTTCGCTACTCTGATTCGTTCGTGTTTCTTGCTCGCCATCGACGAGCTCGCGATGGTGATCGATGTTTTGTTCAGATGCACTGGCAACAGCTGCTAGTTCGTCCTTTTCGTTGTCGTCGTTGTGCCGGCGAAGGTTCACCTGTTTCTACGAAGCAGATTAGGTAGTACGAACGGGTCCGTATTTTGCAACCTGCGTCCGTCCACCTTGTCGCATAACGTATCGTTGTGTAACATGCCGTAAATAGTATCCTATCTATTCGAGGCTAGTTTTATGGCCACCAGCCATCGGTTGCGCGAAGAATCCTATGAAACGCACCTGGCAAATCCCGGTACTCGATGAAATGATATATCATTACATTTTTGAATTCATGAAAAAAAAACAATGGAAGTTACACTTTAGCACAAAAATTTTATACAGATTTTAAGATTTTAAATATTTGAAGAATTATTAATGTATGATCTTGCAGAATTGTCCAATTTTCTAATTGAAATCGCTTGAAGAGATATTTTTGGAGTTACATATATTAGATTTTTCTTAGACCATTCTTCGTAACATTTTCACATTTTGTGTTACAACGCAAAACACTGACGGGATCGCATTTCGATATACATCGCGAAATCACGTCGTATCGGGGACAGAAGCTCCGACTGCCGTGCATGCCGTCGTGATTTCGGTAGGGTGCTGCCACAGTGAAAGCCCGGAGTTTTCGGAAGGAGGCGAGGGCACGAGAGAGGAGAATGCGGAGAGGACGAAGGAGGTTCAGGATGTCCGCGAAAGAGACGGCGGTCAGCCCCTCGCGGTGTGTCCGTCAGCCCGGCTATATATCACGTGTAAACGACTCGGGTATTAGCATATCTGTATCTGTCCAGTGGTTGTCCCTGCCAACTCTACCGGGATGAACGTCTCCTCCGTACTCGCCTCCACCGTCCCCACGGGCCCCCTACCTACCTACCCGGGATTCTCCCTGGTTCCTGTGTGCGCGGCCGAGATGGACCGGGCAGATTCGGCGAGCGGACCGGCGAAGTCGGTTCGGGGAGACGCGATGACGAAGACACGCGAAAACGCATGGCTCGTACGAAGTAAGACGAAGAGAGATAGGGGGCGAGCGGACAGATAGCGAGTGCGCGGCGCAGGAGCAGAAAGAACACGGACCCGCTTGCCGAAACTTTAATTGGGAGCTTACACGACGTTACAGTAACGTATTTACGTGAGGGGAGGTCACCCTTCCTCTCTCCCTCACCTGTCGTTCGTTACATCGCGGAGACAAAGGTACCCGGTGTGCTCATTACGATCGTTAGGCATCGGCTGCGCCGACCGGAACGCCGAGAGATGGAGATGCTCGGCGGCGATGTTACTCCAATAGTAGTTGCTTTCTGAAGAAGATGAATACGTGTACCGCACGTCGTATTGCTTCGTACAAAGTATAATGCCGCGAGGCTCTGCGCGGAAATCGAAATTTATAAATATAGCTATGGATACTTTTCTGACGCTAATTGAAAAGTCGTTATGAACAACACGGAATTATATTACTTACTACTTTGGTAATCGCAGTGAAAATTTCAAGTAGACTTTTTGTAAAAATAAGTATGTTTTTTTGTGGTGGGTTTGATAAGTATTTTTTTCAGCGAATAAAATGATAATTGACGCGCGGATTGATGCTCGGTTCCGACGAAGTTTACGGTTGTTTTGACGCCTCCGAATTCTCCGAACATGGACATCGATGCGAAGGCATCGATTAACGAAGGAAGGTAGCCGAGCGCATGTAACTTGCGCGTAATTCGGCGTAAGAGTCAAAGAGCTACCGATAGTATCGAGGAATTTTGGAAGCGAGACTACGCTACTTAAGTTAATCACAAGCTACGTGCCTAACTCGGCCGTAACGTTTTGCGGGGATCGTCGCGGCGAGTTTTCCTCGGCTCGAAACGGCATGGAGGCACGATAAAACGATTACGTTCGGCGCGCATCGCGTTTCGGGGAAGGAAAAAGGATCTCCACGACGTGCCACGGCGCGGCGATGCGTTGATGCACCGAGCGAGGGGAGGAGAAGACCGCGCGGCGGTGATGGGGACAGGAATTGGGGACGATGAACAGTCGGCTCCCGTGAAAGAGAGACGAGGAAGTAGAGGGAGACCAAGGAGGGGCAAATCGGGAGGGCGAGACGGAGAGAGAAAGAGGGAGAGAGAGAAAGAGAGAGACCGGGTCGTAATAACGGCCGAATCATTTTGCCGGGGTATTTTTCAAAATGACTGGGCACTGTAGGAACGGCGGTATGCCGTGTTCCCTCGCGATCCGTCGGGGGCTCCGCCGCGCCGAATTGCTCGCAGATGCGAGGGAACGAGGAGGAAGGACCCCGAAGAAGGGAGAGGGCGAAGGTGGCCATGGAGAGGAAGAGCGTCCTGTGTATCCAAAAGGTACAGAAGGGTGGAGGTGGGGAGCAGAGAAAGAGAGAGAGGGAGAGAGAGGGGGGATAAAAAGAGATGGGGGATTTATGCGCCTCATATGAGGGATGCGGAATGGGGAGGCATATGTATCGCGGCCAAGCCAATGGGAGAAAAAGAAAATGGAAGGATGGACGATAAAGGGCGGGGAGGCAATGGGCAGAGGGGGAGAGGAGATGGAATGAGATCGAGGGATAGAAAGGGAGGAGGATAGCCTCTGCTACCGCATGGGCCACCGGTAAAAAGAGCGCGCTGACCGAGTAATTGCGCCGATCGCCGATCGGTTCTCTACCGTGAGGATGAATATTTCGATCTCTCGACCGGTTTCCGGGAATTGCCGAGAGCGTGACTTCTTCGGACGCAGAAACGCTTGGGCATTGGGGATCGAACATTGACGAAATTTGTGCCACTGAAGAAATGCTGAGTTCGCTGGTTCTCGTTGCTCATTCCTTTCCGTGGCTCCTTCTCGTGGCCCTTTCTTCGCCGATCGCGAATCCACCCTCGGGCCTATCGATTTCGACGAGCCGCGAATCACGAATCTATATCAAGTGTGCAGGTGAAATAGGGACCCGCGGGGTCTGTGACGAATGGGCGCGAGGAGTCGAGGGGTTGCAGCACGGATCGAATAAAATGACGATCGTCGAAATGATTCGGACTGAGAGAAAGAGAGAGAGAAAGAAAGAGAAAGACTCCCTTTGTCTCTGAGCGGCGCGGCGGCCGATTCGTATTCGAGGCATATCCTTCGTTTAAGGTAGACAGACGGTATAATTTCGTCGGGTCTGTGTCATTTCGAGAACCTTTGCGGCGCAACTCCTCCTTTCCGAGGCGGGCTCGCTATCCCTTTACCTGGAGGATTCGCTCTGTCTCTCTCTTTCACCCGTCTCGATCCTCCCCGCTCTACTGACTATCCCTCCCCTGTCTTAACTATCCGCCGTCTCATTATAGGCGGACGTCTAATATCGCGTGTGTCTCTACCGTTCTAAGACCGGGCAGTTATTTGCGAAATATTCGGAGCATTGCCTAACGTCCAGAGACGCGCCGTGCGATTGAGGCCCTCGGGGCCTTGCGTCGGGCCCCGACGTTAAGGTACGTCCCAAATTCGTGAATTCTGGACGATCCGGAGATAAACGAGCGTCTCTCCATACAAACGGCCGGTCACGAAAAGGCCGGTTATCTAGCGAAGGTTGTATAGTTAAAAGTAGAACTGGAAAGTGGGTAGGGCGGGTCTGTACACGCGTCTCGATATAAGCTAGGATGCGAGGTGTGTGCGTGCATACGTATGTTTGTGCATGTGCTGATAGGAACGTGGGCGGCGCGTATCCGCCGTCATCGCCACTGTTCGTTAATTGCCAACGATTCGCTAAACATGCAACGACATTTCCGAACACGCGATGCATTTCGGAGCACTTTTCTTGGCATATCGGTGAAATACTCCGATTCGACATGTAAGGACGCGGAAGGAGAAGGAGGGAAAGAGGGAGGAGAGAGAGAGAGAGAGAGAGAGAGAGAGAGAGAGAGAGAGAGAGAGAGCGAGCGTAAAGAATATCGCGAATTCGTCCCACAAGCGTTTGCACGCATACACGTGCGTGTCAGGTCTCCGCGAGAGAAGTGTCTGGTCTTCTATACGCCGATGTCCGTTCTCACCTCGCTCAAAGAACGGTACAGAAATAACAAATACACGGCACCGAGATCAAAATCAGGGATATTCCTTTCGATGCATTGCCAGCCGATGAGCTACTCAAACACCATTGGTACATGTGGAAGAGCCTGATTTGTCGGTTGAGGAGACCGACAGATCTCCTGTCGAAGAAAAATAATAATCTGCCAGGAGAATGTCTTATTTGCGTTGCTGCATCCATAATTCTGTTCACAAGTTCATCCCTATTGCGAGATTGTTCTGTATAAACTACTGACTTCATATGCCCCCAAAGAAAGTAATCTAAGGATTTGAAAATGTTTCAAATATTCATATTAACTTTCAATAGTTGTGGTTCTGTTAGGAACATTTACGGAGATATGTTTAATGTTTATTAAACAATTTCAACTCTAAATGACTTCAATAACACACCCGGATTTATCGATACGACGTTTGAATTGCTCCACGATAGCGCTCACCGTTTTTCTCACTTTCGCTTCGAACGACACCGGGGGAATCGTTATCTGTCGCCAGCCATGAAACGTCGACAGGTCGGAATGATCGATACTTAACGGGTAACAATTAATATGCGAACACACGCGCGATTAGGCGGTGTTACGCGTATCAGTTAATCACGACGGAGAGGATTAACTCCTCGTACCACTCCGACATTCGTATATTTGCCGAGTGCGTGGTCGACCAGTCGTGTATATTTTAAATGAATGTCTATGACAAGCCGAATGTCAGATTGTTGTTGGCGCGTCTCGACACTGTCATTGATAGAGAGGAGTGGTTTACAACGAAACGCGACACGCGAACCAATCCCCGGATGAAGAGGCAATAACATTTTACATAACGAGCCTAAAACTCCGCCCAAAATGAACCAACGTGGCCAAGATCCTCTTGCCGAAAGCGTTCTAACGCCTTCCTCGTGTTCTCGTGAACTCGTGCGATTTTCGATATTCCGGAGGGAGGGTTACGTCACTATTCGACCTTTACGCAACGCGCGTTCGGCGTTTGAGCGTAGATTTCCTTCACGGCTCGTTCGGCCCGACCGTTTGCAAGGCGAACGAAATATCAATTCGTCTCGGATCTATTTCGTGAGAGACCGCGAGCATATATTACCGCGAGAGAAGAGAAAGAGAGAGAGAGAGAGAGAGAGAGAGAGAGAGAGAGAGAGAGAGAGAGAGAGAGAGAGAGAGAGAGAGAGAGAGAGAGAGAGAGAGAGTAACTTGAATTTGATTTATGCCACGTTGAGTCACGGTGTAAAGTCACGTTAGTTACCACAAAGACTATCATATATCACTGCCCGATCGCGCGAGGGAAGTGCAAGGGCGGCTCGAACGCTCGTCTGAGCGCTCGTGCGCGCGCCGCGTTTAGCGGCTAATTTTATATCGTATCGGATCGTGCTGTAAAATTCTGCCACCTACGTGCAGTCTCCGAATCGTCTCTCTGAACTGATTCCAAAAACAAAAAAAAATTCGGACGAATAATCTCGATTGCTGGCATGGCCAAGTCCGCTCATCGTCTTTTAAAGGCCTGATTTCGAAAACTTCTTGCAAGTTCCGACGAGACAGAGCAGGATCATTCGCTAAATTTTCGAAGAAAGGTGTCACGCGACGTATCGTCGTGTCGAGAAACGAGTAGTTCTGCCGCAACGGGGGGAGGGAGGAAGAAGGGGTGTTGATTCTTATTACGGCACGGTCGTTCGCCGTCCAATTAGAGCCGTCTAATTGGATCTTCTCGTGGAGTCGCGGCGATGACGGAAGTGTCGATAAGACCGGGTACAGGCCGTCACAGTGAAACCACCGGACGAACGAACGAGGCCCCGAGAAGAAGGCTGTGGCTGGGGGGGGGGGAGAAGAAGGGGGACAGAGAGAGAGAGATAGAAAGAGAGAAAATCAGAGGAAGGCGCACGGTCGAATCCGTGCGTACACACGAGTGACGTATCCGAACGTATGCGGCCCTCACAGAGCGATGTGAGGCGCGAATATAAATCACGGCGTGTTATACACCCAAGCGTGTGCTGGCTGCAGCAGTGCCTTTGCACGTATGCACACGCGAGGAGAGACCGTGGCCGGGCGCAACCGACGCACAGTGCGGGCGCACACGAGGGCCTCTCCGTAGATCGAAGCGATCTTCCTCATGTTCTTGTTTCTCGTCTTCCCGTACCGGCCGTTCGTTCCTCCGCGTTCCGCTCCCCTTCTTCTTTCTGTTCACCGGCCACGTTCATCATCATCACTACCGAGAACACAAGCGTCATCCTCACCCCCCCGATTCGTAAGAAGGGAATCGTGCAAAGAGCAGCGGTATCGTGGCTGTATTTCGCGCCCCACTATTCGTGAATTGCTTGCGTTGGACTCTCTTCCCTCTTTTACGATCTACTCCTTCGCGAAGAGTTAAGTCTGGAATGATTATGCATCGTCTTTGAGAACATTAACGCAGATCGATTAGAGGATGGTTATTCTTGGTGCTGCACTGGCTTTCGCTCATAATCGGCATTTCGCGACAGTCTGAACCACGCGTTGAAGTCACCCGCGGACAGCGCGATTCTTCGTTCACCGATGCACACATCTACGCATGCCTGTATGCACGGTGCACCTTCCGCAGGCGGGACACGCTTCAATGCGAATACGATCGATACCGCGTCGATCATGTGCGCGACGATAACGCGACGACAATAATGCAGCCATAATCGAGCACTCGCCGTCGGCGAATAGGCGGACGCCCAAGCATCTCGCTCATTAATTATGACAATGCGGTGGATCGCGCCCGCATCGTTCGTCACTCCAGGCCTCTATCGCGCCGTTGATAATTGCAATCAAGCTCGGCGTTTTCCTCCCGGAGGAGGCATCCCGCCTGCGTGGCTTCGCGGCGGGAATGTGAGAAAAAATCGGTCGGCGCTTCGAGTTGCTCGCGGAGAAGCTCATTGCGCGATCGGGTGATATATGGCGCGCGGGAGCGTAGGTAGGCATCCGTCCGTCCATTCGTCCATCTAGTCTATCGCGGCTTTACCTACGCGCGTCCACCTCTGCCCGGCGTTGCACGGCGGCCTGAAATCCTCGTCGATCGAGCACCTGTCCGCGCGGATAGTCCTACAACCCCGGCAATAAAAGAGAGCATGAGCGAGCCGCGCCGAGTCGCACGGCCTCGCACATTGTTGCCGCAACGATCTCTTTGGCTCCCCTCTTCCGCTTCCTGCATTCCAAACGATTTTGTCGACGGACGAGGCCTTTCTTGATCTCATTGAGCACTAACGAATCGATTGTTGAAATTTATAGTAATAATTATCTATTTACTATTAACGTCCTTTCTTATCTCTTCTTAATAATTTTTTCTTCTTTGACCGCGAGATATATTAATCATGCAAATTGCGATTCTACAGAGTTTTAAATTTTAATTGTAGATTTTGTCTAATAATTTTACCTAAGATATATAATAACGTTACCTAAGGTAGTAACGTTTTGAAAGACCGCGTTATAATTTAACGATTTACTTTCCTTGCTTGGCCTTTGATTTATGTAATGTCGATTTGTACGTTGCTAGTATTAGTTTTGAAGCTTGTTCATTAGCGATTGCGTATTGATCGATCGTGATCACGTTTTCGCAAAGATTTAATACCTTCAGAAAAATTTGTTTAGTCACACATACGTGTTCCAGTTTTCCTTTCTCTTTTCTCGAATGTCTCGCTGGTGATACGTGCACGGGTCGTAAGTCAACATATCGAAACAATAAATGCGGCAAGATATACACGTGTTGCTCCATTCCCTTTCGCTGTTTCGTCTTTGTCTCTCCTCGGCCGTGCTTGTCGGCGATGTTGACGTTTTAGAAAGCGACTCCACGTCGTCCCGCTGCTTTTCCACTGCAGCGAGCGCTAATGAAAAATAGCAGGTGGAGGTGAACGCGGGATGACAGAGAGAGGCAAGAAGGAACAGCGCGAGACGAGAGTGAAGGAGCGGACTCCTATAGTTATCTGCATTCCGGTTTACCGAGAACCTATGCACTTGAGATGCATAACTCTCCTCTGCATGTGGCGTTCGCTGAAGCGAGAAAGAAAGAGAGAGAAAGGGAGGAGAGGTATAGGAGTTTGAATAATTTCGCAACGTTTCTAGGTACATATATCTTGATACTTACGCGCGAAACGTGAAACAAATTCGAAATATGCAAATGAACCGCGTCCCGTACGTCGAATTATAAATTAAATTTATCAGGTTATGTTTATGTGTTGTGTGTTAAACTTGGACAGAAAAAATATTTTCCGAAGAGATGGTATTTCAGAATATAATTATTTCGAAGAGAAAGACGAAGAGAATTTATCCTAATTTGTGAAATTTGCCGAGATGAGTTTTATACCTACATTTCAAATTAATCTAAAAAGAACTGATATCTATCTATCTCTTTCTCCGAGAATTGATCTGATTTTGATCGCGAACTCTTCTGGAATCCGTCGGCGAAAACGTAGTTTTGTCAAGAACGGCGTACTTATATACGACTACCTTGCGTATCACCTCCGGTCTCTACTACGGCGATTTCATAGTCCGATACTAGCGTACTTCACCGCGGTATCCTAGGATGCGATCCTATCGGTAATTGCGGCCGACCATCTCGCGAGTTTAAACAGTCCTCGTGACTCACTCATAACGCGATATCCCGCAATTTCTATTATTATCCAACATATTTTACTACACCCTCGGTATGTGTATCAATGCCTAAAAACAGTGTAATTATATGTAATACATCACGTAAGCGATGCACCGACCGCGAGTTAAACTCACGATATACGTCAGTCAGATGCACCTTAAAGAACTCCCGCGTTCTATGGTTACTCGGCTTAACAAATGTGAAATATTTGCGAAGCAGGTGCCGATATTTCCAACATTATTCTCGAATGTTTCATTTTTTACATACTTCTCTTCGTATATATTATATAGAATCTTATATAATTTGGAAATAACCGAGATTGATAAAAATATCAATGATTTATTTAAGTTTTGTGAGGACGAAGTTATTTTAAACGTTTTAGTCTCTTCTTGTTGAATTCCGCGCTGCTGCTCAGGCATTTTCAATTCGTGTTGCGTGCCGTTCCTTTTCACCTGCATCGTCTGGAATCATCTTACTCCGGGAAAAGGAAGCGAAGCTCACCGCTGCGTCGTGATTTCTGGGACGATACACTCGGCCGCTTGTCGTCGTGGGACGAGACGAACCGTGCAGCGCGACGCGATTCTATCGGTAATTGCAACCGGCGAGCGAAGCGGCGCCGCGATCAGAAGACGATGCGACTCGACCGTCGCTACTCGTCACAAGACAAAATCTATGATGAAAAGTCGTTGAAAAAGAAATAATATTTTTGATGGATTAAGACGCAACAAAAAGGAACGAGAGTAAAATCAGCACATGTATTATGAAATGTTTTAAATTGCGTAATCATGCGCCAAATAAAAGGAGCTTGCGCGGAGCTCGACGGAGTGCAGGAGTGACGAAAGTAAGTCCTAACTGAGGGACAGGACGGGAGGGATATAACGCGGGAGTTAGCGAAGCGGATCGCGAGACGCGCCGTAATGTAATGGTCGCAGGTGCAGTTCGACATGGTACGCTCTGATGCAATTAGTAAGGGGCTGTATCTATCCTATCTGGGCACGAGTGCCAACAGCTCGTGCGTTACGCTGCGAGCGCGTCGCGAGAGAGTAAGAGAGAGGGAGGGAGGGAGAGAGAGAGAGAGAGAGAGAGAGAGAGAGAGAGAGAGAGAGAGAGAGAGAGAGAGAGAGAGAGAGAGAGAGAGAGAGAGAGAGAGAGAGAGAGAGAGAGAGAGAGCAAGAGTGTGTGGAGGTGGAATGGCTAGGGAACGTGTGCCGTTTATTTATGCGTGCCAACGAAGCGTGTCTGTCATGTAGGTTGGTAGATGAGAGCGACAAAGGCGAGAGATCGAGAGATCTCTCGGCGAGCTGCCTCCTCGACGCCGACGCGCGATGCCAATTGCAGTTGCAGTTGCAATCGTACACGCGTAGCACATGTAGCCCAGTAAAATGACAAAATTTGGAGGAAATAATACTGACTGGGCTGAAACTTTGTAAACAGGCTTGTTTTAGGGTACTATTTAACATATTAAAAGTCCCCATGTGTAGACGCTACGTTGCGGGCAGGGGAGGGTCCAAAAGGTCCAAAAAATTAGTTTTTCGCAAATAACTCGGAAAATATCAACTTTACGGAAATTTATGTAGATATTAAAATTGTAGCTTACAAAATTCCGCACAATTTCGTTTTTTATTCAAGTCTGTACGACCAAATGGAGCAGAGATAGAATTTTTTTAAACATCGGTAGTTTTGCAACGCAACAAAAACGCGTACGCGCGTCGCGCATTTTTCGCTAATATCTCGAAAATGGACTCTTAAATCGAAAAATGTTTTAAATAAAAGTAGTAGAGAATCTAATTACGAACAATTTCGTTTTTTATTCATTTCTGTACGGTCCAAATTCGCCGAGTTATTAATTAAACGACAATTTTATTTTATGTTGATAATGGATGTTTTGCATGTAAAAATCAGTATTAACTCTGAAAGTATAGGTCGTACACATATAGTATGTATAATGAAAGTTAAAGAGAATAAAATTTTGAACATGTTGATGTATGCATGAATCCATTTTGATAAAGATAGCTTGAAGTTAAGAGCAAAAAACATGAAAAAATGTTATTTTTTAGTGCATTTTGGAAAATAACTTTTTCTAATTAGTTGGAGGCAGTAATGTTATGTATTTTTCTTGAAGATATTTTAATTATCTTTAAAATGAGACGTCGTAGACCTTTTTTCATTGAAACGTTGATGAATTACAGGTGTTTAAATATTGAAGAAAAAAAATCAATTTTTGTTAAATTAACATTTTAGTCCAAAAATATATGGATAATAATTTTTCAAAAATTTATTTTACCTTGTTTTCATTACTTCATATATATATGAACGTGCTGGAGTAGTATAAGTCCTTCGCAAAGTATGTTTTATTTAAAAAAAAAGTTCATGAATATTGCTGTATTTTTGATAAATTGTGGAAAAATTGCATTATCATTCCTTTTTTTGTAAATATCTCCGTTTCTATTAACTTTACGAAAAAACTTCAAGAGACCGAAATTAAAGCTGACAAAATTTCCTATAAAATAGAGTTTATGACATGTAATTTTAAATGCATTGTGATGGGAAACTGGCGTTTCAAAAGACAGGTAAGTTTACGTATGTAGCAGATCATCACTATAAGTCGCCTGAAATGATGAAAAAACGTGTCCTTAACATTTTTCTGTACCTATTGAAGTGTCGGAAGTTATTCTTGGGGTCTTTCTGAATCGTTTGGTACTAGGCCGATATTTTTAGGGCCGATAGTTCTGTACATAGGTATTAAAGATTGAGAAGAGTCCGAAGTCGGTATGCGGCGCGCGGCGTGGCAAACACGTTACGACTCGTTTTATTTAAAAAATCATAACTCACTAACAAATTGACGAAGCTTAATGATTAAACACGCAAATTAAAGCTAAAAGTAGTGCGAATGAGAAAAAAATATGAGATAATTATTAATTAAATAAGAATACTTAATTTCGTCGCCGCAAATTTGGTAATTTTTAAATGGTACAGAAGGACTTTAAGGACTTAAAGAATGCTAGAAAAAAAATTTTTGAATAAGAAAAAACGAATTTGAAGTGTGACAGATATTTTTTATGTAAAAAAATTAATTTATTATTTATTATTATTATTATTAATATTATTATTATTATTTATTGTTTATTATTATTATTTATTTATTTATTATATTATTTTTTTTAATTTTTTTATTAATTTATTAATTTATTAATTTTTTTTATTTTTTTTTTTCTTAAATTAATAGCATGTAAATGCAAATCAAATTGCACCGGGTCATGTGGCTGCAAAAAGGCAGGGTTAAGATGTTCTGACCTCTGTGCTAATTGCAAACAGAACGGCTGCCTAAATATGTTCGTATCTGACGAAATGAGCGATTCCGAATCGGATGAAGACTATTCAAATAGTGCAAATGAAGAAGAAGAAGAAGAAGATTAACAACTAATTTCCATCGTATCTCTTCTATGGCGGTTATAAATTATTTAAATATTCATATTTCCTCGATTTTTCACTGTACAGAAATGAATAAAACACGAAATTGTTCATAATTAGATTCTCTACAACTGTTATTTAAAACATTTTTCGATTCGAAAGTCCATTTTCGAGATATTAGCAAAAAATGCGCGAAGCACGTACGCGTTTTTGTTGCGTTGCAAAACTACCGATGTTTAAAAAAATTCTATCTCTGCTTTATTTGGTCGTACAGACTTGAATAAAAAACGAAATTGTGCGGAATTTTGTAAGCTACAATTTTGATATCTACATAAATATCCGTAAAGTTGATATTTTCCGAGTTATTTGCGAAAAACTAATTTTTTGGACCTTTTGGACCCTCCCCTGCCCGCAACGTAGCGTCTACACGTGGGGACTTTTAATATGTTGAATAGTATCCTAAAACAAGCCTGTTTACAAAGTTTCAGCCCAGTCAGTATTATTTCCTCCAAATCGACAAATTTCGAGTCATTTTACTGGGCTAATGGGATTCTCGTGTGCGTGCGATTCGTGTCGCGCCGAATGCTTTAATTAGAGCAAGTTTGTGCCTGGTGCGAAAGCGCTGCCTTTGGCAGCCTGGCGAAAAGTGCATAGACACGTTCGCATTGCGGAAGGCATTGAACTCGCCGCCGTGAATTATTCAAGGCCCGAGCAGCGGTGTCCTTGATTCACGCATAATTACAGGAGAAACTCTTTCGCTGATATTTTAGTGAAGCTCTTTAACAACGTAATTTATGTAATAGAAATTCACATTAAAAGTCTTTTTTACTCTCACATAACAATTATATTTTGCATATAAGAGGCGGGCGATCGCGTAATTACATACATACGCGCGGAAAATGTTATAGGAATATATTCAGCGTACATATCTATTATAAATATTATTAAAGTGACCGAGAGAGCTTGCGAATTAATATATCACCTCGTTGCCGTTTAACGAGTCTCGCGTTGATACACGCGGCTCTGTCAATAATGATTCATCGTGACGGTAGAATTCACGACCGTCTCGCCAGGTCGGCCGGTACGCGTTCGGTCCGCGTAAGAAATCGGCGCGAGACAGCGCGCGTTAAGGGACAATCGGTTAACAGCAAACGCGAACGATCGGCGCAACACGATCAGCGACTAATTGGACACTTGGCAGTGAACGGGCCGATTCATCGACGGCCCGTCTTCGGTTCCGCAGATTAACTTCGCCTACGGGACGCCTTCTCTCTCCTCGCCTCGCCTCGCTTTACCTCACCTCACCTCTTCACCTCACCACGCTTCGCCTCGCCCGGTCTTGCGATCGGTTAACGGCGTGCCGACATACAACAGCGACGTTTCACCCAGGCAAGGTCGTCAAGTGACTGGCGAAATCGGATTCGTGCGCGCACAATTACGATGTCTTGTCGTGTCGCGCATGCACAGGTTTTACTATATTTGCGCACGACGTATGTTTCATCGATTACTGAATTATATCGCGAAGGAGTAAAATTTATAGTTCTCTTTCCGCCATTCTCTCGACGTTCGCGATATCGCGAGAGACCGAGGAGATAGAAACGTATTTACGCACGTAAATATATTCGCTCAACGTATCAGCCACGAAGTGAAGAGATGAGAGCGGGAATATCTTCGCGTTGAAGCGATATTACTTATTTACATATCGATTGAACGAGCTCTCATGGGCTGGATACGTGAGCCGAGTCTTAATAACGCGGTAATGAGAGCGTTTTCCTCTCAAATAACAGCGCGCCCATTACAGCGCGACGGACTGTTATATCGCCTAAAAAGGCAATGTACGAGAGGAGAGCGAGGAAAGAGCTCGCGGTGATGCAATGAAAATCGGTTGATTAACGAGCTCAGTTTATTAAAGAGCTCGCCGAGTCGTAGTTGCTTGCGAGCAATGATCTAATTAAATTACATCACGCCCGAGAATCCGCGCATTCACCTGGCTGTACTCAAGGGAATCAATTAGCCATATTTTACTCTGCAAACGCTTTTAAATTATGATATATGTTAATCATCGTCTCGTGCATTCCCGCAATTGTGCGGGCCGTCGTCGTAACTCTATATCTGAATTATTGCAATTAAAATCATCAACGCTTATATATATATATATATATATATATATATATATATATATATATTTTTTTTTTTTTTATCGAAGTTACGCATTTCCGTTTAATCGACCGTCGTGAAAGCAACTTTTGATATCGCATTCGATCGATTTGCGACTCTATCTGCGATCTGCGAGTCGCTCGACTCGTTATCGCGCCGGGATCGAGTCTAATTGCGCGACCGGCGAATGCCTCCGTTGCGGAATATCGCTGTTTCGAGGTGCGCATATCTACGTGCGCGCGCGCGCGCGAACGTCGTGGAAAGTCGTAAACGCGGCGAATAGAATAATTATCGGCGCACATGCGCCTTTCCTCGGTAGATAACAATTACCTACGTCGCGGAGAAAATTCGCTCGGCTACTTTCCGCGCAGCGCTAAAGTCCGCGAGATTACGGTACACATCGCGTTTTAATGGTCCGCGAGCATTAGCACGGACCACTTATCTTCCCATAAAAACACCCGACATTACGTCGTCTCCTCCAACAATTTTATTCGTCGTCGTGGTCGTAGCGATCGGCATCTAGCGGGATCTCCGTTCGCGGATATCTCGTAATCGTCGAGCATCTCGTCGCATCGCGGAAAACGTAGGTTTGCGCCGAGACGAGTTTTCGTGTCGCAATATTACGAATGCTTTACAATTAGAGGAGAATACTTTAAATTAATTCTCCATTATCGAATTCTGTTTCTTTGTAATAAATTATATTTTTGATAATCCCGATGAGCTTGCTTTGCTATTACAGTCGAGATACGTTACGGACTGGCTGTTCACAAGCTCGCGGAACGTCAAGTCCCCAGGACGTACCGGCAATCGCGAAAAAAAGCGGATGTCGCAATCGTTCACGATCGGGTCCCCCGTGCCGCTAAAGGGCAAAGCTAATTTCCATCGATCATCCGCTCATCGTTCCCCGATTTTTGCACCGGTGAGGAAGGGGAGGGATAGCATTAGCATGAAGGCACTCCTCCGGGAAAAAGAGTTGCGCCGGGTTCCTTTACCAGGCAAACTCCTTTACAGGCAAAATCGTGCGTCGGGCAATCGATCAATCGCTTCTCTAGGCGTTGCGGGTTATTACGTGAAAAATGCTTGTACCTTCGATAGCTTCTCACCGCGGGAGGGTTCGGACCCCCAGCGTACTCCTTCCTCGTCCTTCGTCGGGTCTTTAGTGTATTCCTGTCGCTCTTTCTCCCATTCTTTCCTTTTTTATCTCGCTTCTCTCTCTTTCTCTCTCTCATCTCTCTTCCCTCATCCTCGTGCCATCAGCAATCCTCATCTATCTTAGCTCTCTCTTTCCATCGAACGCCGTCCTAGGCCGAGTAGAGTCCTTCCTTCCTTTCCCCATCCCTTTTCTCTCTGTCCGCGGTTACGGTTCAACTTCCACGAGCTCCTCCGTACTTGATGGTACACGAACGTGCGCGCATATAATTCTTCGCGCAGGGGGAGGAGGAGGTAACGGCGGTCGGGGTAGGATAGAAGAGAGGGGGGATTGTAAACGGCATACGAGCAACCGCACGGAAAGCCAAAGTGATAGAGCATGATTTATCTGTCGGTCGCAATTTTTATCGTCGCCCCCCACCTTTAAAGGTTGCAGTTACGACGTTCGCGGTGTTGCCTGCGCGAACGCACGCTTCCGTGGGTATTTACGCGCATCCATATGCATCCTCTCGAACCCGACGACGAGGGATTGATTGTAAATTTCGCCGTTGACAGTAGACCGGGCGCCTCCGCGTGACTTCATAGGGGACCCAAGCCTCGTGTGTATTGATTACACGATTTCGGCACGCGAACCTGATTTACGATCTCCGAAATCCGGCACTCGGAATTTATAATCAGATTATTGAGTCACGCCCATTCACGCGCACGCACACACAAGGCGGTGTTACCTAATCAAAACTAATCCAAGATCATTACTGGAGAACATCATAAAACGTGTATAATTTTATTCAAAGAGGTATTAATAGCGTTGTGATTTTTAACGCAATTATTTTCGGAGTATTTTTATTTTAACGATGTTCTCAGGACTATCGTTTGTTTGGGCGCGCAAATTAAACGAAACCACGACTCTCCTCTTCTGATTTTCTCGGCAAACTCGCGGTTGCAAATTGCTTGCGCGCCGCGATCGCGGCGCCATAAAATTAAGGCAACGATTACCGCCATCCCGTTTTATAGATCCGCCGTATAGCCGTATTATTTAAGCGCACGTACGCCGCGACCATATATACCATACATACCGCGGAATTTCAAATAAGAGATTGTAAATTTTGAAAACCCGGTGTGTGCGCAAGGGTTCAACCGTAAATTTCTCGCAGGTCGAACGGCGAGTCAAAGTAGGCGCATTTACGTATGCCGCTTTGCGTGCACCGTAACTCACGGCTATTGTTATTATCGTCGATTGACCATTAACGGCTGTCGGCTGCCGCCGCTTTCGCATTGATAGAAAATCGCATGGGATTCGTCGATAGGCGTGGCATCGTACACTGTTAAATTCGTATTGTCAAATTATACTCAATTTAAGTCACTTTTTACCATTCCTGTAGGTCCTGTAGGTCACCACTGCTTCTACTCGATATGCCGTTAATTTAACTAAACCAATAGAGTTAAAATAGTACTGTTTTGTATTAAAATAATAAATTTTGACACATACGGCAATTAAAAATAACAAAATGTTATTTAACCTTCCGTGTGTAAACGTGGGTCAACGGCGTCCGAGCCAAAATAATATCTGTTCGAAACTGTAAAACTTGCAAGCTTGCCAGAAAATATTAAATAAACGACGTTCATTAAAATGACTATAAAATCGTTAACTACAATGTAAACAGATGTTTTGTGAATTTTTCTGATTTTTTAAAATACTTTAAGATAGGGAAAAATAGCATCAAACATGACAGACCGTGGGCATCATCAGTGTATGCACTGGGAAGGTACCGAAAAAACGTATGCCCACGGAGAGTTTAACTTAAGATACTGGATTAAACATCCTTTAATATTTAATAGTATAAGCGCGCATGTACCACAGCTCTAGCTGAACTCCCTGTCTCGAAAAAACATCGGTTATTTTCCCGATCATTGTCCCGATTTCTCTTGGTTTCCCCGAGATTTTCTCAGACCAAAACGATGAACTTCGATCGCGATGGAAATTTACATTACATACGTGAGATGACAAGAAGGATACAAGTTAACAATAGCGACAGATGCTTAGATGCCTGGCCTTTTTCTCGCTGCCAATGCGCCTGCATAGTTCGCTCGTGAAGAGCTCGAGCCTCCAGGGGCCGGTGCATTCGGCTGCACCGTACCGTGTAACGGGCTGTTTAGTGGCTGCTTAGCGATCCGATTCTACCGATTAAGAGGAAAAAGCTTGCGTAAACAGCAGCCGGCGCGTATGTTTCGCACCGGTGGGTGCATATGTGCTCCATATTATATGTATGTATATTGTATATAACCGCGTGTGCGTACGTTCTCCCCTGTGTGTTCACGCCGGCAGCGCACCGTATCGTGTTTAAGACGTTACGCTGGTGCGACTCGAGACACGCTCCTGCTACGCGATAAATGCAGTTAGAAAATCTCAATCTGGTGCATCGCGTAACGCGTTAACGCCGAATACCATTATCGAATTCGTATCACATATGTCTGTCAATTTATTCTTTTTATTGATCGTATCATATATATCTCTTTTTCTCGATTTCGATCGTAGACCCGGTGGTTATTTCGGGTCTAAAATACATACGTAACACGAGATTTAGCTCGCAAAATTATATTTATATCATGCCTGTCGAGACATACGATCGGGAATGTCAATGAATACCGACGCGCGCGGCGAAGAGGGGGCCCCCTAGGTGCAGATACCGGTACACTGAGAACGCCGGAACGACATTAAAATTATATTTACACCGTTGTAGTGGCGTATATAAATAGAAGTCACGTTCGCGTACTCGTACTAATAGCTCGCGCGAACGTCGGCAAGAAGTACGCAGAGGGAAGTTTTATAGTGCATCAATAATGACCGACACCGGTGCCGGCTTTAAGACAGAACGTTACCTTGATGCAACTTGGATCCTTCATTAGGCGCTACCGATTGACCGGTAGGTAGGTAGGTAGGAAGATAGCCGTGCATGCACATGCATGCATGCATGCATGCATGCATGCTGAACGCTCGACAAAAAGCGTACGCGTGCAAAGCGTTTCGCAGCCTCGGGGCGCAAACGGAGAGATTCCAGATTCTCGACACCACTTATCTCCCCTACAAATTTCTGCCAGTGGAGCAGATGAGAGGCGCCGATAAAAGTGCATGAAATATATCGATAGGCTGTGCACATATGTATAATCTTGATCGACGATCGGGTTATTAATAATTCGACCGCGTTTCGCCCACTGTAAATCACGCGAAAAACAAGTTGTCTACCAAGAACGGGCCTTCGCACTGCGAGCGTTTATAACTGGTTTCCTTCCGGAAGTAAGAAGGAAGAAAAAGAGACAAAGAAGGAAAGAGGAAAAAAAGGCAAAGGGAAAAGATGTAGCACGGTTTAATACTGGTAGCGGAAGAAACGTGCCAGCGCGGCGCGGCGCGGCGCGCGGCGTTCCGCTATCGCAAATCCGGCGTTCCTCGGAAAAGAATATATTAACCCTCATCGGGGATGCGCATCACGCTCATCGATATCCCGCACTTTGTTTCGGCGAAAATAATCAATATCGGAGCTCCTCTTAACGCGCGCGCGCGCACACGGACTACCCGGCTTGAATTTATAGGCCCGCGATATCGTTACGTCGTATAAAATCATAAGTAATTTACGGAGACGCGTTAAAAAAGTGATATCGATAGCAAACGAACACGGCGTCGTATTTCTCATGGGCTGTCTAGGATGTAAGCACGCAATGGAACGCGATATCGAGAGGATAAAATAAACGACGGGGTAATTAATCGAGACTTCGTGCGGCTGCACGCGGTCGTAATCGGTGAACCGCGTTTTTTTTCCCCGCGTCCGCCAATCCACTTTGACTATTGGAGGCCAGTCGATATACGGTTTGTATCGACCCGCAAAAACCGTTTACCGTATACGCATGCAAAGCTGGTTTTATGCGCCCGCGGCCACCTGAAGATTCCAGATCTCGTCACGGTCACTTATACAACTTTGTTTCCTGTAAATGGAATCACGCGATGGAGTCACTGTAATTGTAACAAAAAAGCCGCGGCCGGCTCAATTCGTCCGGAACTTCCGCGCAAAAAACCGTAGTAGAGGGCGGCGGCTGGCGCACAAATTTGAGGGATCATAATTTTGGCCGATGTGCATGCGCGGCCATTGAACGATGAATATATGTTGTGACAGCAGGTGGAGGCAATTGAGAGAGGCGATTTGAGAATGCATTTATTTTATTACGGCAAGCTCTTTCTACATATTTCGATTACCTTTTCTCGTTTCTTACTCTGTAAACGCGAAAATGTGCGTAGGCTATAGGTGCGAAATTAGAAGAGAGGTGTTCGCACGGTCAACGGTTCGTGGAAAAACGTTTACGTTTGGGACGGATACATTGTGTCGACTTGTTACTCATTGCCAGGCGATAATAACCCAACAATGGCTAACGGTCCAATAAACGTTACAGATCCGATAACTGCCAAGTGCTATGTAAGTACCGCACGGGCGGCAACGTAGGCAGCGTAATAGGTCTATTTAAGCGGGACGGTCAGGAGGGTTATCATTACCACCGGGTTATTAGAATTCCTGATCCTCCGTGTCGATACGATTGCGCCTCCTCGGAGATACGTTTTATCTGTTCGAGATGTACGACGAGAGAGAGAAGAGAGAGAGAGAGAGAGAGAGAGAGAGAGAGAGAGAGAGAGAGAGAGAGAGCCGGTCCGGTCCGAAACCGCTACGTATGTATACTTTCGTCATGTGCGTGCAAAAGTCGATGCGTACCACACCGCCTCGGGCATTTTCGGTATGACGGAGTCTCGACGCCATTCATTTCTCGTGCAATCTTGTTGCACGAAGAAGCAAGCACGAAAGTCACCTCCGGCTTCGAAACCGGCTGCGTATTCGTCGATCGCTCGCTTTCAGCCACATACGTTGAACAAACAGGGCATTGATCGCGCGAGTGTCCATCAGCTTCGCGAAGTCCAACTAAGGACTACAACGGCCATTCTAGAATTATTCCGAAAACTTCGCTGGCGATCTCGTACGAAGTGCGAAATGTCGTCTTGTGTAAAATTATAGATGGTTTCACGGTCTGATTTTTGACGCTTCTAATTTCTGACAATTTAACGATAAAATTATCTTATCACGCGCGTTTAAACCGCTCAGACAATTTTTGCGTCGGCGATTCCTTAAGAGAACAGCATTCGGATTATCTTTTCTGTCGTATTTTCATTGTTTGCGTCGGTTTGCGTGCCGCGAGCTTCTCCGGTGTGGTTTCGGGCGTTGCCTCGTAGCGTGATTAGAAGTGGAAGACGAACGGAGAGCGCGCGGTAAGATGGAGAGAGATTAGAAAAGATAGCGATGGCGGTGGAACTCTTCTAGATGAGTTCCCCCGGGAGAAAATAATTTGCGGGTGACCAACCGACCAGCGGTGTGTCTGCGGTCTTCGTACAATCTCGAAGAGAGAGAGAGAGAAAGAGAGAACGTGGGGAATGTGTACGCGGATGATCGCGGACGAACGAGAGGCAGGGATAGGTGGAAGGGAAAAGAATATTGTGGTCTCGACGCTCGTAGATGAGAGAGTGAACGGGGTGGCCGGTAACGGCGGAGGAAATGCAAAGACGCAGAAGGAGACGAAGACGAAGAGGAGAACCGCGGGCCAGGCCTCGACCTCGGGGTTTATTAACTCCGGGTAACGTTATACAGCGCTTTGTGGGTCCGCGAGCGCATCTAACGCACACTCCGACACGCGCGAGCTGCAAAATTCTGTGGTGTAAGATCCGTTCATTGTGCCGGTGGAGGACTATCTCGTTTAACGCCGGCCAAAGAAAACCTCCCAACGGTCCAAGCCCAGTAATGCCGTGAAAGCGATTCTAAGAAGGATAAATTTAGCGGAGTATGGCGGTATCGAATGGAATATAAGAATTATACGCAATCACCGATTGCGTTCTTAGAATCGATCTAGTAAGTAAGATCAGTTGGTGTGAACGCCATGAAATATATAGAGAATTTATTTTTTGAATAGGTGAACGTCTAATTCAAAATCTGCAATTTGGCGATTCCGGCTGTCTTAGAACAATTTCGCGAAATCCCGTTAACACGAGATAGAGAATCGGTGCCCTTTCTCTCTTTTCTTTACAGCGTTCATCTCTTGGATTTCCGGGCACAAACCACTCGGCTAGACTGGCTCGGAACGAATTATTAACGGCATTGGTCCGTCCGCGATTGCGTTCGTCCCTGACTTTGCCGAGAAAGGATGATGAAGGATGTACACATATTTCATGTAAGTCCGGTGCGCGATATTTCAAAAATCTGCTACAGGAAGCTCATAGAGCGGAACGGGAGAGCGAGATTACGACGGGCAAGTGAAAATAGAGAGATCGATCGGATTGATTGTCTCAACGAATGTTGCGACAAACGCAAGTGTATTACACGAAATGACGTAACGCGGTGGAGAACCATGAGTAGATGCGCGATATAGTGTATACGAAAATATAATATAAACGAATTATACTTATATCGCGGCCTCTGTAGGAATTGAGCAGCTAATAGAAGCCGTTTCACGGCTTCTGGAGCGTTATCGCGCGAATATTAACCGGAGCCGCGCTCATGCACGACCACGTATACACGCAACCGTGGGATTTCGCGTTATTACGCGAGTCAGCGCATTTAGATATTTCCTCGTGTCTCATGGCGCTCCCGTATAGCAGCGAACACGCGCGAACGCGCGCACACACACACACGTGAGAGAAGCGAAAGAGACGCGCGCGCACACTCGTAGGCGCACGTACTCGCGCGCACTCGCGTATATTCTCGCAAGAAGTACGGGGCCACGGTTTGCATTCACATGCAAACACAGTAAATAGTCGTGCAAACAACGCGCGCGGCAGGGGAATAATAGCGTTAGCGTAGATGGTAGCAGAATAGGGCTCGTGCGAGCGTCACTCGCGCCAGACTGTACAAGAAACGCATTCCAGCATAAAGCACGCTGTAAGTCCCTCAGATAATTATCTTGCTTTCGAGAGATGGAGATAGAGAGAAAAGAAGAGAAAGAGAGAGAGAGAGAAAGAGCTCGTCCAACCCCGGAACTTTCTGTTTGCACGCGCAACACCGCTAAATCCTGTACGTAGTAAATGCGCAGCACGCGGCCCCGCGCTCTATATCTCTTGATACCTGTCGTGCACGTGCGAGCACGTTTCGCGCGTTTCATCCGGAGGCGATCTTAGTGGCGATTGGCGATGCGCGGCGCGTTGGATGTCGTTCCGATCTGCGGAATACCGCTGGACTTACGTATAATACACTGTATTTTCAGAAATTGCTTCGCACGTCGATTTACGCACATAAAACCTGAAATCGCGCGAACGCAACGGTATCTCGCTCTTTTTACTCACGATCGGGCGCTCGTTGTGACGTTCGTTTCTCTTCAGGCTTACGGTAGCTCGTTGTATCCAAGCTGATATACAATATGTACACGGTCGAAGCGCGTTGCCGACGCTGTCACCTACGCTGGGGCTCTTCGAAAGCATCGCTACATAAACTCATCGGGTGTTTCATACAGTCCTTCTTCTCGTGACATCAAAACGATATTCCGTCTGAGAATAGAGCGACGAAAGCTGATTTTCGACGGTGTTGGCGCTAGACACACGATTTCGAAAGATGCGCTGCTCTGAAAACATACGTATTTTTTAGTCGCGCTGAGATTCTTACACTGTCCGCAGGAATGTGTCGCGTCATACCGTCAGTTCCGGACCCTGCACTGAGATATCGACCACGCAAACTAGTCTCTCAGAATCCGAGCCCGACGTGTTGTGCACGTTGCAGCTTCTCTTGATTTATGCGTAATATAGCATTAATAAATGATTGCTGCTGTGATTAGAAGATATTCGGTAATTTTTTTGCTTCTAAATTACATCGATATCTATATTCGAACGAATTTAAACAAACTCTAGTTCTTGTTGTAAATCGATATTTACAACTTGACGTTTGTCTGTATAAGTTTCGGACCGACTACATTGGAACACGAAAAACAATAGAGAAGAGAACTTTGTAATCTTGAAGCGGGAAGAGACAGCCTCTTCACTCACGTGCGAAGGGCCCTCGCAACTAATTTCACTTTCAAAAGTGCCTACCTCGCGCGTTCTCATTATTTATCTGCAATTAAGAATCTCAAGGGGCGTCGGCGCTCTGCCACGCCGACGTACCCTCTCCTGTCCCACTACTGTCTGCTCCGCTCCACCTCCCGCTCTTCCGCTTTCAGCCACTTCTGCATACACCGACCGGGGTACCGGAGAAGAGAGGATCCTGACTGTTCGGGTGGTCTCTCGCACCGGCCCCTCGGGTTCATCACAGACAGCGCCGCGGCAGACTCGCGGCTCCCGACGGCGCTCTCCTTTTCTCTCCCTGCATGCAATTCTCTCTCGCTCTCTCTTCTTCCTCTCTCCACCTCTTTTCGATCTCTCTTTTTCTTTCTGTCTGCCTCGGGTTAGGTCTCCGTCCTCCCGCAGCTCTCTCTTCTCTCCCCTTTGTCTCTCTCTCTCTCTCTCTCTCTCTTCTCTTTTTTTTTCTCCGCTGCCGCGCTCTCTGTCTCATTCTCTCGCAAGCCGCTCACCTCGCTTAACGTCAAAAAACATCGCGATTTTATCATCCCTTTCAATTAACTTAACAATATGCCAGATACACAACAAGAGATAGCCAATAGTTCCGCAGCCGTAAACGCGACCGACGGGGACCGACGGGGCGGCGCGGCCGCCGGCAAAGTTTCGTCCCGCTGTGCCGTGGCTTGGTGGCTGCGGCCGGAGCGAACGGAGCAGACGCCGTGCCCGGAGCCCGGAGAGAACCGGCGAGAACCGCGCGCATAACACACCACCTCTCGAACGAGTGACGATGCCTTGGCATTGAAACGAGTCTACTTTTCGGCGCGCGTAATCCCGATCGTAATGTCGTGGCCATTATGCCCGCGGTGATTCTTTCTGTCCCCTCTGCTCCATTCCCTTTCTTCCTTCCCTCTTTCTCTTTTCCTTTTTCGCCTCTTCTCTCGCATCTCGATACGTCGCGGAATTTGCCACCGCATGGTCGATAAGATTCTCGTGCATATTGAAGTAGGTGCTCGCGAGGATACAATGTTGGTTATCGAGGAGAAGCGACGGGAGCTCTTTTTTTTTATTTACACTGGTGCTTCTCATCCCGTTCGTCGTCCGTCCGCCCACACGTACATGATACTTGCTCTCTTTCCATGCATGTGCATGTCTCGAAAGATATCCCGAAAAGTTGTACGATGACAAATGATCACTCTCGAGTAAGCCATCTGTATTATGCGGCTTATCTCGTGATATAGTCGCGCTCGGAATATGTTTCGAATTATTGTTCGTTATATCGCGCTTGCGCTCGCGACTAACCGACTACCGATCTTACGCGCGACTCTCGCGAGCGTTTCAATTTTATGTCCCCGGTAGGTAATCTTGTTCTCAAGATCGCGCTCGTTATTTACAAGGAAGCTGGCTTTTTACCGCTATGTTTTTTTGCAGCTCGTTACGCTGCGACGCTTTTTCTTCGCGGTGGTTAAGGAGCCAGCCGGTGCGCCCCGTTGACGAAATGCTGCGGCGCGGCGGCCGTTTCGCCCCGCGCGACGTAATCTCGCGTTGCATTATTTACCGCGACGTCTCGCCGGCGCCGCCGGTGCCAACGACCGGCGAGTAACGCCGCGCGCATTTTACGCTCGTAAAACACGATTAAAATAAAGCGTTAGATTTCTTCCCGAAACCACTTAACGACAAATTCCGGTCGTTGACTTTTGCAACGTCATTATTGCGAAATTGCCTCATTGTATCGGCCGAGAGGAGCGTAAGAGAACGCGCTACGGTTTCTGTATTGAAAGTAGGAAGTAAGAAGCTCTCTCTCTCTCTCTCTCTCTTTTTTTTCTTTCTTTCTTTCTCGACTGTTACCATCGATCAATCACGATTCTTATCTTCCAGCTGTGTCGAGTTCACGAGATCGCATTCGATAACGATGAGAAAAGAATTACGCAAACGTGCGGTCAAATGCTGCCGAACGAAAATGCCTTACCTGAAAAGTTACGTTCGTATACGCCCGTCCATCGCGAAAAAGTTCTCAAGCTCTTCCACACGACGCGACAATGTAACGAGGACCTTTATCGTGCGATGATTAATCTAAAAGTGCCTGCGAGATCGGCCGTGCGGCTAACGGAGCACGATCGTGGCGGAACCGTGTTAAAACGCGCTTTTTACCCCCCGCGGTAACCGAAACGCCTCTCCCGTGTCCATCGAGATCAGCACCGTCATCGTCGTCGTCTTCATCGTCCACCTCTTTCTCCTCCTCTCCTTCCTTCTTCTTCGTTTTCGTCCTCTACCACTTTGTTATCGACATGCACGCCGATAGATTACGCGGCGCGATGCCCAGTCCACCTCTCGCTTCACCTACATCCCGCCTACCTCCTCTCATTGTTTTTATGTATTTATCCTTCAAAAAATCTCCGAGGAACACCTTATATAGGCTCCGTTTTCATCATTCCTCGCGGGAATGTTTCGAGATAGAGAGACGGCGAGCGTGCGGAGTAGCGACAGTCTGAAAAAGTCGGGAAAAGAGCCCACATTTGCTCAGCTGCAAAGTGCAATGGAGTCGAGTTGAGGATGGTCTGCGGATCATTTCAAGGACGCGGTGAGACCGGTAGAAGAGTATCGTTGCGCGTTTGAAATTCCTTCGACCCAACTCGAGGACTCGCGTTCAAGTAATTGCCGTCTTCTTCAGTTCACCGAGTGCCTCTAACGGTTAAACTCGTGTCGGAGATTCGCATGGTCAGACATGGCGGCGTGCGTTTGAGTATCCATACATCGCGTGTCGTTAGGAAAACGCGCGATTCATCGCCGATTCAAGAAATTAAAGGACTAACTGGAACAGGAAGCGGAAAGACTCCGATAAAGAGATCTTACGCGCGCTATCTTCTCTCTCTCTCTGTCCCGTTTCCGTCACGTGGCAATTTTACCGCGAAAGAACAAAGTTCGTGGAGATGATATGAGGCACTTTGCGATGCCGCCGCGTGTGGAGAAAGACTTCCGACTGTCTCCCCCCTCCCCGCCAAAGTTCGCGTGAAGAAACATTTTCGTGAATAAATATTACATTCTTTTTAGTTGAGGCAGCGGGATGCGGCCGGCCGTCTCGCGCGTACTTACCTCCCAGTTTATCACGAAATCCGCGACCGGTGCTGCGTTTTTACGTTTTCTTTCTTTCCCTTTTCTCCCTTTTCTTTTTTTAATGGCGCATGGATAGTCCGTGCCAGAGCCTTGCTGCGGGGCTTCCACCTTGCTTAACCATCCTCGTTGTCGTCAACTTCTTGTTCCTCTTGCTCTACGCCTTCTCATTATCATGCTGCCGAAATGTAATGGGTCACGGTTTGCGAAAAGCGGGAAGAGAGATAGAGGCGAAGAGAGCTTCTCTCTCTCTCTCTCTCTCTCTCTCTCTCTCTCTCTCTCTCTCTCTCTCTCTCTCTCTCTTTCTCGTGATTCCGTCAGAACGCAGGAAGATGCGGCGCGAAAAGAGCGGCGAGAAAAGTGCGAGAGGAAGCGAGGTTGAGACGACGGAAACACGAGCGAATTCGACGATTGCGCCCGACGTCGTTGCGCGTAATTATTAATTACAGCTTTTAAGAGCCGTCTAAATGAAGTCGTCCGAGCACAATCTAGATTCCGCCCGAAGAAGGAAACCACTTGAGATTCCGCGGCGGCGACTACGCCACGTTTTCCTTCATTTTTTTTTATTAAGCGAACAACTCGAGGTTCAAAGTGTCCTAACGAGCTATTGATTTAATGGCAATCGGTTTAAATTATAACGAACCGGTTACGCGAGCTTCATCTAACGATGTAGAATATAAAATTGACGGGAAAGTATTTTCGTCCTGCCGATCGCGACGTTTGCGCGGCCGCGAAAAAGAGGAGCGCGGCGATTCAAGAAATTAGCGGTGCTGATGATGCTTTCTATAGAAACCCGATTAGTCGGTTTTGTTTTCGAAACGCGGCAGCGCTCTTTAATAGCGCAACCTTGTAACTTATCGAGCGCGTACACGAAGGCTTCGCATTTATACGCCTATTTTATTTACCTTTACCGCACACAACTGGTTTCGAAGAATTAATGTCTCTAATTTATATTATATTTCTCAGAAACTTGTTATTACTTTTATGCCGTTCCACTTTGCAGCAAATTTAAAGTTAATTCCATTTACAAGGCCAAAAATTAATTGTCAACTTCGTATCATTATAACACGTGTAATTGTTGCAATGAATCACGCGTTTGCATGACAAAAATGCCTCGGATATAATTAGCGGACAAAGATATGCAATATTTCCGCCGAGCGAATATTTCCGAGCGACAGCGGCGCTACACGTCACCTCGTTCCACATTGCACTCTGAGACTCAAAGGTATATCTCTCAGCGATCCCGAAAAGCCGGTATCTCGCGGAGGACGATCTTGAACAAAAGTACCTCACGGTGATGCGCTCACGTCGCCCATCATCCTCGTCTACCCCGTAACCGTATTGTATCCGTACCGTATCGCCCGGTCGGGCCATTACGCCGGTACGTGGTCTATAAGCTATATGGGGAGCACAGAAAGTTACCGGGCGTGCGCGGTCGCGCGGCGAGAAAACCCCCGTAGACCGTGGCCGGTGGATCGGCCGGTTGTCCGCTCGTAACTCGAGGTAATTAGAATCAAGAAGTACCTACACCCTTCTTCCTCCGCCGGTCGTCCGTCTGTCCGTCCGTCCCTCCGCCCTGCCCTCGCTCTCTTTCTCTTGTTCTTATTCCACCTCTCTTACCTCAATGCTTCTTGTACTCTGTCGGCCGTCGCGGCGTCGTCTCGTCGCCCCATGCGGCGCGTTTGCATATACACGCACGTGCGTAAGCGATGCGCGAGGCAGGTCGCGCAGCGCGTAGACGTGCGCGTGCGGCTCTTCTTCTCTTTCTCTCTCTTCCTCCCGCCGAGGAAACGTCCATCTCTTAAGTTTCTACCTTCTGCCCCGTTCTTGCTTGCTACCCGCAGTCCCCGCAGAGTCTCCATAGGTCTTTCTCTCTCTCTTTCTTCTTTCGCGGCGCCATATGGAATTCCCTATCTGATACACGAGTATCCCCGCCGTTATTAACACGTTAAAACACAGCAATGTGTACTCGCTTGAACGATGAATTGAACTAACGTTAAATTCTAAGTAAATCTGAAAGTTCAATGAAATTTATTCAATGGGATTTTTTAAGATAACTAAAAGGCTAGGCTTTCTTTTAAATGTTATTTGTGCAAATATAAAATCAAGACATCTTTTTACCGTTGACTTGTATCAAATATTCATGAGAGTTGTAGCTTCAACTTATGCAGTAAATGCAATTTCTATTTTTTCCCCTTTTTTATCTTGTTCCAGTCTTTATTTCTTTCTTTCACTGATTCTTCCTCAGTCCTAACGGATTCGTCTCGCTTCAAGTGCACGCTTGTTACGAATGACTACTTCGTGATTGCGATTATTATCGATCTTCCGGAGATGCTGGCAACATTATAGTAATTTCGTAAATCGGTAGTTCCCCTACGTATCTGGGTGGTTTCCTAAGGTCTCGTCTTGTGTCTTATGTCGTTGCGCGCGAGTAACTTTACTTCGTATGACAATTTTATTGACGATAAGACGATGAGATATAGCGAACTCGTTGCGGTTAACAGCTACGGTCGCACATACATGCGTGCATACACACACACACACACACACACACACACACACACACACAAAATTGATATTATTAAATTTTTGACGAAAATGACGTTGCTCGACAGGTTCATTGAAAAAACTCGCCGGACGAGTAATTCAAGAAGTAGAAGTTTTTAACATCCTCAATGAGTCACTTCTATGCACTCTTTCCTTGCATCTATTCTCACGTGTGGATGATACGTGTTAATAGATAAAGAATAAACTGTGACAAAGCTTAGTTAATTAAGGGACGATGTTATTAATGGAGTCAACGTTATCTATACCGTGTTCTCATTAATCCGATCGATTCGCGTATTTCGTATAATGGTGATAACGGAACGATTAGTTGCTTTCCACGTTTGATAAATAGCACCGAAAAGGGAGATCGCAAAATATCGACCGACTGTCGTTTGGCTACCGCGACAAAAGGACCGGCCGGCGGGATCCAAAAACTCGCGCCTACCCGTGAGCTGAATTAATTAGCTGCGACCGTGGCAAAATCAAGGCCGCGCGATGTTGTGCGCCCGGGTTTTGGGTGAGGACCCGGCCGCTTTTTAATAGCCCCCAGGAGTAATGATCGATTACACCGGAGTTGCGTGTTAGGAGGTCCCGCAGGGGGGAAAGACGACATTGTCGCGCGATTCGCCCAGCAGGCGACTCCGAAACATCAAATGCGGCCGCTCGTCGCCATCCAAATTATTATTACCGCTCCGCACGGTAACACCCGTGGGCCCGCAGGTGTAAAAGCTGGAGTCCCCGCGTGTGCGTGTCCGGCCGGCGGCACACGCACTCTCACGCATTCACGGATTCCTCGTAGCGATAGCGTGTAAAAGCACGCTCGCACGTGAAAGGGCTTCTAAGAGAGCTAATGCGGCCGATCTGTCTCCTTTCGGCTGTGTAATCAGACGTACGGGGAGCCGGGGACCGGCGAGCGGAGGAGGCGGCATTAAGAAATGGCGCGAGAAATAAAAATTAGGCCCATTTGCTGACCGTTGGTATTCCCCCGGAGGTCGCCCAGGAACGAAGACCGGCGAAGATTTCGGTCCGGTCATTATGCAACATTGGTGAACACAAAGTTGTTGAGGAAATTTATGCATACGTGTATATATATACACAATCTTACCCCGCGCATCGTTTATCACTTATGTTAAGTCTGAAGACGTGACGCGTCTTTTAGAAAGATCTCACCGTAAGGTAATAAACGAAATAAAAAAACTACGTCACGTATCACTCGAAAGAACTGAGTGAGAAACGCTTAACGTCGTAAGTTGCCATAGCGAAAGATTGTGGTAGCGGCGAATAGTCTCATTTTAATATAGCATACTTGCTGTCACAAGTATCTTCTTTTATTCTATGTCGAGATACGTTTGCAATGGTGCTTTCTCGTGGATTTATACGCGACATTATCAGCACACCGTCACCCTTTCGGCCTGATTATAGAGCCGGTCCTGGAGTAGAGGTCCACCTCCTGGATATGTCATCGAGATGTGGAATCTCCTCTTCTCATTTCTCTCTCTCTCTCTCTCTCTCTCTCTCTCTCTCTCTCTCTCTCTCTCTCTCTCTCTCTCTCTTTCGACTGGCGAGAGAGGAAGAAGTTGAAGGAGGCGCGCCGTTGTCGAATCGAAGGCCAGGAGAGGTCGTCGAACGGCCGTCGTTCCCGGGTGTAGGTGGTTGAGAGAAGGCCAGACAAATTACCCCCGGCTTAATACGACAATGTGCCATCAACTTTGGCCTACACGCTGACAGTTACTATTTCATACACCTTCTCCTACCTTCGTCCGTGTCCCCACCGCTCGCATCGGGCTCCATCGTCCCCCCGGTTCCAAGTTCCAACCTCCCGCCGCGTCGTTATGCCACGTGCACGGTGGGCCAAGAGATCGAAATCGAGAGCGATACAACTCGATACACGCGAGCACGTCAGATTGCGGGGGAAGTTTCTTTGAACTTCACCAGGCAGATTCTTCGATTTGGATTTTAATTCGGTTCAGTGGAATCTATTTATTAACTTTTGTTTTATCTCTTACGAATCTGTCTCCATCGAAATTTAATTCTGTTTCATAAAATGTATATACATATGTCAGTTGATACATATTAATTATGATTAATTTCAAATTGTACGTGGAATTCATAATCTTCTTGACATGATTACTATACTTGGTGAGACCCACGTGTCACGTGATACGTAAAGATCCGAAGGCAACCCAGATAATGTTGATCATTCAACGTTGATGTTCCGTAATTAAATAACAATTAGCGAGAATGAATAATCGTCCGAGAAGCGTAGGTATGTGAGCGGCGCGCGTGTAACTGCTCTTGATGTATGGTTCTATAAACGCGCATTGTGCCCGGGACGAAATTGATCCTGGAGCTAAGAGGCGAACGAGGAACCGCTCGCGCGAATGAAAAGTCGGCTCGACCTGGCAGACCTACCTACCTACCTAAGTACCTACCTACCTATCTACCTGTCGGAGAATGCGAGTCGTATCGGTGGACGCTTCGCTTGTTTCGCGAAGAATTCGACAAAAGCGCTAATGAAGATACCCGCGGCTGAAGCAATGAATACGAAATGAGACGCTCTTAGAAAAGCATCGGTACAATGAACCGCGGCCACGAAAAGAGTCAAAGACCCTGAAGGGGAAGAACGCTCGTACGAAATGTAGTCACCGGACACTTAAACGACGTCTCTCTGCATCTCTCTCTTTCTCTCTCTCTCTCTCTCTCTCTCTCTCTCTCTCTTCACGTTCCCTGCCTCCCTCTCCCCCTCCCCCCATCTTGCCCCTTTTCGCGCTCGTTTTCCATTTTCGGACGCGTGAGAGATATCTCCGAATCATTAACGGCAATTAAAACATTGATCAAGTGGGACGGAGCCCCGCAACGTAACAGAGGGACGTATCCAACCGAACGTGAAAAGGGTTCCGTGAGGTCCCGGAGGGTGAGCGAACCTGGGAGGGGAGAGGGAGAGGACCTCATGTGGCGAGAGCATATTACTTCGCAAGAGGCTACGTGGGCCCATCTCTTCTTCTTTCAGTTCTCTCTCGCGCTTATATATTTCCCTTCTTTCTCTTTCTCTCTCATTTGCTCTCTGCGAGAGCCTCTATGGGTGCCCTGCTCGTTCCAGTGTCTCTCAACATGTCTCTCGTGTAGCCGCGTATACACCGCAAATGGGACTTTTCCGCGTGGCTAGTGTACCTCAAGTGATTATCGTTGAGGCAATTTCTCTATTAAGCAATCTCATCTAGCTACAACGTGTATATTTAATTGGTATACCGGTGCGAGTGTTCGCGTAAACGAGATCGATTAATACGCCCGTGAATAGTCGATTACGCAATCTGGCGGAAATTCACTATTTCCGCGTCTCAAGTTTCTCTCGCGACCACATGATTTAAGTAATTTCTAAACGACCGATCTTTTTTTTGCGTTACCTCGCTCCCGCTGCGCTCCGATTCGCTTGATTGGATAGCGGAGTTTAAATGCCAATCGTGCGTGATTTGTATCGCGCGTAACTCGACGATTAAATTGATTCAATCTGTAACGCAAATAAGGTGGACAATTTTCCATCTGCAAAAGAAAACGTAAATCACATTAAGCACGTTTCATGTAATTTATTCCTAATTTGAGGGTTGTTAATTTTTGCTTTTTCTAATCTATAATCAAATTTAATTAGAAAGCGATATGACAGCACTGCTGTACTTAGAGTCGCGTTTAGAGAAAGATATTTTTCGCTTCTTGCTCTTCTTGATGTACTTTTCCGTTTAGAACGCATCTCGATATAAACGACCGGCGTGTATCGAGAAGATTGCTATCGAAGAAAAGATCGAGGGCAGCAACACGCATGGCACCAGTATGTGACGCGGCGGTACCGCGCTATCTTGCGATATGTTCGCATAGAACGGAGATAGTCGCTCGAGTGAAAAGCTTGATCCAGATTCTGCTCGTCCCTATTTCTCCATCGATGTATAGTTACAAAGAGGGAAGAGCCGGGAAAGACTCTCGCCGAAGCTGACAGCCACACACGAATGCATAATACGGTATCCAATTGGTATGGGCACCTTTAACTCTCTTACTCTTTTCTCTTCTGTCAGTAATCGGCACGTAAGGCGCCGCTAAACAATTCCGTCGTAATCGAGCTCGGCGTGCGAGAACATCTTTTCCATACCTCGTAATAAGCTATGAAGTTGGCGAGCATCTTAGATCAGCCTAGACGATGCGGGGGCGAGAGGAAACAAGCGAGAAAGAGAGAGAGAGAGAGAGAGAGAGAGAGAGAGAGAGAAAGAGAGAGAGAGGATAGTGCCATGTGGAAGCTTGTAGAAGGGAGAGATGCGAAGGGTTGATGAGTGAAGAGACCGGGACCGAGAAGGGGCGAGTGTCGGCAATCGTGTTGTCATTTCTCAAACGGTCGTGCCGCCACATTCGTGGACTCCGGTCGTCCTCTCCCCCTCTGTTTGCTTTTTCCCTCGTTCACCTTCCATGTCTTTTCTAGCGATATCCATCGCTTCTCTCTCTCTCTCTCTCTCTCTCTCTCTCTCTCTCTCTCTCTCTCTGTTCCGGACGGAATCGCCTGTCGTGTCCCGTGGTCGTGCGGCTATTTATTTAATATTGTCACCCGTCAACAACGGAAGGAAGAGAAGGGAGAACGGATGAGGGGAGGTGTCGGGAGTCTCGTTGACGATCTCGTCGCGAGAGATCGATGAATTAACTCGTCGCGGTGACGACGTCGACCGAGTCACGACGTATTTCGAAAGAAAATACGAAAGATACCCGAGAAAATAGAACTCCCTTTGATCTTCATGATCGATCATCGGTTATAGAATTGCGTGAGACGAGGAGCGCAATGATCCTGCGATAACGAGCATGCGAATGTCAAGTAGCGCGTCGTCTAATTGGCGATCAACGATAAATGGGTATCAGTAAGCAATCAATGATTCGACACAGTCGTCTGCTTTCGACTGGTTGACCTCCGGGGATCGATTCTAATAGTGAAATTAATGATTATGGTTATGACAGAAGTGCGCGATGATGTGTATTTAATTGAACGCGACCGCAAGGCCCCCGTCCGTTCGAATCGTTTCACTTTGCTCCTAACAAAGTGCTCGTTCTCACGTTTTACGGAGGCATAGATAAATGGGGGCGGGGAGGGGGAGGGAAGGGGGAAGATACGGCGTGTGCGTTAAAGGAATTTAAATTGGCATCTGCTGGATAAAGAGCCTGGAATTACTGCAAAAGTCTCCGATCCTCGCCCACGCGCGTTTATTACCAGACTCTTCGCTTCTCTCTCTCTCTCTCTCTTCTCTCTCCTACCCTTTTCTTCCTTCCCTCGCGTTTTGTTCTCTTCTCTTTTTCGGCGCCAGGGTGAACGGTTTAGGTTAAATTCGTGAGGCATGGGCAACCCTCTTATTTATTTTACCGGCTCGCGAAGATCGCGCGTATTCGATAAAATTCGACTTCGAGAGGATGGTCATGCCTTTCCAAACTTCATCTTCCTTCTGATCCAGACTCCTTCTCATCCTCCCGTCGGGATAATGATAAATTTTAGTATTAATAACTATTTCGATTCGAAGTCGATTATTTGGATCGGTTTACTTCTTGCGGTACTGCCTTCCTGTTTCATTGATCTCTACTCTTAAGAAAATTATACATAGAACGTATATAACGGCACTTAAATGTCGATGGAAATCTGGTATCGTATGTATGAGAAAGGCAATATAAAAGGAGATTCACGAATTGTTCGAAGGCGCGATGTTCGCGATGCAACTCATTCCTGTATAGTTTTGTGAAATAAGGAACTGAAATAATTTTCCGCTGCATAATAGCTGCACAGTATAATTAGACTACACTGAAACGAATAAAAAAACATATGATTCAAGACAGATTCACTCAACCGGAACAATATACATATGATTATGCTAATTAACGTTAGACCGTAATAAGCGTCGAGTACGTGACCGTAATAATAACTAAGTATTTCCATCGTATAAATTATAATTTGCATAAATTACAAATGACACAAATATTACACAGTAGTTAACATAAGTAGAGTAAATATAACCAAGACTTAATAAAATTATCGAAACTGCTTGATTAGCGACAATTATTTTACAATGTGACAGTGCGTGTTGCGATGCAATAATATATATATTGAGCGTTGTATATTAAGCTCTTATAAAGAACTTACGTAACGAGGCAGCGTGTGAAAGAAGAATTTTCTGAATTAACGCGGTTCGTGTGCCGATGTAACTTAAACGTGAATTCTTTTTCGAGCACGAAAGATCGCCGAATTCGACGTTGGTGCGCGAGCATCTCGCTCGAACACCTGCGCCCGAATGTCCGAAAGCAACGAGCAACGCGGAACCGCGAGAATTCGCCGTTCGTTCCACGTGGCCCGACAATCGGCCCGGGGTACCGGGGTACCTGGCGCGTTCGTTGGATATCCCAAATCCCGCGTTCCTCGGCACCTTGTCCCCTCGGCCGGCCGCGCCATTCGGTGCCTTTTGCGCGAGCAAGAGGGATTTTCGGGCGCCCCGTATCTGATTATTTACCGGGGACGGACGATCTTGATACCCGCCGCTCGCCCGGCTAAATGCCACGGGGGAATAAAACATTGTTTGCCGATAGGAGCCGCGCGGACGCGGACGTGGACGCGAACGCGAACGCGGCCGCTGTACCTCGAGCCACGTGATATACAATGCCGTACGACCATCGTTATTTATGCACCTCCATGCCGGCCCCCTTGCACTCTTCCACGCTCGCTCGCGGTCATCTGTCGACTGTTTCAGCATGATCAGGCTACGAATCAGACTACGTGAAACGAACGTGTACGTCCCCTAAATTTTGGCATTCTCTCCCTTCCGCCCTTCCTCGAGAAAACGATGGAATTCGTCGAAATTCGCGGACTTGCCGCAGAATGTAATCCTCCTTTCTAAAAGTCGAAGAGTGAAGTATCACTCAAAACGAGTGAAATACAAGTGTAACGAAAATTGAACTTGTGCACTTCGAGTGATTCGTCACTCTAAAAAAGAATAAAATAGCGCTCTATAGCTTGGAATAAAATCGTACTCCATTTGAGTGAAAGGGCATTCTTTTCGAGTGCAGTAGATCAGTGTCCACAGGAATGAATTATGTCACTCTACAATTTTGAATGGAAAATTTCACTCTGTTAGAGTCATTTATCAGTCGATCTTTAATGAATCATGATTTACTATAGCTTTAGAGTGAGGTCGTATCACTCCGGTAGAGTAGCCGCTCTAAAAATTTAAGTGAAAAATTTACTCCTACTTTATGAGTGCTCGTATTTACTCAAATTAGAGCTACAACCCTCTACATACCGTTAGTACCGAAATCGCTCTATGAGATTTCGAGTTTTCTTGCAGCATCTCTTTTGATATCACAAGGGTATTGACATGATATCTCTAATGCCTACAAGCATGGATAATATTGAGAATTGCATACTGAGAATTCGTTTACGTGTGCTTTGAAGAACAATTGCATTGCATATTGCAGTACGAAGCAGTAATACGCAAGAATCACTGCTGATATGTACACAGTTTCTTCTACTTTTTCTGAAGAAAGTCCAAAACGACGAAAAGAGGATGGATGATGCTGTTGCAGAACATTACATCGTTTTATTATTTTCTATGGTTAATTGAAGCCGACGTTCCCTCTCACAGAATCGACAGTACGTGCAATCCGGCATGATCCCCCGAGGCGGAATTCGTCGACATTCGCGGACGCGTCGTGGAATGCACGCCCCTCGTCGTTGAGAATCGAATCCTTCCTCCTGCGAGAGAGAACGAGGTATCAACGTGGTATTTTACAGGGGTCCGAAGTGCGCTTTAAAGGATTGGTTGGTACGCGAGTGACTTACGAGGAGCGTTTCGCTCGATACGAAATACATTCCGCTTGAAGCGCGTTAGGGGAGGAAGATTTATTACGATACGAAAGACGTTGCTGCGAATAAATGGCTCGGCATTAAATTTTAAGGAAGCATAATTAGTATCGCGGTATTCGGAATGTCCTGCTATCGGTACGCGCCGCGCGCATCTCCGTGCGATAAAAGCTTCGAGTGTCCTTTTGTAATATGATCCATAATCACCATGCATCGACGTGAACTTGTTACGGCATATTATCATATCGTGTTATAATGTTATACTGTTGCGTGAACATCAATGACGACGAAGAAGCTGTACATACATTCAACAAGATGATGATTTTCGAAATAATAAATATATAAACATATGATTTTATTCGTCGAATTACAATGTATTGTGTTATTCATATCGATTAATTATTAATAGATGGTAGAATCATAGCGTTTGTTTGATTGAGATGGAGTTTTGTAAAAGTTGATTCGTATCGATGAACGTTTAACCCCGACGAAACGCGCGCGTTAAAAAGGGAATTCGCATTTCTCGCGAGGCGTCTTAGAGAAAGGCCTCGGATCTACACGTAGGCGGAAAGACGCGAGGCATCCGGTCCTCCCCCTCATCCGTCTCTCTGCCACCGAGGTGCACACTCTCGTCGTTATTGTCACCGGTTGACCTGTTCTCTTTTTCCCTCGACTCCACCTTTCATCGCCGAAAAGGCGGAGGACCCCGACTGAAATTTCAACCAAACACACTGCTCACGGCCGACTCGGCAGTAAAAAAGCGAGCCCGCGCGCCTTCGCCCGCCGGTTTGCAACGTGAGATAAAGACGGCAAGAGCGATTGGGCCTGCGCACCGTGTCTTCCCTCTCGATTGATCTTCTCCTCGATCTCGCTCCCTCTTTCTCTCTCTCTTTCCTCTCTTCCTTTTCTTTCTCCTTCACTTCGGACCTGTTGTAAACGCGAGACGGAGCGAAAATCGCGGAGGGCGAGCAAGAAAGAGAGGCCGGAAGATCGAGGGGTTAACGTAGCGAGGAAGAAGATAGGAGGGTGCACACGAAACTGAAGGCAGAGGAGCACATTAGAAAGAGAGAGAAAGAAGGAGAAAAGGGTCAAAGACGACGCGAGAAGTACATTGAAGCGAGTCGGCGGACCGGGGCCATGGTCAGGGCCCGACCTAAATGCGGGTCGAGGCGCAGGCGGGCCCGTTGATATCGAATTTATCGGGTGTCGGGTTGCAACCGTTCATGCTCTGTCCTTAAGCACGCATCTATGCGTTTTGCCGGGCCAACGCGCCCGCAGGTTCGTCGGGCGACTTTCGATTTGCTACGCTCCGAGAAGTGACGACGGCACCGCGTGGCATTAGAGGTTCGCAGGATAGGGAGATTGCGGCTCCCGATTCCGCCGCACGTCCGTCAGGAAGGTGTTGACCGTTTTGCATAATAGAACACCCTTAGAACTCCTGCTGCGGTGTTTTCTTTGATCCACGCCAAGTCGAGATCAAGTCGCAATATTCCCGTATGACAAAGGAACATTGAAAAAATATCCTTTGATACGTGACGTAAAAAAAAATAACCCCGTATTAATATTTTAATGAATACTGAATATTTTTATTAGCACGGAAAACTTGCGTTCGAGTCATATACGAAATCATAGTCGTTTAAAAGTTCTTTTTTTCTTGTCGCGAAAATCGTGATCTCGTAAAATGCTTTCTGCCGCGCTATCGCTACGTGCTATTACGTTTCCTGTATCCCAGTCGAGAGCATTATCAACGCGGTCAATCGAGTTTACGAATGCGCGAGCAATCTCACGTGTTTCGCTGCACGTCTCGAGCACACGCAACACGTGGAGTTATCGAAGGTTGAGTAGGTTGAGGAGAAGGTCGAGGCACTAGACAGATGTTGATTAGGTGGTGCTCGGGGCATCCTTTCTTCGATCCACCGGCCACTTCACTCTCTCTTTCTCTTTATCTATTTTCTTCTGCCAGCTAAGTCTCGTTCTTTCTTGTTCCCTTTTTCCTTCGTCTGCCTCCTTATACCATGCGCCTCGCCGTCAGTTTTGCCGAGTCGCTTCTGTTTTCAGTCAGACACGAAGCACGCAATTCTTGTTGTTCGCGTGTGTAACTGGCACTACCACCATCGTCGTCGTCATCGTTGTGTCGTTCATTCGTTCGTTCGTCCGCCTGTCTGTTTGTTAGTGGTTCCTCGCGCAGCCGAAACGTCCATGTCCGATAAATGCCCATTTATCGCATGTACCGTGTTGCTATTAATATCAATCGCTGGAGTCATTTTTTTACCCACACTATACCTGCCATCGTCGCGTCGACGCAAACCGTTGGAGAAATTATTTTTGCCATGTGAGAGGATCACGAAAATTTATTGTTATAGAATATCTCGGATTGCATCCTCATATAGATTTACACGAAATTTGTTAATTTTTAGAGACATTTTTTCTGATTTTTCTAATTTTTTGAGATGTAAAAACACATCGTATAAAATTAGAAACATAAATATAAGATCTAAGAACTAAAACTGTATTTTATTTAATCAATTATTTATTTAATCAATTTTACCGCAGATGCGATAACGAAGCAATACATTAATTACACAAATCGGTCACAGATAATTTCTGTTATGCGTCAAGTAGTTCGAACGAAACTATAAATTACGTTGTCGCTAGGGCTATTACCAATCGAGTCCTTATCTGGACGTTAATAGGAACCTGTGGAGTTCCAAGTATGATTAACGATCTCTGCTTAGATGACTTTCAATGATTTACATATTATAGAACATGTCTTAATTTGAGACCAGAAATTGTAAATATTAGTTTCGCCCGAAAATTATAGACGTTACCTTTAATTTTCGGTTGACGTCTCGACCGACCGAATTCGATTCTGAGTATCTTTCGTTTTCCTTAAGAGAAGCGTATGAGAGAAAGAGAGAGAACATAAATTATTTTCAGACATGGACGATAATGCGTGGAACAGTTTATAGTTTAACGGCGTTTCTTTGACTAATTTGTTATTGCTCTTGGTTTGTATTTGCTCTCGTTAATTTTCGTTGACATTCACGAGCCTTTAACCTTTGTGATAGAACTTCGACGGGCCTATCAGCCTCGTGGTCGATACAATAGACGACAAAACTATCAGAAACATTTTACTGAATACGCGAGTTAGGAACGACGGCGAATGAATACGAGGCAAACGTGACAGCCGGCCGTTTAGATAAGCGTATCATAACTGCATTCTATGACGAGTGGTATTTTCGTGACGTGCCTGCCCCACCGATTTTACAAGAGGAGCCTGCCACGGGCCTCGAATTAGAAATGTAGCCGCGGCGCGGTGGCGCAAGGGACGAAGAAAGAAATGAAGCGATTCGTATGCGACCCGTGAGGGTACCGTACGCGCGCATGGCCACATACTGGTCGCGGTGCCCCTTTTACGACCGGTATGAGATAGAGGGAGAAGAACGCGGCGAGGACAAGAGAGTACGGATATGAATGCGGCACCAACGTTATCCCACCTCCGCTTCTCTTCCTTCATCGACTCCGACGCGACCGGAAGCGCGCCACTTGATCGTTACCGCGAGACGAGGTTTTACTCTCGTTGGCATTCGTCTTACCGCGCGCTTGCACGATGCTTGCTTACCGTGCTTTCTACTTGATGTATTCGCTCATCGGCGAATTCTAAAACTGCCGCGCGGTTCGCGGCGGAATTTTAAATGTGCACACGTCGAGCTGAGGTCACCCGCGGCATCGTAGTTCTCGGAAATAAATCCCGCGGACGTCAGTTTTTCGATGGAGAGATAAGGTATCAGAGTCGCGTTGTAATATTCTGACCTTCAAGTCGTTTCCGTCGCGCATGCCTTGCAATCCTAATGTCTTATATTTCAGGATATTTCATATTTTTTCCTAAAAGTACTTTTATAAATCAAGGTGAATCGTATCGCGAGAAGCGCATTGCCTTCAATTATAATTATGTGTCAATAGTATTTCAGTATTTAAAATTATACGTTCACCGTTAATTTCCGCTATCGTGTTTTCACGAGAAAAGCGTGATCGTTTCTTTATTGACAGTTTCCTGAATATCTCGCGAACAGGGCTGCGATCGGTGAATGCCGATCTGTGAACCGGAATCCGAGGACCTGGGGCCCTTGCCGATAAAACGACCGGATAGTCGTAAATTCGTTTTGCCCGTCTCCTTCCACCGATTCCTTCCTTTCGCGTCGTGGCGCGATCGGTAATTCCGCTCCCCGCCCACCTCCTCCTCATTTTGCCCCTCCGCTCCCCTTTTGCAATGCACTTAAATGTGCATCGAGCTTTGCACGCGAGCATTGGATTTCGTTGAAAGGTAGGACGTGACCGCGGGGAAGAGCACAAGGGGATCCTGCGGGATCACGTAGGTTAAGGATGCATCCCCTCGATGAAACCAAAGTAGAGACACTCGAGAAGACTTCGCGAGGTTGCGCCGAGGAGTCGCGGAGGAGAGAGCGGAGAGAGACGAAAAGAAATGCGCAAGAGCGGGAGACGAAGATCGTTACGAGGAGGAAATTACATTGGTGTCTGGACTCCATCGGACTCCTATTAGCAATAAAATTGACCAGTACGGGCAGCAACGGGCGAAGGCAGCTCGTCGCGTCGGCGCGCTGTGTTCGCCGGTCGATCAGTCGATTGGTCGGTATACGTTGTCGTCTCTTAAAGTGGTGCCTTGCTCTCGATGTATCACCGATGTTGCATCGATTACCGGGTCGGCGGCCACGGCGGGGTCGGATTGAGATCGAGGACCGGACGCAACGGATCGCCTTGGCAAGCGATCTGTCCCGGTTCGGCGGATGTCTGATTTAACGATCGCGCGCGGTTCGACGCCGATTGGCCGTCGCGTGATTCACGGCCCGGTATAATCGACGCGGCCGGTCGACGAGACGAAAATTAAGAACCGACCGGAAGAAGAGGTGAGGCAGTATAGACAATACAAAAATCCGGAAGTGGAGACGAGGAAAGATTTACGGAGATTGCCGGCCACTCTGAGACATACGAGTTTCGGCATTGCACGAAATCCTGGCAGCCTAAATTTCAAATACACAAAAACCGATGTTAATGACATTCTTCAAAGTGCACGAATCATCGCATATGTAATAAATTTCAATTTATTTTTTAATCATAATCCAAGAGATACTGGTACAAGTTGATTTCACAATTCGCCACGTAGAATCATGAGCGAACGAGTTGCTATATCATGTTCTTTGAAAGTGAATTTCAAGAGGAATGACCGCGAATTTCCTAAAGAAGAAAGATTACATCGAGGAGCGAAGGAACATAAAAAAAGAAAACAACAAGGAAAAAGAAGAATAATGGGAGAAGACAAAGATGAACGTGGTTTAGGCCGTGCATACATAATATCTGATTCCACATTCGAGAGAGAGTCAGGAGGATACCCGCGATCTCGTTGTCTTTGGCGAGATAGAGCCGAGAGTACACGGCTAAGGGAAGGGAGGAAAGGCACGGATAAATGAGCCTGGAACAAAGAGAGAAACCGACGAGGACACGAAAATCCCGGGAACGAGAGCGAGAGGAAGACGGAATGCGAAGTAGGGATAGCGATTGTTTTGCCGGTGACATGATAATACTTAGCATAAGTGTATTTAAAGAGGACGTAGCGTTGGGATCTAAGGGTCTGAACGAGAAAGAGAGGAGAGCCCGAGGGCGAAGAAGGGAGTCTGTGTTAGTCTATGAAGAGGCAAAGCGTGACGAGGACCGCGCGAGGAGCGCATCTCCGTCCGGATCTTCATTCTCGTCGTCATCGAACCGAAGGAGAAAGGAGGAAGAGGAACGAGACAGCGAGAAAGAGTAGAAGAATGAGTAGCTGGTTTTTGAAGGAAGATAGAAGGAGAGGAAGAAGTAAGTAACCGAGAGGATCCGGCGACGACGACGACGATGCGGCGGCGGCGTAACCTATTGTCCTCGTATCCACAGCCTTTTTCAATTCAAATTGAAGCCGCAAAAAAAGCACAGGGCACGCACACACGCACGTGCGTGCGGATATACACTCACACTCGCGCGAGAGTTGGTCCACCGGCTCTCTACGTGCGTCCCTCCGCACCACCTTCCGTCTCCCTCTCTCTTTCTCTCTTTCTCTCCTGGGCTATCGCTCGTTTTCGTCCACGTCGCGCGAGAGTGTGCTGATTCTATCGGAGCGTAAATATCACCGTCACAAACACAGGTAGCGGCGAGAGGCATCCGCCCGCCGCCTCCTCTTCCGCACACGCGCGTATCGGCATAATGCATCGACGAGAAAGGGGGGCTTTTGCTTATGCGTCGGGTGCAGAACGGGTCTAACCCGATGCGAATGCCTCTCTCCTCCCCCTAGCCCTGTCGTCGTTCCCTCGACTCGTGCGCTCGAATCCAAGATGCAACGCGGGTTTCGTGCAAACGCAGAAGAATTATCGAGAGTGCTTTCGCACACCCCGATCGCTCTACCGATTAATAACTTCCCAATAACGGATATTATGTCGCCCGTTTATTGCGCGAGGTCTTTTACTGCGTCTTAGTGCCAACGGCGATTTACATAACATGACGGTACGGCTCGGGTACCGAAAGAGAATGATGATCGTAATAATTGTAATTTATACGATTAACTTCGAAAAAACCGGTATGCGCCGAAATCGCGGTAGGGAAAGATCTCCCCCTGACCTGTCTTAAATCTATAAACGCGTCCCCTGGGCGTTTTTTTTTGCGGCGCATGGAAAGCGCGCTCCTTTCCATAAATTTTTACTTAGTATTTTATTTAGTAATTGTGTGAGATGTGTATTATATAAAGAGTTAAAGAGAAATCAAGATCAAATGACGAGCGATACGCGATGTGCGCGGCATTAAGCAGCGCGCGTTAACGTTTATGTTATATTTTTTTGCGCGGAGGAAGTTGAATGCGGTTAAAAACGCGGATTACATCGACTTTGTGAGTGAGGGAGGGACACTCATTGTCAGCGAATACATTTTCTCTGACGATCAAAACGGCTGGGTTATCTGTATTCGGCCAGACGTATCACGTAGAACGCGCTTATTTAATTTACATTTCAAATGTGACTAATTCGAAATATTTTGTATGTTTTCAGGTAAGACACCGAATCCGCCACTTGCGATTAACCAGTCACGCACGAGCGGACGCACGTAGGACGCGAGTTGTGTAAGTAACAAATTGCCTTCGTATCCGTCCGGGAGATGAGATCCATGATACAGTTACGTTCTAATCAGAAAAATTCGTTTAACCATCCTTAATACGGCTCGCACGTATAAAAAGACTTAATTGCCAATCGTGCGGATATATACCGGCGCGCTCATAAGCATAAATTCAACATCGATCAACGCGTAGGGCAACTTCTCGAATTCAGTTGCCGTTGAGGATGTTGGCCCGAACAAAAAGATGAGAAATGCCTCGTATCCATACGGACGTAAATTATAATTGATCGAGGCAGCGACGATCGGAAACTGAGATTTGGCATTGACCTGCGATATAATGGTATTTATGCTAATCCCTGCGTCCGAGCGATCGAACATTAAAGGTATACCATGCTTATTAAATACCGCGGCGTGGAGATGCAGCGGGATAACTCCGCGTGGATGCATTTACATGTGTCCATGTATGCACAAACGCGGCTTGCAGCGATTGGTATAGGGTTTCTCTCCCTCAAGCTCCTTGGGCGCTGCCCAAACTCGGCATAAATGAGCACAGTCTGGTAATATAAAGCGCTCTTAGACGTTCGGTTCCCGGGACCGTGTGTCTCCGCGGGCCCTTTATTTGGCCACCGTTCGTCCCAATGACACTTTGCAAAGAACGGAATGATCGGTCTGCGCGGACCCACATATCGGTGGCTCCTTTGAAAGAATTATGGGTACGTAAGGTCCCGCGAACGATCTTTGTCTCACTCCGTGCGAGCCGCTCGAGAGTAGTCTCGAGTTTTGTCCGTTTGGTTTTACAGGCCCTTTAACTGTCTCTCGTCCCTCCCTCGCCGTCCACTGTTTCGGCAAGTAGATACTTTAAGGCGGTACCGTGAGCACCAAGTAGTCCTCGATCGCGGAATCGAGCTTCGGCCCGGGGTTCCCGCTTTGCATTTGTTTCGCCGATCGTTCGCGGTTGTGGGGCCCGCTTCCCCTTTCAGATGTCTTCCTCTTTGGAGCCCTCTTGCCATTCCTCCTGGTCCCCTTTCACCGTCGTCGCGCGGTGTTTCTTCCTCTCTCATTCTTCTTCTATCTCGCTGCCCATTGCTGCTGCTGCTGCTGCTGCTGCTGCCGATGCTGCCGATGCTGCTGCTACTGCTGTCCCTACCGCTGCTCCTTTGCTTCTTTCTGGACAGCCACGTTGGTTCTTAAATTACGCGACGCGGTGCGCCCGTCCACTCCTGTCGCTTAGCCGAAACAACCTCCACGAGACGAAGAGCAATGCATTTCGTTCCTGCTGAGAGTGCTCTCGTTAATTGATAACTGATATCTCAGGGGGTCTCTATCAGTACTGTTCAGGCCGCGACGACCAGAAGAAGAAACGGAGAAAAATCAAGTCTGTGTCAAGATAGAAGTTTCTTCTCGGTCAAGTCTCCGTCGCCTCTCCTTTCTCTGTCGATCTCATCACCGTTCTCCACGATCTTTTCAACTGTCTCTTTTCTCTACTTTCTACATTCTTCTTTCCTTTCTGTTCGCGCGGCGTCTCTTGTGCGGTGCTTCTCTGTCTCTCTTCCGGCGTTCTTTCTCAGCCACCGTGTTCACCACTGAGGAAGAGAGGGAGAAGGGGAGAGAGAGAGAGAGAGAGAGAGAGAGAGAGAGAGAGAAAGGGCAATCTTATCTCTCTTTTATTCGTCCGTTTCGGGACCGGCCAATGGCTGGAAGGAACAAGGACGACACCGACAGAACCGCGAAGAGTACGAGTCGTGCGGAGAAGCGAACGAACGCCGCCGACTGTCGCGCGTCTTTTTTTCCCTTCTTTTCTTCCTCCGTTGCAGCAACTTTTGCCGCTGCCTTCGTTCATTCGTTCGTTCGCTCGTTCGTTGGTTCGTTCGCCCGCACGCTCGTCCGTTTGTCCATCTTCTTCCTCCTCCCTTTTTTTGATCCTCCGCGCCTCCGCTTATAAGGCGATTCCTTGCGTTCCACTCGAAAAAAGCAGGAACCCGCGCTGCCGCACGCTGGGAACCCGGGCCCGGCCTCTCGCGGATCTGTGGAATAACGTTCATACGACGATCTCGGTGCGAGACACCCCTGGGCGAGTCGAAATAACTTCCGGGATGACCAGACGACTGGTCGCGCGGACCCTAGCGAGCGATTCGGCATTCGGACTATTATTTTCGCGTCGTTATGGCGTCGAATCGTATTTGTTCCGCACGCAGATTTATCTTTAATCTTTAGAAAATAGAAAATCTAGTTACGTTGTATTTGTGTTTATGTAGGTAAATGTGTATAACTTGTAACTTAGCTGAATGAATGGATCGTGAGCGTGGACAATAGACTGGGAGGTGTAATAGGAAAATTTAACGTTTCGAGTTTCGATAACAATTATTTGCGACGACGCGGAGTGATTATCAATTGTCTGGATTGCATCTTGCGCATCTTTTTCCCCCGTACGTACGTGGTCGAGAGAAACGGAACCGAGACGACCGATAAGGAGCATAATGGGAAATTAGATGCGGGTCGAACGTTGCCACGAAGAAGGCATCGATCATAGAGTACGTGCAAAGTACGGGGTACCGGAGACAATGCACGGGACACGTAATGACTAGGTTAATGGGAAAGGCAATGTGCAAACAAGGCGTTGCGAGTACGAGATGAGGGAACGCAGATACGCGTTAGGAAAACGACGCGATGATTCGGATCTTACATAATATCGAACGTTAAACGTTTATACGTGAATACGCACCACAGGTATCGAGTGTTGCAGTCGCGAGAGCGATATTTACATAATTGTCAAGTGTCGAGTGCCTCTTAAACGAGAGCAATCTTGATGATCCGACGTATCACGCGGGTACGTTACGAGAGAAGAGCATCGTCGACTTTTGATAGCCTCCGGGCGGGGTGAAGATCCTTTGTAAGGTCAGTAATCTCGCGCGGCAGTTGTCAGGTCAGGCTCTCTCGCGTCTCTCGGGGTGAGAGAAGGCATCGAGCTGCTCCCGCGAATCTCAATTCTTCGGGAGCCCCGGGATGGGAAGCGGGGGTGGGTTAGGTCTCCGTACGCGGCCCGTGAGGCCGGATGTTTGGCCCAGGCAACAATGGAGGGTGATAAATGTGCACGTCAGGGGCCGCGAGGAGGGCTTCTTCTTCTTCTTCTTCTTCCACAAGCCGCTGCCCGATGGTAGAGAGGTTCTAAGCTTCCTCTCCCTCCTCCTCCTCCTTCTCTCGGCAACGAGCCGGGACGAGAGAGCCTATCTTCATCTTGAAACGGGATACGAGGACGCCCGCGCATCCTAATGCCGATTTCGGTCGGCGCGGGCAGGTATATATACGTAAGAATACCGGGCCTTTCACGTGTGGAGATTTTTAGCGGACCGGTGTATGTCCGGGGTCGACGGATCTCGTCGCTAACCCCGAAGGTATTCGCGGTCACGATCGCGAGGTCTCCCACCGCGAACTCTATTATACGTAGGATGAAGTTGGCTTACCGTCGTCTTCCGTAAACACGGACATTTCTCATGATAAATGCGACGTGAAAATGAGGCAGGTAATACGATGACCAATAATCCCAGTTCGTGAACGTAACGCCTCGGGATCGTAAACGCGAGGACTAGCTTCGGTCATATTTTTAGATCCAGCATCCGCTCCGTTTCTCGTCGGTATAATACGGGCCGCGTAGTCGGGTATTGTAATTAAGACCTTCTTTGGATACCTATAGTGTTTATTAGAGCCGTATTTTTCTGTAATGTCGCGGTAGCGACGCTTTTTGGCGCTCGCCACGACCATTTTTCTCCGTCTCGGCCCCGACGACTTCGCTTGTACGTGCACGCGCGCGCGGAGATCTTATCGGGAACCAATTTCATAACTCAATATATTCGTGTAGAGATTCCTGCGAGCAACGCCAATTAATTCGACGACTCGATTAACACCGATATAGCGGGCCGGTATCCGTCGGCTTTTATCGCGTTTTAACCGTTCGCCGTTTCTTACGACTTTAGTGGTCTTCCTCTTAGCGTAGCGCTTCGTTCCCGTTTTTCTCATCTACGTCTCCTCTTCCTTTCTCACATGTGCCGTGATGTATACCGTCGACATCTTATTACGCGTTACGAGATCGAGCGTGGTTTTCTTTTTTTTAGGGTGGACGCGGTTTGTTCACAGTCGAAATTCAAGGCGCGAGAAGCGCAACGCGCGACAAATGCACTGTTCCAAGTTGCGAGGCGTTTTTTAATGGAGTAAATGCATTTTTTTTACACGCGTCTCATATTTTACGTTGAATTTCATACAGATTTTCTCTGTTCGGTCATACATCGGTAGCTAATGAAATGTTTGTAAGTGTTAAATAGTGTGTTACCGATCAATCTACATTGCCATTGAATCCGGTAGAACTAGCTAGTATACTATTCCACCATGATTAGTGCACTTTGAGAATATTTTGATGCTCGCCTCATAACGCCATACATAAATTCTGTCAAACAAGCTTGGTTTTACCGTCAGATAAATAAGTGACTTGTGAACAAGATTGTTGAAACGCGATTGAAACTAGAAAAAACTGACTGACTGTCCGACTGACAAATGAATAAATTATTAAATATGTATGATTGTATAATGTGGTCGCAATACCGGTTAGTCGATACAGTTATCCGATAATCTCGAGCTTATTGAGCGTCGTGGCATCAATTCGCCGTGTAACGATTGCGTGGTTGCATACATCTCACAATCGTATTCGCTGGACCGTGACCATGTCTATTGAGAAAGTAAAAGCCGAGGTAAAAGCAGAATCCTGATTTTTTTTTATTAGGACTGGAATATTTGTAAGAATAGATAGATTGCCATCAAAGAAATTTGCATTTCCCAAGTGTAATTAAAAATTTCCATCGCGTTTAGCCTCTCGGCAGTGTTTAAGTAAATCTTAATAATCTTAATCTAATCCTATTAAAATCGAAATTGCTACTTTGGCAGCGAAATTGCTGCATCGGACGCGTTAGTCGCATAAATACAACGTATCTACGATACTAAATCGACCAACAGCTATTAAATATACGACCGTGTGTACTTCATTTCTATCGGATGGTATATTCGTGCGCACTTTACCTTAGGCAGAAGGCAGATGCACAGCGCGATGCGTGCGTGCGTGCGTGCGTGCGTACGTGCGTGCGTGCAAGAGTTTTACATCGAGTCGCTAACGAGTGTCGCATAGTCGCGGACCGCCCGGCGATCCTAAAGCAATTATATTCTCTTCTGTCGCGGCGAAGTCACGAACGATCTTTTAGGGTAAACTCACACTACTTAGTCGGCAAGATTCTAAACGAGGAACGATTGCGGTACGATCGCAGTACAATAGCATCAGGATTACATGCGTTTTAATTTGAAACAAGAATAGAATATCGTCTGATTACATTAGTCTTGGAACTTGAGCGGCAAAACTGTCTCTGTGAATGACGCTTTAACGCGCTTATCCTTGTGCAGCTAAAAAATATGATACATCGGTAACCCATAAGGAATTCAGTTTCTGCGACAGCTTCTGCGCGGAGGAGTTTCTTGGAAATAGCAAAATGAGTATAACGACGGGGAGGAATGAGATCAGTCTTGCGCTTATTATAAATAGATACTTTCGTTATATTGGAACGTCAATGATTATTTGATAAGCGCAGCTTCTCGGTAAGCACAGCTTTCCATTCGATTAGTTCGATTAAGATTCGTGGCGGCTGTATGGCCGCTATTGATGATATCACATGATGATAGATAATGAATAGAACGCGGTACGGGTAATAACTGTCGTTTAATCGGCTTCCGGCATCGTACAGGATTATGCATGTTCACGAATTATATTTAATGGATTAGCCACGTCCGGCTACACGTTTTCAATTAAGCATTTCGCAATCAGCGAGTCAAACGTCAATTATTATTATTGCATACCAGCATATTGATGTCCGCCTGTATAAAGGCACATTAGAATAATTCGTAATACACAAGGCGACGATATTAAATTATAATACTATCCGGTCTTATAAATCCTGCTATTGTTAGAAATAATGAACTTTCTACATGGTAACGTGAGCCGATTATTCGTTGTGGAAAAACAAGCTTTCTCGATGACGTGGAATTTCTTCATTTGTACCAGCGATATTTCGATTGCGTAACGTTGAATTATCGACACCTTGTCTGAGATTAATCTTTTAGCAATATTTCAAATTAGTAATACCGTCATGCATGATTTACGGAAGGAACGTTACGGATTACATGCTCGAATAATTTTAAACTCGAGTTTTCTCTCCATCTATTCCTCCGGCTATTCGGCTTTTTCTTCCCCGACCTGTGTTGCTCTTCCACTGTGCATAGTCGCTCGACCGTTATAGGAATTCAAAAGCAACGCCTAGATGCGCGGGATAATTCGGTATGATAGCATCAAGATGAAAGCAAACCAGAAAAGCCTCTAACATTTTGTGGAAGGGAGATTATATCCTCTATGGGTTCTAAGAAGTTTCCAAACGAGGCAATAATAATTTTATTTTACGGAAAAGGATTTAATTTCTATGTAAGACATCTGAAAATCTACAGTTTTATGTTCGTCCGTTGTTTTATATGTTTGTTTACAGTCTTACGATACATTTAATTATTATTAAGAACAATAGTTTCTAATATTCCGAGAATAATTGATATTCCTATATTAATTAAAATAACTATAATTGAGGAAGATAAAAATTTCTTTTATTATGAATTTTTATTTAAGATATATTCAGATTTAAAAATATTTAGTTAAGAATAAATAACGAAGAGATTCTTCGAGGCTCACGTTACTACGAGTCATTCGCGTGTAGCTCACCGCTTATTTCTCGGATAAGGGACGTTGCACCGTAATTTGTGCGTATTATGCCACAAACATCGCATCTTATAGTTCGTCTAGGTTTGTGCCGAGCTCCAGGGGGACTGATGACGGTATGTGTCGTTAAAGTCTACGCAGGAAAACATCTCGGGGCGTGGGTGTCGATGGTCGCAGTTCATTGAAAATTCCATCGTGTCTCCGGGGTCCCGTTAGAACCGCGCCAGGGGGGCTACCGTCGCGTCTCCACCGGCGGATTATTTAGTGAAGGCACGCGCTATACCGCTTGATTTTCACCGTCAGATAACTCAATCCGATGCGATATCTCCGCGTTACGTTGACGAATTCGAAGTCGCGACGTAACAATCTGTCTTCGTGCACAACGGAAATGTTTTTCCGAGAATTTGGCACTATACAGTCCCTCCAAGATATCTGTCTTGGTATTATAATGTTTGCGTTAACAACAAATGCATCAACATTTTTAAAATAATAAAAGGATGATTAAAGGATTCTAAATATTTAAATTTTATATATCTCGTTTTTCATATTGATGACGATAATAATTTATTTCTTAACTACTCGATTTTAAATAATTTTGTTTTATTTCTTTTATATCAAAATTCTAGGAGAATCCCTTTATTGTTAATCCCTATGATTATTAACTCGATAAGGATAACTATCGCCCTACCGTTACGGTCGACGCATTATTTTGATATTCATCGAGACGACCTGTGTGTTTCGCTCGCGCGACTGGACCGGCAGAGACAGGGCACGTTCTGAAAAGACGAATAAGCAAAGGGAACTGGAGGAGAGGAAGGAGGAAAAGGGACAACGAGAGCATCGGTATTAATTACACACTGCGCGTCTGGCTCCCTAGGCCACCTACGGTTACTTGCTTTGCATAATACGTATATACACTTAGCGTAAGGACGGTGAGAGGGAAGACGCGCCGAAGAGGCCTTCGTGAGGTCCGACGAAGTGTAAGAGGAGGGCGCGGGGGAGAATATAGCGAGAGGGAGGGAGGGAAGGAGGTAGAGAGGAGGATCTGGCGCGGATCGAAAACGAGGAACGGCGGAGAACGTGTTCGATTCCCACTCGGTCGGAACCGGAATCTCCTTCTCCGCCTCTTCCTCTCTCTCTCTTTCTCTTTCTCGCCTTCGACACAGCTCTCATTCCCCTGTATCCCTCTCGCTCTCGCGCGCACGTTTCAACAGACGTTTTTTCTCTTTGTCTTGTTCTCCCTTTCACGATCCTTCTCCCTTTCGTCGCCTCTCGGCAGTCTCCGCGGGTCGAAGCGCGCCTGATTATTTAGGCAGCGAATGTTTAATCGAAGCATTGTATCGGTGGGACCTTGAGTCGCTAGCTTCCTCGGCCGCCCGGCTTCTCCTCTTCTTGAGTTTGGAGGAGACACCACTTCTCCTCCTCCTCCTCCTCCTCCCTTTCGTTCTCGATCGCCGTCTTCACCCTCGTTCCCCGTGCCAGCCTCCTTCTCCTCGTCCACCTCCACCTCTTTATATTTATTTGTTTATTTGCTGGTGGCTGATACCTCATTACCGCGACAGATTCACCGATAAGCGCAACGTTCTCGGAAACACACAATGCGCCCCTCCTTCCTCGAGGAGCTGAGCCGCAGCTTCTTGGTGATCGGCAATAGAGGAGGAAAGAAGGGAGATCGCGGGATGGGGGCGAGGACAAGGACGAGGCGGCATCAGAAGCAGAGGCGCATATTCTCCGCACAACTTCTTCTTTCCGCGCTCCCTTCTCGCTCTCCGTCTCCCTCATCTCTTCCTTTTGTTCCCGTTGTTGTCGTCGACTCTACCGGGAAAGTAAGTATCACTGCGACCCTTTTACATGCTTAGACTCGCCTTTCCTCTCTAGTGCACCACCCGGCGTAGCTCCATTTGATTGCGTCGCGCCAACCACCAACCCCGCGTCGGGATTTATCGGTCAATCTCACGCGAACTCACGAATCGGAATCTAATCTATTAGCGGACCCAGGTAGTCTCGTCCGATCAGCGAAGAAATAAGACCGTCTCGAAATACATAGCTATTAGTCTTACTTACCTATTAGGAAAAGATCGAAAGAAAGCCGCGTCAGGTATCGGTATCTATCGGTTTCTCGGAGAGAATCGTCGGATATTTTCGCGAGGACCGATTAGGAGGGATAAGAAAGGATACGAAGGATATCGCTCGTAGCTATTAGCGCGATAGCAATCCGAGCAGAGGAACGGCTTTATAGTCGACCGGATGGGCGCTTTTATCGGCCGCTTTCGCGTTCGGCGACTCTTGCGCGCTTTTACGATTCTCATCGGCCGCGCCCGGACAACGCGACGGTCGCGTGTGTGTCACCCAGTCAAATCGAATTTCCATTTATTAATGACCGGCTCGCGCGTTGGCCAAGCGAAAAAACGAAAACGCGCGCTTGTACACCTATTAGCCAGATCGTAGTTATGAGATAACGTCATCATACGGAAAGAGATATAATCGACGAGGCATAAATCCGTATCGCTTCTATCAGCGACGCGCTTATTGACATGATTATTTGAGAAGAATGGAATGCATTATGTAAACGGGACAGATGAATGAGCCATTTGATTATATTAGGCGCGGCTGACTGCTATGTTATGTTAATTGGACCGGGCGGAAAGCTTCGGAGAGAAATCAATCCCCACGGGCCGCAGCGCATCGTCGTTAATGATCTCGATCTTTATCCGAAATTCCGGAACGCGCGTTCTCGTTTCGGTATCGCGACGCATTTATTACGTTTTATAATAAGATCCATTGAACGCGGGGAGTATTTTTTTTCCGAGAAAAATTATAGCGCAACGTTAGGCTGCGAAGCGCCTCACGTCTCGAGCGCGCTCGCGCGCTAATCGAGATCTGGCTAGGATAGTCTGGTTACCGGGACAAGATAAATGGGGCCGCTCGCTTTTATTCGCGAGCGCGGGATCACAGAGAGTACGGACAGCAGGTAGCGTCTTGAGATTTGCAACTGAAATCAGATCACGTCGCTCGTATTACATCCAAGTGACTCGATATAAATACTGCAAAAGAAGAAGGAAAAGAAATCGATGGCAAAGGGAGAACACGAGGAGGGGGAGGAACGGAAGGGGGAGGAGGGGGGGAGAGGAGAGGGTGAACGAAGGGTTAGTGGTTGGGCATTATTTATCGATAGCAATGAAAAGGTGGCGGTTGGTGCTTGATGCCGGGGGCTCATTATTCAGATTAACGTTACGCGCCTTTTTTCGCCAACCAATACGCCGCTGAATATTACTCAATAAATCATGGACGTCACAGTGCTAAAGACCCAAAGAAAGGAGGGTCCTTGAGATTTTTCAAATCATCCGACCTGATGAATGCAACATCGTTCGTCGGGGGCCACGAGCGTGGCGGCGGCTGTGCGGCGTGGCGGCCACGGGAAACATTTGCATGAGCTACCAACGCGCGCGGCCGCATTAGCATGAGTTAAAATGGTAATGATAACGCAATACGCTCTCGATGGAGCATCATGGGATTGGCGTAACGCGGCCGTGGCAAATGTTAAAACGGCGTTGAACGCGACATAAATCGGGAGTAGATAAGTGAGGCACTGCACGTGTGTGTCACGGTTGACGTTTCCTTCTCGATTATCATAAATATGTGTATATTGCGGCCGAGAAATTGTCTCTCTCTTCTCTCTGTCTCTTCATATTCTTTATAATAAATTCAATATTCAATTTCTACCACCTCGTCAATTATCGTGTTTCGGATTAGTCTTGGATTAGTCATAGACGTTGAGAATAATCGAAAATAGCTGTTCGGTATTTTGATTAACGGTAATAAAATAAAAAGCGATTCGAGAGAACTACATAAATCGAGCAAATCGGGATAAATCGAAGAATATTGACGCAATCATTTGCGAATGGCGTTTGATGCGGCGCCAATTGTTCTTCAAGCTTGGATATTTACAGATTTTTCTAAATTCGGGGTGACCGGGTTCCATACCAGATCACAATCGCCCTCGTTCGCGACCGCGATGCATTACGAACGGTTAGCGTCGTTGTCGAGCGTGGGATAAATATCTAGGGTCTGTGTTTCGTTTAATTAGCATCGATATATACCGGCGTACACTCGCGCGCTGTGCTTCACGTACTCGCGTGCATGTGAATATCTGAAGAGAGGGAGAGAGGGAAGGCGGCCAGAGGACTAATGTGCTACTTCGCGAGCGCAGACGAAGGGAGAAAAGGTCGCTTTACGAACGTAAAGACGTACGAATACCAGGATGGATAAGGGGGAGGGGGAGAGAGAGAGAGAGTAAGAGGCAGACGAAACAGGAGGAGGAGTAAGAAAGGAGAGGCAACAGTCGGACGGATACGTTGATGAAGCACGGTAGTACTTCAGGGACTAATTAAATAAATCCGGGAGCGGCTTCTCGGGGGCCGCCGGCGATCGCGACCGTAACCGCCACGACGATGGTTAAGGTCGCCGTTGCGGAGGCGTCTCGGGTCAAGCGGGAGGTCAGCTTGCCGGCGGTCCACCGCTCTCCCGCTTTCCTCTCCCGCTCTTCTTTGTTCATCCATGCCTTATCCATCGCCGTGCCGGGTGCTCCTCTTTTCATGACGGAAGGTTAGCGCCGTTCCGTGTCATTGATTACTCTATATCTCTCGTCTCCGTTTAGTCGTGCTAATTCGTTCGATCGCCGAATATCGCAGGCTTTCGCGAGATTGGGATTAATTAGTTAAAAATAATTATCGAATCTACAACATAGAAATGTAATGCAACATATAGTATAATAATGTCATGGCACTCTTATACGGCAATTTTAATTCTTCTAATTTCATTAGTTTAAAAACATTTAGAAGTTTCTGTCACCTACAATGTAATCCGTATAACGTATATTGTACACGTTGATCGTTTCATGATACTTCCCTCGAGCGATAATTAATTAACTAGGTATCGCGGTGCCGAGATAATTCTCACGCGGGAATCGTGCGACCGGGACCGGGCTGACAAGGAAAAATCGTTTCGGCACATCGTTATTTTCAGCCGACCCGACAGTACGCGGACGTGCATGCATCCGCACACGTCTGTCTTCTAGCGTTTAAGCGAACCGCCTCGCCGATAGAGAAGTAGGAATCGATGATACCCGATGCACGACTCGATAGAGAAGCGGCGGACCGCCTCGCCGCGCCGGTGCACCTTACTGTTATAGCAGACGATATTGGTCTAGGTGCCAGCTGGTGGTAACAACCTCCGCTTGTATCAATCAATGTATATCCAGTCTTCTCTCTCTCCCCTCCGGCAGCGCTTCCTCTGTTGCTTTCGCCGTCCATCATCCGGCATGTCGGCATGCCGCAACCTTTCCCTTTCTCTCGCGAGCAGAGCACCCGGCTATCAGCGGGTCATTATACGAATACCACGATGTCAGTGATCAATACCACCTGCGGGCATCTCGACCGCGACGGGCCGGCACTTGCCATTCCGAGGAAGCTCGCGAGAATAGAAATATCAGCTATCGACTTAAAGCTGCGCGTTAACCGTGAGGTTCGCTGTCTCTTTCATTTATCACGAAAATCTCTCGTGGGACTTGTGGTATAGTTTCTTCTCGCGAACGGTTTTCGCAGTTAACGGTTCGCTCGTTTTTCCGGCCGCGAAAGCTTTCGCCGCGTATAGGTACTTATGCACGTCGTGTCGCCGTGACAAAATACGTATATGCCGAGATAAGTTGTCACGGATACGAATACAACCGTCGCTGTCCGAGATGATAAATAATAAGGCTCGTTCGCGTAAGGAAAACGGTCGACGACCGTTAAGAGTAGACAAGAGAAAGGGGACGAGGGAACAAAAGGGGTGAGTGCGCTCTAAGGACACCAAGCCTATACTCTTCGATCGTATACGCCGCTCTTATCCCCAATTAGCATACAATTTCTGTCATTGCGGAGGCTGGTGCGAGCCGGTGAGCCGAGTACAAGCACCGAATACCGGCTCTATACGTATGTTGCGGATGTGAGAGCTTTACAACCGGACCATCTACTCTTGCAACCAACCGCGCCGCGGACAAATTGCGTTGTCCATTTACATGTCTTTCCTGCGCGATACTGTTTCTGCTGCAAAACCTCGTCCATTCCGGTTGATTTACTCCGGCGCCGCGTATAACGTTCTATCGCGAAAACGGTCTCTGGGGTACACAATGTGCTGATCACCAATATAATCGCCGATGCTAACAAATATATTCTACATCATGGTTAGCGAGGTTTAAAAGGAATCGGTAAAAGTCCCTCGTTGCGATAGAAAAGTTGACGAGAAGACTCGCGTTGATCATCACTGATCGCTCAAGAGATATGCAGGCAGATTCTTCCGGCGCTCCGCGTCAAAGTAGGAGCAAAAAGGAAAGATCGGACGTGGAGTATCACGGGTGTACACGACGACCCAGGGACATCGCCCCCTGCGGTTCGGCGATGCAAGTGCACCGAACGCGTATACGGAACGGCGCTTCATGCGACTAGGGAAGAAGGGACGAAGGGACAGAAGAAGAGTACCTTGGAGAAACGTGCACACACACACACGTACACACGTGGAACGATGGTAGGACGTGCTGCGCGCGTTTGTGCGAACCTGCACGATGGGACTTAGCGGAGGCAATCTATATGCAGGCAAGTGCGTGTGTGTCGAAAGTGTGCGTCGAAGTACACCGTCAGGCATACATAATTAATATTTAAACAAGCAGCGTCTGCGCTGGGGAGCCGCAGCGGCGGCGGCGGCGGCTCTACGCGGTCCGGTGCCTCGTCGCAGAGGGCCCCGGACAAGAAACCCGCGAAGGGATAGCACGAGGAATAACACGGAGGCACTCGAGTCAGAGTGTGGTCGATGCGCTACGTGACCCGGCCATTGGCAAATCGCTAGTCGCGCGCAAAAGGAAATGAGAACGAAGCGCGCGCGCGGTAAACGATAAACGCGTGTGTACGTACGTCTTCGCCGTGTGTACTCGCTCATTCGGAGTAATTAGCAGTCGGGACGTGGATCGGGAGAAGGCACTCTCGAGCGTGATCGCTACAAGTATCCTCTCGCCAGAGTCAATGGGGCGAATTCGTGCGCAACGGATGCGCGCCGCTGTATTGTGCGCAACGTATCATTCGCGCGCGTGAAATATCGCGGCGAAGGAGTCATTATATCCGTCTTAACGTGAAATATACAACTTCGGTTTAATACGTAAAAAGGACTGTACTACTTCGCTTAAAGACGCTCGCACGCGTTCTGACTGGCCGCCGCTGCCGCCGCGTGAAATGTTTAAAGATCGCCGGAGAAGAGGAGGATCGAATGACTGATGAACCTCGTTGAATCGAGGAGTACTTATCGCGCATCGAGCTTGTGAAAGGGGCAACGGCGCGGATGCCGGCTGGCGGATATTACATGTATCGAGGCACGAGCGCGCGCGTCTCGAGTGTACCGAGCGGACGCGATGCGAAAAGTGGACGTACCAGTCTGGAGAAATTCAACGTCTGGACGTCGGGACGTCATGGAGAGAGAGGAAGATCCGCGCGGCGGAAACCGCACTGTTTGACTTGGAAAGCGAGTCCGGACGCGATCGTTGAAGCGAACAGCGAGCGAACGGAGGCGGGAGATGAGTGCTTATCGTAGTCGCGATTTCTTCTATCGCACGTGCGCGCGCGCACGCGTCCGTGCGCATTCGTAGTAGCATGAAGGATCCGCATCCGCTCTTCTGCGCGAATAGAGAAAAAAGCGGAAGAGAAGCGCGTGTTTCGTTACGAGAGGGTGGTCTCCGTGCGCGGCGTGCCGATACATAAATATCTTAAGAGTTATTAAACGGGGACGCCCATTCTTTAATAACTGAGACGCAACCCGAGTCCTATATAGGTATACGTGTACATCTTTGTGCGGATGAATAACCATTCAGTAATATGCGGGGCTTGGGCCCGCGCCCATCATAAGACGTCCAACGAGTCTCCGGAGCTCGAGCTTCGGAAAGTTCGATTAGAGTTTTTGTTTGCTGCTCAAAGAGGCGAGATGCTCTTCTCTCTGCCTCTATCCCCCGTTCTTTCCTTCGCCTCCTGCCCTCTCTCTCTCACTCTCCTCCTCTATCCCGCCGAACGCGCGAGTCCTGTTGCTCTCGTTCGACTTTCCGTTCGTCGATGGTTCGTCCAGGTGCACGTCCCGCAGTTTCCATCTTCGCTCGCACGGATAAAGCAAGACGGAGATGGCCACCCGCGATTTTTTCGTTGCCCTGCGCCGTCCATTCTTCCGTTCTCGCAACGGCGCATGTGTCCATAAGGTAGAAAGAAGCGTTCTCTCCTCTTTGCATACATTGTAACCCCGTAACCCTCGATTCACCAGCGGATGAATTATCCTCGGCCCTTTGTTTCCCTTTTTTTCTTCACCCGCGAGAGTCCGTCGGACTCGCATTCACCACCGCGGGATGAAGATACTTGAGTTTTCTATGTAATTAGTTTCGCGTAATACCTCTCTTCGCCGAATGACTTGCAAATGTAATGAGTGGTAGTAGTGGTTGCGGTAGGGTTTCTCCTCAAGGATACACGGGATCCGCAATACTGATTGAAGTGTTCTTCGTTAGCTTGTGCGCGCCCGCGTCTATAGGGATATATACTATACATCGCGTTCTTCTGCGGACTATCGTAACAAAGTGGCGCTCTTAACAAACATTATTGCGCGCTATTACTGCGCCTTGAGTTGAATTAAGATTCTTAAAGCAACATTACGGATCTTAATCTTTACACAGCTGAAGAGATATCTTCGCTTTGGGAAAAAAAACCTCAAACCTTTCTCGTTTTGTTAGAGTACAACATTCTTCGGAGTATGCCTTTCAATCCTTTAATGATTAATGCATCTCTCTCTCTCGGCAATCGCAATCGGAGAGATCCATCGTGTGTCCAAAATCACTTGGAGTTCGATAAAACTATAATTGCTATCTCGCGCGATTTATGTATTCGCGTTTTATTGAAAATGCACGCGATAAAGCCTACCTATCTCGCGGAGACGGCACGATGCGCGCCATAACCGCCTACGAGTTAACACACGTGGACACAGCCGGTCGATCGCTCCGGGCTTCAATTTAATAGTACCCAGGCTAAAACAATAGGCCGGGTCTGCCATGGTCGTCAGCCCGTCGTTTGGACAGCCCTGGAGGCCGGATCGGGAAAAAATAAATGGCCCGAAGAGCCGAAACTCTCCGCGCCCGCGCGCACGCGGAGAATGGGGGTGTCGGGCCTCCAGACGGAGGGGAAGTCGAAGGAAAAGACGTTTGTTAGAGAGGTAGGCTAGGCTGAGGAGGTATATATACCGCGTCGAGGATGTAAAGGTGGATGCCACCACGCCCAGAAACGACCTCGAGACCTCGTTCGCTCTTCCCCCCGTATGTCGCTTTCTCTCTTTCTCCTCTCATCTCGCATGTATTATCTCTCGCGAACCCGAACTTGTAACCCGTTCCCGCGAACGGCCCCGCTAGAAGAACGAACGGTATCGTGCTTACGAGGCAACTGGCTTCAAGGCCAGCGCATACGAAGCGGCATAAATGCCACAAATATTATAAGCTTAGAATCGTCGGCGAATGGAAATTCGCCATGTTGATTCTAATCGCTCGCTTCGACTGCATAAACGACAGATTGATGCTGAATAACGCTTTCGGAGAATGCATTGTGATAAAACGCTTTCTGATTGGAATTGATCTAAATATAACGCCTGACATGCAACGAGTACTTAATACCGGTCACGATATGTCAAGATTTTCTGTTGCGCATTCCGTTATAGCAGCGATTGACTTAATCCTTCGTGTTTAGAATTTAATAGATAGCATTAATCTCGACAATCTAGATTTGCATACCGATTTACATCGAATCTTGTAGCACGTTGAACATTTAAAATGACTTATACAAGGCTTATCGGGAATTAATGTAATTTCTCATGTTCAAAATTTGATAGCTAAATTATTCGTCTGCAGTAATTATAAAATCAACTTATGTCGAATTTCGCAGCATATTGTGCTTGAAAAATGTCTTGAAACGAAAATGGTAGAAAACGAAAATTTTAATTTCAATTCTGCAGTTTTGCTCGATGTAAGACAAAGATATGTCTGCGTCTATCTTAATTTAGTCTTGCTAAGTAGTGAAATCTCATTTAGATAGTAAATGTCAATGTGAGATTGTGCGGCGTCCCTGACCGACGACTCGTTAACGACGATGGTTACATTCGACGTTTGGATTAACGATGATATCCTTCTCGAAGGGTCTCTCCTCTTACGTTATATCCGACGTCTCCGAGGAACGCGCAGGGATTGTAGTGGGAGGGTACGGGGCCGAAGGAGGATAATAATTTCTATGATTGCGACTCTAATAACACGGAATGCTTCCGCGCAGAGGAAAGGGTACAAGGTACATACCTTAACCGGTCCCCGGCGACGACGCGACGGACACGACGGAGCGAAGAACTCTCGCGGACAGTTTCAACCGGGTCAACGCAAGTTTCAAGGTGCATGGCACACACGTATGCGCGATACAGAAGGTGACTAATGGTGCTCCAGGGTCTCTACGATGTGTCGTCGGGGGTTGCAGCCGCGGATCGTTCCGATTAGCCATTACTTTATGCGGCGAAAGCGGTCTCTTCTTTGCCGTGCCAGGGCTAAGCTACTATGTAATTATCCTCGGAGGGTCCTCGAGGGGATCCGGGGGGGCAGGTGGCAAGGACAAGTCATGCACCGTCATCGTCCTCGAGTTCGGATCCGTGCCCTCCGTAAGGACGAAGTCGGCGGATCTATGATCTTACGGTATTACAGCGTGTCGGCGAGACCGTTTTTCGTAAAGTCGACAAGAAAATCTCCTCCCCCCCTGCTCCCTCTACCCCTGCTTGGTATTTATGTATGAGAAATATCCTGCACGCATGGACGCGACGATGAAGTAGCAGTATAACATCCTGCGATGTGCATTTGAGTTTTTGGCGGCAGCGTTTTGCATACTAAAGTGTTACTGCGCCGAGCGATTAACGCGTCAGATATCTACCGGGAGTTACTCGAGGGACTCGTGGAGGAGAAGGGAGGGATTCTCTCCACCTCGCAGAATTGATTCGTCGTCGCTTTCTAAATTCAGATGCCCACCGCGCTGCTGAGCCAATATTAAAGCGCCGAGGGAGATTCGATCGAGCGCTTGCGACGCGCACAGAAGGAGAGTGCCTTTTGCAGCGAGCGGAGCGAGGAGGACGCTCCGAGACGCCGAGGGAGATAGAGATGACGCAGGAAGGTCTAATTGTGAGACTGGAGGCCCCATTACGGGGCCTGAAATTACAGGGCCGGTCCCCCGACCGCCTGATCCATAGAGTAGTCGCCGTCCTTGCTCGCCCATAGGGCGCTGTTTTCGGGTGCCTCGACGCATTCCGAGAATAGGCACCTCATTATGGTACCCTCTTACATTTTCGAGGCAACCTCCCATGTCATTTGTACGGAGGAATCGGATTAATCCTCGCGGTATCATCTAATCTATTGATTAGGAATGCGTGTGTTTGACACCGTGCCTGTACGCCAGAAAATATCATCTCGATGCGATGAATAACTGGCGGCCGGGAATGAATTTTAACCCTGAAGCGCATTCCCTCGTAATGATGACTCTATCCTTATGCAGCGGAGATTCCCTAAAGACTGAGAATGTTTAGTAATTAGAAATTAAAGTGAATCTTTTCAATCTTAATCTTAAGTGCATTAATTCTATCAATTAACAACACTTAAACGTAAATAGGACTTTTCTCCAAACAGATTGAATTCAAGAATTTTCCAATTTGTCTCTTTTTTAATTTTTCGAATATATTTATTCGCCTGTGACGAGTTTATGATTACTTAATTTCACAGCGGCAGAAAATTCACTTAGCCGGTTCGAGCAATCATGTCTATTCCAGAATATGCCTTGATGTCGCATTGACGAGCTGTGAAATTGAAAGTGGCAAAAGTTCGCGATGGTTTCGCGCAAAAGCACTTGTCATCGAAGCCGCGGCGATGTGGCTGCGACATGCCTGATAGCCGATGGTAATTGAGAATAATAGCCGCGGCGGCCGTTTCGCGTATGTACGTGTGCGTGTCCCCGCGTATGCGTGTGCGTGTACGTTCATGTATGTTACATACACGACGGTCAAGTACGTTCACCCCGCGGCGATGCGCGGCTGTATCGCCTCGTAGGTCGCTTCCCTCCACCTAATGCTGTGTAAACCTATTTGCTGTAAAATTACTCTGTGGTGGCATCTCTCGCTACCTCGCCTCGAGCTCATCTTGTCTGCCCCGTGCGCTTTCTCGCGTGTAGAAGCACACGAACGGCGGCGTTGAGAGCGTTCCGCTTTCGAGACGGGCGATTTAAAGGCTCTCTCTGTCCCTCTCTGTTTCTCTTTCTTTCTCACTCTCTCGCTCTCCCTCTCTTTTTTCTCATTCTCTTTTTGTTTCTTCCACCTGCGCGTCACCTGCCTTTTTATTCGTCGCCGCAGAAGCTCTTTTCGCGCGTGAAAATAATCAAACCGAATGCACCCGCGGCTCTGAGCCGCGGAACAGATCTACGCTCCCGTATTGTACAAGATCCTTTGCTTTTCGCATCTTTGATATAGCGCGTGCATGTCCGATATACATTAAAATACTGTATAAATTAAATGTTATTTTTGTGTATTTCAAACATTAATTATCTTTTTTTTTTTTACAGAAAACTGTTATTTTTGTTAGCAATGTTAAGAAAGAGGTATAATGGACCTGTAATACAGTATGATATTCAGTTGTAATTGAAAATGTATTATGTCATCCGTAATAACATTACGTTACGTCACGAAGGAAGAATGCGCTATAGCGGGAACACAGCGAATTGTCATGAATATTCCATCCCCGTCCTGTGCCTCCCTCCCTCACTCTCTCTCTCTCTCTCTCTCTCTCTCTCTCTCTCTCTCTCTCTCTCTTCTGTGACTGAAAAAAATTAATTATCTTTCGCGCGACATCTGTTGCGACATCCGCTCGTGGGCGGCGAGGAAGGAAAGAGGAAGGCTCCGGAAGAAACGGCAGGGAGGTTCGCGCTTTATATCAGTCCGCCTCTGAAGTGCGTGTGCGTGTGCGAGTGGGACTAATTCGGTAAGCCAGCGTCAAGCGAGACGAAACCGCCACCGTAGTCGTAAATCAGCGCGAACGCATGGCGCAACGGCACGCTGCGTGTGCCATGCCGCCGAACGTGGCCGCGCCGCGCGCGAATGTATTGGCGCGTACCTACCGGCCGCGGCGTGGCGGCGCGGCGGTCACATGGGTGACGGGAGATCCTCTCCAAACGTAACGCGCCGACCTGATGCACAAACTCACTATACACGGTAAACACCGTGAATTGATTCGTTCGTGCCGCGCACGTCGATCATCCGAGACCGGCGTTTATTTTCCCGTTTATTTCTGGATCCAGGTCCTTTTCTTCGCGAGGAACACAGCACGGTGATGCAATTACTGAATCTAGCCAGGCGTGACTAATGAAAAGTCGAATACATTCCATGTGGCAAACAGGAACGCGATGCATGTAAATTTTGCGAACCTGTCGACGAACTTGGCTCGCTCGCGCGCACAACGTCTTCCTATACTTTCATAAACTTGTTCTCTCTCTCTCTCTCTCTCTCTCTCTCTCTCTCTCTCTCTCTCTCTCTCTCTCTCTCATCTCCCGCTCATGTACCGCAAGTTGCGAATCGCGCCGATGACGCAACCTCCCACCGCACACGTGGCCTGGATTTGTCAAGGTTCCGTCATCGCCATCGCGTGACCGGTTCTAAAGGATACAAATGTAGCCAGGTCGACGCGCTTTGTGCCGTCGATGACCCCGGCGCGTTAGGTGAAGGCCGCAATAACAGCAACCACAACGCCTCGGAACGTTGGCCGCGAAGTGTGAACTCGGCATTTTTTCCGCCTGTCCCCGAACCATTCTCGATCTGTCATTGAGCCCAGCCCTACTCGCCCGAGAGAGAGGACTATTAATCAGCCCGTGCCGGTCGGTGGTCCCTTTAAACGGATTTAAAGGACCACACCGACAAAGGAACGCTTTTTCGGATCTGTTCCCTCGCTTATTCGTCTTACTCCGTCGTCTATTTCGAAAGATGCTGGCATTTCCCCGTCTCTAGTCCCGCCCGTGCGAAAATATCACGTCCGTCCAAATTGAGTTTTATTATTCGTCTCTTTGTCGGAAGGCACACCGCGTCTGCCTTCGTTATAACAAATTCTTTTAATTCACTTGTTTTAATTATTATACTTTCAATATATTAACCATACTGCTGTGATAAATAAATGCTGATTCTCGAGCATTCGAGTAATGCAAACTTTTCCAAGTTCGATGCACGTTGCGTAGTAATTCACGTCTCTTAAATTGCTACCATTTATTTCGATTTATACCCTAATCTATTGGCCATACAATTGTCAAAAGTGCTTCCGAGTGTAGATTGTATACGACTAGCGTGCACGGCATCATAATTTAGAAGTTATATCGTCCGTAACATATTCTAATAAGAGGCCTCGGCCGCGAATTCTCCCGCTAAATGTAGATTACAATCTGCGCAACGTGGAAATTACAATCCGGCTATTACAACCGGGACGTTATTGGATCGCGTTTTTCAGGCGGGTTTCGCGTCCTATCCTACCGCTTGATAAGCGGCGGGAGAGCCAATACCGCACCGCGTCCTCCCTGCACGTCGTATGCGAAAGAGCCGTGCACGCATGTAAGCACACATGCCGCACGTTCCCCACAGCGGCGAACCTAACGGTAAAACCCGGGATTCGATTGGCGAGATGCCGACGAAATAAAGAAAAAGAAAGAGAGACAGAGCGAGAGAAACGTTGGGGACGGAGAGGATAATTACCAGGGAGAGGAGAGAGGGGGTTAAAGAATACAGTGGACGGCGGGAAGACTAGATACCGCGCTTGTGAAGAATGGGAACGATAACGACGATCGAGGACCAATAAACTACTGGTTGCGCACGCCTATCTCGCTTAGCCGCGGTGTAATTATTCCAGGGCGGAAAAAAAGGAATGAATAGCACATATCGACGGAATTTGCAACGTTACCTTCTGCTCGCCATGCCGCGCCGCGCGCGCCGATTAGCCGGGTTAAAGCCTATCCATCTAATCGGATCGATAATTCGACAAGGAGGCATCCTGGATGCGCGGCTGGATAACTGGTTTCCAGAAAAATCATCGTATCTCTCCTGCGACCGGTGCGCGGTGGAGAATCTACTACGTAACCGCACTTAAACAACCATAATTTACGTGTAGCAATATCTGAGCTATCATTTTATGCACCAGTGCAAAATAGATGAAAAAGCAACTACCGCCTTGTACTATATGTTTGTACCTACCTGGAATATAAGATATCGCGATTTAACTATTCTACGCACGGATTATTTTTTCTATTGCATGAAAACGTTCTAATTTTTCAGACGTTCTTTTCAGCTCTTCTCTTGTTTGACTTGATACTTGTTTGATACTTTAATGCAGCAGGTCTCGCGTGTAGAAAGGTGATCGACTCTGAACTTTACGCGATTTTTACGCGCCGAGGTAACACTCGAGTGTGGCGAGAAGGTAACGTGACAAAGATTGCGAACGATCCTGGATACCTACGCGATTTGAAAGTTAGTACATGACTCGTGAGCACCGTCTGGCTACGACACGCCAAAGAAACCGAGGGCTCATTTCGGGAGTTGCAAGTGGCGCCGTTAATATTATACGCTGGGATTCGGTGTCCATCTACATAAGCAGATGCGCGGTTTATTACATGGGAGACGCCGCGGAGGGGCGCTCGCGCAAGGGTACGGCATGTGAGCCCTTTTAAAGGTGTCGGGTGTGTAGTTTTGCCAAAGATCGCTGAAGTGAACGTCGCATTCTTTTTCTTCCGAAAATTAGTCGGTCATTAAATCGACCGCGGCTTCTCGATGCTTCTCTTCCGCTCTCGCGCTTTATTTCTTCCCGCTTCGAAAGTACCGAAATTGGCGCGTGACATGATTTTATCTATCGCGCTTACGCTAAACGCGTGTTATTAAGAGCACTCAACAGAGGCAAGTGAAAAGCATGAAAAATTCAGCTGAAATCCGATCGAGAATTGAGATTAAACGGCTGATAATCGTGGCAAATGGGCTGGCCGTTTTATCGGCGAGAAGTCGTTACTCTTCAGCCGATCTTGAAGCACCGGCATGAACCTGCGAAAGGAATCGGCATTTACGACTTCTGTTCTGCTCGTAGCGTGATTTATATGCCCATACGCTCTCTCTCTCTCTCTCTCTTTCCCTATCGTAACATCTCTCCGCATTCCTACGAATAGCTCGGAATCATTGCTCCTCTCGCTGATACTTGGCGAATACGTTCACAACAGGGGTAATTGTTCGTTGAAGTGGTGCTTAACTCACCGGTAATTTTGCGAGGGCCGATCAGCTGCGAAATCGATCGCCAGGTCGCGAGGGACACGTCGACGCGCGCTTACGTGAGCGTCATTATCATTATCCTTGGCCATTTCAATTTCAACGAGTCTCGGGGCCCGTTTCGACGTTGCCTCGGGTTGCGCGGAGAGAGAGAAAGAGAGAGAGAGAGAGATAGAGCAACGGGCGTTTAATATTCCTTATCTTTTATTTAAGTTTCCGCACACACCCTCGTGCACGCAATCGACTTTGTAACTCTATGCCTTTACGCTCGCGCGCGCGCGCCTTCTATGACTTCGATCGAAGCTCGAGCATCGTCAGATTCGTACCCACACCGGATCCGATCGGTATCTCCAATCAGCGTAGTAGATACGTCGCCCGGTAATGTACATTCACGTGCATGTCGCCTAACGGTATCTCGCGGGAACAAGAATCCCGCGTGGTAGAAGGACGTCAGTGTGTCGATCACGCCGGGTTTCGTGGCGATGCAGCAGAGATTGAGAAAGAGAAGATCTTTTCCTTGTTTGATTATCGTCTTCTTTCCCGACATATTTTCAACATATTTTCACGCTGAAATAATGTCCATCGAATGCACTTTATTTAATTTTCGAGAGTAATGTATAAGAAAGTCTAGATAATGATAGCGTAACTATCATCCTTTATACATTTAGCGCGCGTGTTAGATAAATTCCGAAGTTGTCAATTAATAACGCATCAACGATTATATCCTCTCCGAATTGTAAAATAAAAATTAAAACGAAAGAACTTGTCCATGAGAAATTAACTTTCAAGTTAGTTGACTATCGGTGGTAAAGGTGACAAGATTAGTCTCACACATTCGTGCGAACTCCTTCGATAGAAATAGCGTTCCTTGACAACCGGTTCGGCGCCGCGCCGTTGCAACTACTCGCTGCACTCTCGCCAGTAACGAGCAAGGGTTGCGAGAGGGAGCAAGGCGCGGAAAGGGGCAGGCGCGGCGAGGGCCGGGAAATTAATTTCGTTGTACCGTGGATGTTCGCAGCACGAGCCGCGTACGCAACGTGGCTAACGAGCTTCCACGAGTTAAAAGTGAGCGCTTCGCGTTGCGGATTAAGATATCGCGCGGATTACTACAGCCGTGCGCGCTTGAACAAGAAGGAGAGAGCAGAGGAAACGGACTTGCGCGAACAGGGGAGGGAAGGACACAAGGGAGAAGGGAGGAAGGAGGAGAGGGGCCAGAGAGCAGAGAGGAAATCTTAATATACACCATCGGTGTGTACTAACATCCCTTAAGAACGGTCGACTAATTGCGCAAAGCCGTATAATCCGCGTAACAAAGCCACGCCGCGGTGGATTATATCAATTAGACGTTCGCGCAAATGCGAGCGAGAAAGTGAAGAGGAGAGCGAGAGGGCGGATACGCCACACGGGAGAAGGACGGGTACAGGGGAGGTGCAGGTTTGCACCACGGTTGGGTGCTCGGGGGAGAGGGAGGGGCTCGTAATGCCGGCGCTTGTACATCTGGTCGTAACGAGTGTTAAGTGTTACGACCAGCTAAAAGGACGAGACGGTAGAATGAGGAAGGATACACGACAGGAAGCTAATTATAATAATCCGTCGGGGCTATAGGGCTCGATGAATGACGGCTCCGTGTTCCTTGTAGTTAAGAGAAAATCCGTAGCCGTTTCTTGCGCGCGCTCGCGCGCGCGGTCAAGTAACACTCGCGCCACGTTCTAATCCGTCTATGAGTGGCGCGCCGTGTATTTGCTGTACATTTGCGGTTATTCCTACCTAATGCCACCTCCGGTCTTTGCTAATGCGCTATCGGAAGATGAAGGGAGAACGCACGCGTATCTTCCCGCGAAGTAACGCGAGTGTCCTACGGCGCAACCGCGCGTGGTACAGCGCGCAACTTTTGATAACGCGATACGGATCTCCAGTTAGCTTTTGTGATCTAGATGAGATTTTTCAATCGTCCGTTACTGCATGAATCGAAATTTAGCGCTGCGATGCCCGTGTCGCGACGACTCACGCTCATCCCCTTTATTGTTATCCGATCGGCCGATCGCGGTCCGACCGGATTCACAAATGTGCATTTCGGATACATTTCGGTGGGCGAGCAATCTGCGGCCAAAGGAAAATGAGCGAGCGAGCGAGCGAGTGAACCGCGCTTTATCTGCGAAGTACGCGAAGAGCCGCAATTATGCGGAGGGACTCTCTCATTCGTCATCCGCGGTGGTGATCGCTTATCAGCGGTCATTCGTTTCGGTAGCAATATGTCCTACGTGCAGGGCAAACCGGCGGTCGGCTGGCTACCCAGAACTTCTCGTCGGTCACTTCGGCCGATCAGTGGCTGCATTAACGTCAGACGATCGCGTCGTCGCAGAGGAAAAAAAAGGGGAAAAAGAGAGCAATAATAATAATAATAATAATTTGGACAACGAGGCGATGTCTGTAGATCGAGGGAAAGGGGAGAGGAAATGCGCGAAGGGAGGGGGGGAGCAGAAGTCGGGGATCGATGGAAAAAAAAGAAAGAGACGAAACGGCGATCGTAACGGCGAGAATGTGTCTCTCCCTTGGCCCGAGTCCGTTGCACGGATGAACCAATAATGAGTTAAATGCAATTAGGTCCCGCCAATATGCCCTGTCGGTGGGTATGTACGGGCGTGAGAATGAAATATTGTAATTCATTTGGCGCCTCCGGGCTTGGGCAGGATGCATTACCCATTCCGCATTGCGCGATAGCGCCCAAAACGCCTCGCAGACCTGGGGACCGTGTGGCGTGGAACGCGCATGTATGCCGAGGGACGTTCACCGCGCGCGTGTGCGCGCGTATATGTACACGTAAGCGCGAATGGAGGTATGACCTCAGATGGATATCGGTTAATAGCTTTTTTCGGCCGAGGTTTCAGCATGAGAGACAGAGAGAGAATGAGAGAAGAGAGAAAGAGAGAGAAAAAAACGCAAAAGTGCACAAGAGGGGTTGAGAAATAAGAAAGAGCGTAAGAGACAGAAGGAAGAGGAACACGGCAACTGGTTGCAGAACGGTTCTAGCCTCTTTCTCTTTCTTTCTCTATTTGTCTTTCTTTCTCTCTTTGTCACGCTAGCAATGCCGCTCTGCTCCCGCGGCCGGGCCCTTGCGCGTATGCAACCGCGGTTCCGTAGCGGCAACGACGACTAGCGACGAGGGAGACCAGGAACTGTTTAACATACGGTAATGGTCGATTCTGCCTTTTTGTTCGTGTCGGCCTGTTACACGTGTGATATAGTGACGTAGTGCTGTTGCACGTTTGTCCTCCGACGATAAGAGCGTGCGCGCGTGTACGCGTGGCGTAGGTGCGTGCATGTGGTGGCACGCACGTACGTACGCGCATCGGGTTGACGCGCGTGTGCATACACTGCATACGCGTGTGTATGCGATTGACCGTGTACGCACGCAACGACGACACGCCGCGCCGGGAAGTTAGGATTAGCTCTCTTTTAAGTTAAAGCCCGAGGGTGCTGCTTACCTCCTGCACGCTCGTCCTGCACGTCCCGGCGCTCAGCACGTCTCCGGGCGAACTCCGCTAAACGCGCGCAGAGTGAAACAAGAAACATCTGTTGCTTGAGAATGTTAAAATTACGCCGGCGCCGTAACAGCTTCCCTACCGCGGATTTGAATATTCGTGCGAGAAACCCATTGCGGTCGAAAGTTTGCCGTCGACCGCACATATAGATGCATACGGCTGAAGGAATGCTCCTTAACGCCCCATTGTTCGCGCCTAAACGCAATAATAGCGCAGAATAGAAACACGTGATTTTACGATACTCAATATACCATATAAATTAAAGTTGTCAACATCTGTTTTGAGTTTATATGAAAAACAGAGTTTCTATTTTCTCAAGTGATATTTGCGTAGAGAGCCCCGTTGTGATGTTACCAAATTGATTTGTCCCAGCTCTATATCCCCGATTTCTCACGGGTTCGAGGTTCGATAGCTTTCACGAAATTTCTTTGTGCGTCCCTCCAGGCCCTTCCCTTTTAAGAGCTGAACAAAGGAACGATTCCTCGGTACGTTTGTCACAGTTGGCTTCTCCTTATAGGCGAGCCTACTTCTAGGTGGCGCAGAAGTGAGGTAATTAGACGGCTCACTGACCCGGCTTCCAAAACGAGCTCCGTCCGGTGCGTTTACTAATGAAAGGGAGTGACTAACGACAGATTATTAATATTGCTTGGCGATCTCGATCTCCATCTAGCACGATATTAACTATCTCACACGTATGAGGCCGGTTTCCTACCTCGCGGCCTGTGATCTCCGCGGCGCGGTACATGATGGCTAATTAGAAGGGTCAGAGGCAAAGGAAACCCTTCGCAGGGGCAGATCGTACACTGCCGAGGGAAGCATTACGTCAAGCACACAGGCATGTGCTGTTCGCTCATTAGCTGACGACCGTTGGGATCGCCATCGATACGATCAGCGTTCTTACGGTGGAGGAAGGTAACTTTCTCGTTTTTAACAGTTGGCCAAAATTACCCGAGCTAAACATCTAAAGCAATAATTAAGTTACTTAAACCCTCTTTATTAACAATAGCGGCGCTTGACGGGTTGGGTGTGCGCCCCTTTCTCTTTTTCTCTCTTTTCTTTTGGCGCTGGTTACATTATTAAAATCTTCATCATGGTGGTAATATTAAAGCGCGCGTTGAACGGTGTGCGGTGATTAACGATGTCGAACGCTTCCACGAAAGTGGCAAGATAATTGGGCAACGATGACATTAAGGGACTTAGTGCTAAACCTCTCGTTATAATTACGGGCTTTCTCGCTCACCTAACAACAAGAGAAAAGAAGAATAGACACTTGAGAGTTGCCTGTCTCGCGGAATGAATTAGTCGTCTTCTCTCGATGAGAACGGTGGAAGATGGACGGGGGCGAGGATAAGGACGAGGAGGAGGACTCTTCGTAGAGCGAACTCGCATCGCGCGAGCATCGGCTCATTAATCTCCTGAAGTAATTGCGACCATATTCTGAGGGAGCGTGGTTAAGACTCTCTTCTCGGCTACCTCTTCTCCTCCTCCCTCTCCTCCCCCTGCCTGCTCCGTCTTTCTCCTCCTCCTCCTTCTCCTCTTTCTTCTTCATCTTCTTCAACGTTCTTCCACGTCATCTGCAGCGAGGGATAAAAAAGGAAGAGGAGCGAGCGCAGCGGGAAGGAACCTCGATACCTGTCCATCAGCGCCGATCGATTGCCAATAATAGCGCGGTCCCGGGTCCTGATCGCCGATCTTCGGCAAGTTTTTAACGTTTCAGGGTGCTCATCAATTCCCTCGCGATGCTTTTGCACTTTGGACGCGCAACAACGGATGTCGCTTCCGCGCAAAATTGCATCAGCGACACGTTTCTCGATGGTACATCTTTCTTTCCGCTCTTTCTTTCTTTCTTTCTTTCTTTTGCTTTCCGACGCGGACGACGCGTCGTCCGGATACAACAGTTCCCGTTGTCGGCATCGCTCGGCATTTCTTAATTATGCAGTCTCCCTACCACGATTTTTAGGCGACGGTAAATTAATTATGAGCTTGCATATTATTTAAATGGCCGTTGCTGCTGCTGCCGTTGCCGCCGGGCCTCTTTCGCTCGCATTTCTCTCTCCCTTTCGCTCCTTTTCGATCCCTAACTCCTTTGCGCCGATCTTCTGCTTACGCGGATGCCGCGGTCATCATTAATTATCGGCCGATGTAATGACCCGGACGACCGAACCCATGAGCGGCCGCTATAGCGACTCGATTCGGCGCTCTCGGAGGTGTTTCCTTTTAACGATCGTGGTTGTGCTTTAAGGACCTGCCTGCAAAACCCGTGCTCGATAATTTCGTTGGACGTATTACGGACGAATACGTGGAACACGCGCATAAACGTAAGTACAAGTTATACGAGGTAATTCTTGGCTCCAACAGTTTTTTGAAATCATAAAGGGGCAAAGGAGCGTATACTACTTCGCTCCGTAAAGTTTCGGAATTTTCTGACGCAAAATCGGCTCGTCTATCTTGCTTTCTTCCATTCTCGACTCCGCTCTCTTTGAAAAACGCTCGACGTTTAATTTAAAAAACGGTAAAGATCGTTGAGGTGGCCTTAAAAACGATAAAAAAGATATAACCTTTCGAAAAAAAGTACATTCTTCTAAGCTTCTACATTGAAAAAGCGAATTACCGCATTGTGTCCGATATTTTTTCACGTGGAAGAGCATTGTTAGCTCTGAACGCGTATGATCGCTCGAAGTTACGTGATCATTAAGAGGATCCACCGCGTGTAATTGACGCGACGCGCCGTTAACATCGAGGCCTCCACCCTTCGAGCGATCGGCGGCGTCGTAGCGAAACGCGAAACGTTCCCCGGCGGATTATGAGATGACTCCGTTCAACTCTCCGCGCCGGCGGGGTAACAAGTTCCGAATCGGCGCGGCGCGGCGCGGGCGCGGCCGCACACTCGGGAGAGCCCCCGTACCCGTAGAGATCGGTCCCGCTACCGATCCACGAGAGATCACGATCGAGGTAGCCGGCGCGGTGGCGGCGAGAGAGCGGGACGCTATACGGGAGTACGATCCGACAGCAAGTCGGCCTCCCTGTCGAGTTGCTCCGGGGCCCCCGTGCGCTGCAACGAGAGAGTGAGTAGAAGCCAACATCGCGCGCGGCGTGAGGCGTTCCGCACACAACTCAAAGGTTGTTGACATAAACGGTCCCGGACGTACAACGTTTTAATACAAAGTTCTTTACGATCCCCGGGCCCACCGGTCCCGGGCCCCGGCCCCGACGCGGCGCTGGCTCGCGAGTAACTGGGGCCGGTCGGACGGATGGACGGACGGACGGTAAGCGGACAGGGCGGTTTGCCGGTACGCGGTGGGGCCCGCTCTCAAGATTAGGCCCCGTGGTGCGTATACGCGTCCGCATAAATCCCGGCCCTCCCATAAATTGCGATACGGTAGCATTAAAGTGAAAATAATGTATGAAATTTGCCTTTTGATCATTTTGTCGGCCGGGGGCGCGCGGCTTCCGCTCTCTCGCTCCCGCGCCCTAGGGGCCTCCTTCCCCTCTATCTGCCTGTCGTCGTTATGCCTCTCGATCAGACCTGTGCTTGTCCGCCGATATCCAAATACGCGCGAAAAAAAATCGAACCAGATTACGACGACGAAAAATTTTCTAAATCGTTAATCGATAGTTTTAATCCGATTTGCCTTGCTTCAACTTTTTCTATGTAAGTATTATCCATTTTTTCAATAGGCACGATATATTTCAACTGATTAATACGTCAACTGTAACGGTAAAAATTGAGACCCATATCTGTAAAATTTCCTTCTGCGATTTAAAAACACGAAACTATCGTGAATATCGTTGCGAGTTTGGCACAATGTTACCGTCGTGCGTAACACGCGCCATCATCGGAGGTACGTATCTGGCGATATACGTCGTTGGAGGATGCCCTAATCTCGCATCGGGCCCGCTGGGCGCAACGTTCGCGGCCGCCGCACGTCCAAGGGCCTCATACTCCTCCCGCGAGTCCCTCTTCTTCTCGGGCTTGTGTTCATGAATTGCATGCTCCCGCTAGGGGGACGCGGCCTTCCTAGTAGCTGCTACTTATTTAGCCCTAATTTCTGTCCCGGGGGCAGCACCCACCGAGGTAACATACCGCGTGTGTCGACGTGCGTGCCCCGCGATTATGTGGACGCAGGTCAAACGGGGTGGCACGCGATAATAAGAATTCCGAAGCCTCTAATCCGATACGTTGCCGTGATTTATCGTACATTTTTAAGCCCGACGCTGAATTTCTAACGTTTTTTTAATGTTAATTCACGAGCATTAATTTTCGTCTGCTTCTTCTTCATTTCTCTCTCCGTTTCAACTGCATCACAGACGAGATGCATCTCTCGCATCATACGTAACCGCGCATGCATCACGGATGTCATTATTATCAGCTTTATTGCAACCGTTACTACAAATCTTGAGCCTGTAACTGTACCTGCGGAAAGATAACGAAGTGGCTAGCTTCCTGGATATCTTTATTGCGGCAACGCGGAAAAAGACAAAAATGCCGCCGTGAAGAAATCCATCTCTCATGTGTGTACTGAACTCGTAGCTTGCTGGTAGCCGGAAAAAAACAAGACACGTGAAAGACGTTTCCTCAGAACCTGGCTATCATACTTCGTTCTAACACGACGAGCATAGCATGCAGCCCGCGACGATTATACAAACAGGAGTTTGTGAATTCGCATATGCTGTTTTCTGTTATTTTCATGCGTTATTTTTATGAACGCACGTTTAAAGTAACTTAATTTCTTTACTATTATTGTGAGCTAAAGTGGTAAATTAACATCAGTACTCATCGACAATTTCATCATGTTTCTTTTTCTTGTCTATTTTAAATTATTTGCTATTTAACGACTGTAGTAGAAGAATTATTTAATGTAAGAAAATTCGGGTCGTTTGGAACCTCATCAGGAATGTTACTTTTTCTACACGTCAGTGCGAAAAAGTTTTTGAATTGCAAATCGATTTAAGTTGTTTGTTAATTAACACTATCGTTTAAAATTGCGATTCCATTATTTTGTTCGTTAAAAGGTACTAAAAGTGAATGTCAATTTCGTTTTGCATATTATTATTTTAAGAAAATGAGGCATAAGTATGCCATAATAACATTTTACGCGTTGTATTAATATCAGATTTTGCGATAATTAATGATGCGATAAGACCATTGCAAGTGGCCTTGAAAGAATTATCCACAGAAATCGAAACAAACTACTTCCAGTATGCTAAACGACGCGAGTGCAATCAGTTTAACATGTTCGTACGTGCAATTCGTATCCTATCTATGTCTCGCACGGCATCCTACGCAACATTTATCTCGCATGTTTCAGAATTATGTAAAATGCATGGAAATGCACTCGGCGTTGGCACGATCACGCGCGTCCCAGACTGGTGCAGGCGTGGTGCGAGCGTGCGAGTAACGCGGCCGTAACTCATCGCAAGTTTGTGCCCCGCGTCGTGCTTCCCGCGCTTAACTCACGCGTGTGTCACTAGTCCACTGATGTACAACGGCTACGTGTCGGCTTTGCTTAGGACGCGATTACGCGCTAATGCGTTTCTCGTTGCGCGCGTGTACGCTGCCGCTACACTCACCCCGCCGCTATACTATTATAGGTACTTGCGGCCTGCGGCGACGACCAATAATTAACATGTCGAAATAAACGAGATTCTTGTCAAAATTCTCGTGTGTATGTGTGCTCGTGATAGAGCGCGCATGAATGCGATTATAATAAAGTTGCCGCGAGAAAAAATTAAAGGATTTCTTTTGAATCTGCTAATGTTTCTGGAAACGTCTCTATGATTGTTTTAAAGTATCACAGTGTTTTTTTATTTTTAAATGGGCATTATTGCACAATAATATAATCTTGTTATTGATATAAAATTTATTTCGGCCTCTGATGAGGCGCCAGAATATCGATAATATTGAAGGCGATCTTCCGTAGCGTCATGGAGCAAAGTTGTAGCTGTGCGCGACGAAAGTCGCGAACATAAATCGCAAGATGATGACGCGATTTCGCTTGTAACAATAAACTCGCTGCTTATAAATTACGAGCGCTTTTTTTTCAAGATTCGTGTACTCGAGCCGGCTATCTTTCTGCATCGAGAGAAACGAAGAAAGACTAAGGAAACACATCCCCTTCCGAGGAAGAACGAGAGAAATTGAGAACAACGCGGTACGGGCTCACGAATCGCCGCCGCAGCTCGTTGTCAGATCGTTAGAGCAGTGCTCGCGCGCGGCTGCATAATTAATAGAAAAGTAGACAGCAGCATGTGGTGGTGGTGCAATCCGCCGACAAAAGTACCCCGTGCGAGATGACGATGGCAGATAATTGTGGCAGGGTACACGGTCGCCTAGGTCGCTCGAAGGAAATTCGAAGGCGGAGGAAGCCGAGGGAATATAGGATTAAGTAGCGGAGAGGGGAACGGCACGATCGCGCGGAGGTGGCCGAGGAGAAAGAGGAATTGGAAGTCAGGTACGACGTGTGGAGACGGCGAGTCGCGTATGTACCGTACTGTCCGCGACTGTATACGGCCGCGAGTGCGTGACAAATAAATGCCTGCCCGCAGCGAAGCGAACGAGAATTTGCATTCGTACGCATAATGCGGTCGAGAAGCCGCCGCGCCGCGGCCGCTGCTTGCCCCACCGCCCTTCCGAGGGATTTTCTCGTTCTTCCTCTCTTCCTTTCTTTCTTCCTTGTGTCCTGCCTTGTGTGGGTTATTGCGTCATGCCTTTCCTCCGCGAGAAAATGGAAATTCAAAAATGTTGTTAACTTAATTAATGCATCGTGTTATTAGCAGTGAGAGGAAAGACGGAAGAAATAAAGATAAAATTAATGTTCTAAACATTTAAAGAAAATAGTTATTAACACATGCGAGAGAATATAAAAAATGAATGACGTATCAGCGAACGAGAGAAACATGTTCAAATGTTGGCACATTCACGCATATTAGATGAAGTATTTATACAGCGTCCACAATGTATAAAGATGTCCATACCGATTGACGAAGCGGACTTGCGCTTCGTCCCGGCGGGCAAACTTGTAATCAAGATCGAACGCTCGAAGGATGACAGAGGAAAAAGAAACAAGCGCATTAATGCATCCGGGAGTTAATTGAACCTCCCGCGTCAAAATCGTAAACGTGTCGCTGACGTATCTCGCCATAAATAATGGATCATCCCGAGCGCGTTAATCTGTACAGCCCGAGTATTACTAAATAAGTACAACATTATTCCGGCAGTAGTCCGCGATAAAAGTATTGCCCGGGCGGTTATAATTCGCCGTACATAATCGGAATAACGCGCGGCAATAACTCACATACCGCGAGTAATTATTATTGCCGGGCCGCAATTAGTTACTTCTCTCTGGTGTGATACTCCGCAACATTTTATTGCTGATTTATCGCTGCTCGCGTGTTAAGGAAACGTATCGCGCGCGATGCCCCGGCGCTCGTTTCAAATGATCAAAAGCCAGTTCCTTATTAAATAGGATTATTTTTATGAAGTCAACCGCGTATGCGACTTCTCACGCGATGTTATGAACTCGGGACCGATGTCATGTCGGCCGTTATAATTATCGGAATTGCGCGATATTACGACGCGCCTGCACGACGCGCCTAATTAACGCTTAATCCCGCAAAAGAGGATAAAGGGTGCCGATAGAGTATAGAAGTATTAAAAATTCTGCATATATTAAAAACGTTTATTTCCTATTAAAGTAATATAAACAAAAATTACGTAGCGCCTTATATCGATACAAAAAAAGCATATTTGCAATCCATTGAATGCATACCTACGATTTTATTTTAATTAAATTCTTGATTTTTGCTTTACACACATATTTCGTTACTATACACACAATCATTTTTTACTTTTTAGAGCTACTGGGGTAACTAAATTGGCAACGTATCGTATTCACTGTACTTTTTAAAATAGTAAATTGGTAATCCGAGGGGGAGTATGGTGGCACAAAGCCGAGGTCCCATGAGTACGAAGCTATGTCGAAAACGAGCGGGCGCGATACCGCGAGATAGGAGGGCCGAATTTGGACGTCACTCGGCATCGGCGCAAACGAGCGTGAACCGCGGGCCGATTAACGAGGCGGGGGGGAGGGGGTTGTTACGATGGGGGGGCCATCGTACTCGTTTGCTGCATCGCATACAACGCCGCACCGGCGAATCTTTACGCGAGTTTTTATGACTGCTTTTAGATTTCGCTAACACATTCGGGGCGCGCTGAGGTGACGATGGCAGAACGTCTGGAATGTCAAAGGAGAGTCGCGGACGCGCCGGTCGTGATTCTCCCTCCGTCCAAATTGCTCGTAAAGAGCCGTACGATATGGGCCTTAATGGGCCACGGTTACGACCGATGCTGAACTAGTTATTGTTTTCGTCATTCCTCGATCTTGTAGACGCGGTTTCTATTTGTGTGTCTCTCTCTTTTGCAGTTTTTCGCTCGTTCGGCGGAATCGAGATTTCGACTACAAAGTCCATCGAAAGTTATTTTGAAACCATTTATCTCTCCGAAGCTTGCGCACATTTGACATCCTTCTGCACTTCTTTCGGTCTTTTATTCTTTTTTATCTTGTTCCGCTGACTCAAGGGCCACGAGTAAAAAGCACGTGGCGCAGATAGAGAGCGGGACACATTCGGATGTGGAACGAAAAGTAAAAGAGAAAAGTGAGAGATCGGTCCGTGGCGTTGTACGGAACGACTCACTTACGGTGTAACGTGGAATTCCAGAGATAAGGGGGCGGCCGAAGTGCCGGGATATTTCAATTTCGTGCCGCTTATCTCGCGGCCGTTGACTTACCGGAGTAAGGAAGCGTCGCTTTAACGTAATTACCGACAAACAAGTCGCGATGGATGAGGCCGTCGCCTTTGAGATTACCACGAACGAAACTCGAACGGCCGCGGCTGCGACAACGGCGATATACCGGCCGCGAGACGAAAATCTCTCGAAAACGCCGGCGTCCGCTTGTACAAATCGTTGTACATCGGCTTACCTTCACGATCGATAAATCACCTCCCCTTAAGTCGCGTTCGGTCGCCCTCGTTAAAATGCCGACGTATGTTTATTTTCCCGCTTTCTCACGCGACACTCAGCTTCACGCGCTTCGACGAAGATGCGCGATAAGGTCCATCTCTATACTGCTCTATACCTACTCGTCGCGCGATAAGTCAGCCCCCTTTTGTGACAAACTAATGATATAACGAGCCATTTGGTTGCCACAAAAAAATGGAGTTAAATAATCTGAGATTCGGCGTGATAATTAATTCAATTCGAGCTTCCAGGCAACTGTTCTTGTCTCGCGTAAAATATCTATATTATCATTGGATACGGTTTTCCTCCTGCTATCGGCAATGATATAAATTGAAATATAGTACGTGGCACGTCACATTACATTGGATTGGCCGACTTTCTCCTTCGAGGAGACGTCGACTTAAAGACTCGGGTGGGAAGCCATTAGAGCGTGGTCTCACACGTTTCTAAAGTTAAGTTTATGGTTTACCATTTTTCACCTGAGGTTGGTTTTTCCGCGTGGTAAATTGTGCGTCATTGCCGGTGCGATCCCCCTTATCTTCGCGGATATTGCCGCCACCGCGTTAGCGATGCACTTTCATATGCCTCCTTCAGTTTCGCCGCGGCATTTCAGGGTCCACGCATACCCGCTTTTATGGATCCTCGATGCGAGCGTAAATTAAAAGAATGCTCCGAGGAGGAGAAGACGCCGCCTCCGATCTGCGTTGAGTGTGTAGGCGCGAGAAGGTGAAAACAGCCGAGGCAGTTAGCGACCAGGTGTTACCTCGGTCTCGGACAGACGCTGCACCACGACGAAAGAAACTCCTCGGCTGCTACAAGCTGGCTTTATACCGTGCCCCCAATGGGCCCCCGTGATCGTTGCACGTACCGAATCTACGATAAACATGCTAAACGCACTAAAATTCTAGTAGCGCTAAATGCTATTAATTAAACTTCTCGGCAGTGACGGTCCGTCCGCGCGTCGCGTCGCATTGCATCGCGGCGGTCTTCTTCCAAGACGGCCTTCCTAATCTCCTCTTTGTTCCTTTGTTGAATCCACGCGGGCGTGCGTAGGCCGCTCATAAAAAAGCGATCTATCGAGTTGCACGAAGGGAAAAATGACGCACGGGATGCGCACGTCGGCGACGAGGACGCAATCAACAAAACTGCGTCTCGTCGCGGTTCAATCCCGGTCCATTAAGATTTAGCTTGAGATTAAAGTCGTGTAGTGCGACCTACGTTCTCGGCGAGAATATATATACACACACACACACAATCGTCGAAATTCGTCTCTTTACTCGTTAAGCTTCTTCTAATTCGAGTTATTTGTTTTCGACGGATGCATCGACGCGCTTTTTGTTGTTCGCCACGATCCAATTGGTATCGAGTCGACCCTTACCTCTCGAACGCGGCTGTGGCGAGAGACCAGCAATCGCGGAACCTTCCTGTTTGGAGCCTAATTTTTTATTTTTGATTTACAAGTTAGCTAGGCCATTTTTTCTTCTTTTCGCGCATTGCCCAAATTACGGCAACGTTTGGCTATTGGAGGCCGATAAATCTTGTGTGTATATGTACTGTTAATATATTTCATAATATATCTTGACACAGTGATATCGAAATAAATGCTTGGTTGCAGTGTCCCACATTATCATTAAATTACACACATACACACGTATGTATAATGTATAAAAAAAAAATTATTATATTAGTCCTATAATCCGACACAAACCACACACAGCTCGATTTCTTCGCTTTCTTCGTACTTTGCCGTACGCTAATATTAACAAACTCTTTCACCGGTGCTCGTTAACCGAGTAAATACTATAAAAGCCGTAAAAACGTCTTTGTAGACGATCCCGAGGAGATCTTTCGGCCGCGACAGTCGAGTTCGCTCACGTTTGCCGCCTAAATCCACATCGGTGAAAACCGCGCTATTTATTGAAAAACGTACGCATGCCGCTTGAATGTCAATCGGCTTCGCGTCACGTTGCGCCGTGTTGCGTTTCGTTGTGTTACGTTGCTTTACATTTACGTTTGCCTCGGAGTCGCATAAATCGACAAGAGACCGCGCGGCAGCTTGGGATTGAGCCTCGAGTCAAACTTAAGGGGAAAAGACGAGGACAAACCGCCGCCGCCGAGGGTGAACTGCCGATGATGCACCGCAAAGCGAATACTCCAGCGGCGTGCGGTCGGTATTCGCTGTGTTTACAGGAGTCGGCAGGATAACTTCAAATATTTGGGCTTTTAGACGGTGTTTGGACAGAAAAGACAGAGGCCGCCTGCTGAAATGATGAGGCCTTCTTCCTCCGTGGCTCCGGGTCGTACGGAAACATGAAACGGGACGAATCTACGCGCTCGACCCTCGATCCCTTCTCGCCGCGACCTTACTACGTCTCTGTTTGTAAGGACTAATCTTGATCCTCCACTCGGATCGTATACTAACGTCGTCGAAGTCGAACAACGCGCACCGCCTAGCCTGCGAGAATTTAGTCTCGAATAGATATTTCTGTACGGCGTGCGGCGCGTTAATTAGCGACTCGAGGAGAACGAGGCGTATTCATTAATTTCGTGACAAATGAGCCGGTTGATAAGCGCATACCGTGTTTAATTAATTCCCGTTGTATCTGCGCCCCGCGAATTTTCCGCCGCTCGTTACGCTCCGTCATTTCATTAATAAACGCATTCGCTTAGAAAGGGGATATCGGCACGCTGATAGCCGACGGTCGAGCGTTCCGCAGATGTTCCTGCCGGGGGAACAAATTAAATCGCGCGCGATCCTTTCGCGCGGAATCTCAAGCAGCTTTCTTGATACTTATATAATTGCTGTTGTCTTTAGAAGCAAAAGAAGAAGTCCTTTCTCTCTCTGTCGCAACTGTACATTTGCGCTATTGTATATTTTCTTGTTTTCCATGCCCTCCCCGCACCCTCTTATTTCTTCCTCCTCCTCCTCCTCCTCCTCCTCCATCTTATTTTATTCAGGCTCATCATCGTTCTCTTACCGCCGGTTACCGGTGCTTCCATCATTCTCCAAAAGGGCCACGCCTGCCTCTCCCTCGATCCTATCTCGCGCCCTTCCTCCTTTTTCCTGCGTACCCCTCCCGGGTTCGTGTACCCTCCCCTCGTTTAATTATCTCCGCGCTGATTGGTAGCGAAGAATTTCACATCGGGTAATTTCGATCCCCTTCTCATCCCCCGTCCTTCCTTGCGTCCTCTTTACCTCCTCTTGTCCTGTCCCTGTCCTTTCGCGGTCGTTTCCTCATCATGTACATATGTATATAAAATATTTCGCTGTATACATAGCATATGCATAGCGCGATCCATCTTCATCATATCAATATTTAACAGGTACCACAAATGTTTGAGATTTTACGGCAAGCCTTCTTCGAATGATTCAAAATAGACGGATTGGTCATCTTAAAGATATTAATAACGAAATGAAAAGCAACTTTCGTTACTTCCTTTGAGCTAATTGCCGTTGAGTTTTCGTACGTTATTCCCGATAGCTACTCGGAACAACCGGATACATAAGATCCACGTGTCGTGAATAGTCAGATAATTTTCTGTAATGCGGCATAAGTCAGTTAGCGATGCCATATCGGACGTAATATCGCGAGAAAGCGCATCGGTCGGTTACATGTCGATCCGCTACAGATTTATGTTAGCCAACACTCATGCACGTTGGACTCGGAGCTCGCCCGAGGAACATAACACAGATAATAGTTAGGTATAAACTGTCAGCGGTTAGTAAACTGTTGTTAGTAGCGCAGCATTATGCGTCTCGAAGGTGTCGAACCTCTCTATCTCGTTCGTGCTCTCGCTTCCTCCGTACCGGGCCAGGTAAAAAGTCATCGGTGTAATCGCATCATTAAGGATTTACGGTGTAATACTTTCGCGTCTTAGTTATTTTTAGTCGGAAGGCGAGACCACACGTGGTTTAGAAGATCTTAAGGAGCTGCCGACCGTCATCGAGCTACGGTTAAAGACTACAATTAGCCCGGCGATATCCCTCGACACGGAGTTGCCTATGTAAATTTCCTGTGACGCGTTTGAAATCAAGATCGATTCCGCGCAAACTATAAAGAAGTCTCGTATGATGAACGTCGGAAATGAGAATAGTTCATAATGCGTTTCGTGCGGTGCGAATTAAAGTGTAAGAGTTTCGAGGAGCGGAGCGCGGGCGATGCGAAAGACGTATATTAATTTCACCATCGAGCGATCGGCAGCTACCGCACGATCGCACGAAGACATATTGAATTGAGTATGTGGCGGCCGGCGTAACGGGATCCTCGGGATGAGATAACGCGAGTATGCGGCAGAGAGCGACATACGCTGTCGTATTACAACAGAGTTATCGTTAATTAATGAGGAACTGCTGCGCCTCTCGGTTATCGTACCAGTCTCACTCTCGTCGCAACGGTAACGGCAGATTACGTTTCGGAGTTTCTGCTCCGTCTTGGAATCGCGGAAGACGCGCAATTCTGCACGTCGTTTATGAAGCTCGAGACCGCGAAAGACCGTTTCCTGAAGAGGACGTCCGTGTAAATCGAGATTAAAATCGCGCGACACTCACGCGCGCCGGCAAATCATGCGAAATTGAAATCGACTTAAGGACGTTCTCTCGTCCTTATACTAGAGCAAATCGATTTTCTTAGGATTTCCTTGAAACTGTGAATATACGTTAATTTAGGTGTGCTTTATGTGTGGTATAAATTTCAGTACCTCTTCCGGGATAAAAAATCAAAAGATACTGAGCCTCAAAGTTTCAACTTTTACTAATGAAAAGGTTTTCCAGGCCAAACGGTAAGAGATACGAGGTTGGCCAAGAGGACCAAAGTTGCTTCTCTCGTCGAGTTCTATAAGGAAAAAATGCCAAAACTAAAAAAAATTAAATTTTTTTTTTTAAACTTTGAGGCTCAGTATCTTCATTTTTTATCCCGGAAGAGGTACTGAAATTTATACCACGCATAAAGCACACCTAAATTAACGTATATTCACAGTTTCAAGAAAATCCTAAGAAAATCGATTTTCTCTAGTATAAGGACGAGAGAACGTCCTTAACATATTCGCGTTAACACGTCGCGCGACATCGCTCGTGACGGTACGAGCAACGGTTAGGGCTGTCCCGCGGCCGGCACTAATGAAGCTTAGTATTCTCGTGGAAGTTTCTTAACGGCTGCGGCCGCTTGGCGCGCTATCGCACGCTGTAGTACAACCGACGATAGTTACGCTACGCTGAACTAGCGTGTGCGGTATTAGTTGTTACTAATGAAAGCCCCGGCCGTTTATTACCGCGTCTTCCCCCTCCGCCGTGCCGTCATTCGATCGCTCCTCTATTTCCCGGCCTCCTCGCCACCTTTGCACACTTGCGTATACACGCTCACTCGCGGGGTCGACGCGCGGCGTAAAATAGTGACATAACTCGTAGTAGCCGTACCACGAGTCAATTAGTTAGTTCTGCGTAGCACAAAGCACAGTGTGCTTCATAAGCGACGGTTAACGCTACCAGGACGCCGCGCGGCGATTTACATTGGTCGCTGCTAATGAAGCTCACGCCGCCGTCGCTATCATACATAATAGTTTGTTAGTCGCCACTATGTTATGGTCGCGCCGTAACTAGCGGTTGCACGGTGCCATGGTGCCGCGTGGCGAGCATTATCCCCCGAGAGACGTGCTCGACAACGTGTCGGAGCTGCCGCGAAGAGATAATCCTCGGCTTTGCGACGCTGCATGTAACGATTCCTCGGCGAAAACGCGAGACTCTCTCTAGCCCGGCATCCCGAAGCCCGGCAGTCACCGCGAGAAGTGAAGGTTTCTAGCAAGTAACGTCGCCATGAGAAAGATCCGTCCTCGCGTATCGATATCGAATCCATTGTGTCTCGGTTTGTCGTGCCGCGATCTCTACGTGCGTCCGCTCGAGCGTTACGTCAATCGAAGCATTCATCTTCTTTCTTTTACGTTTTCGTCGTTTTGCTTTTTTATCGATCAGGAACAACGGGACTGGCCTCTCTCTTTTTCTCATTATAATGACGCTCGCAAACATCATCATCATCATTATCATTATAATCATCGTGCTTATCCTCTCGCTGATCCTATACTTTAGCGTCTTTATCGACGCATAAAAAAATATCGCAGGAAAAAGATCGATCGGGGGATAGCAGAATGATGGTCGCTCGTTAATTAAAGAACGATATAATAATTAATAACGCTCGGCTGAACAGAACGTTGTTGCGGAGAGAACCGCGGGAAAACACTTCGCTCTAGATCACGCTTCATATCACCCTTCTCTCTAATGTTGCCTATCAGATTGATTTACTACAAAGTGTAGATATATAGTTTGTGTACGTACGTATGTATATATGTACAGTCGAGCAGTACGTACAGCGCTTATATATCGAAATTAACTACTAGTATCAATCGCGAAGCTGTTTCCTTCGCGTAATAGATATGTTACTTTATTATACATATTATTGACAAGTAAAGCATGATCATAAAAGCATTGTTAAGAAACATTGTAAATGTTTAATACCGCGCAAGATTATACTGTTTATTATATCCGCGCGATGATCGTGCAATAATAATTGTTCAAATCCGCACCGCGAATTGCAAGATGAAGAGATAGCTGCAAGCTGGCTACTTGTATATACTTTAACATCTGATTCGAGGGCTTATTATACAGATCGCTCCAGTTGCACCTGGTACGCAGATACTCGCGTCCGATAACTAGCAATGCGATAGGTGTAATTAATACCCGAGGCGTAGAAAATAAAGGAATAGGGTGCGTGATTTATATCGGCGTAGATGCCAGAGGAAGCGAACTTGGCGCGAAAAAATGCGCCTTCGGTGGGATGCGCAAGTGGTAGTTAGTAATTGTTTTCCAGCGTGATAGCGCGATCGCGCGAGGGACGGGGGGAAGCGCGGTATTTAATTTGCCAATGACGAGCAGAAAACCGCGGACGCGAAGGCGATTATCGAGCAACGGCCGTTATAGCTTTGAAATCGTTGGACGAGCGCGACGAAATTTCGCAAAAAATATTTTGCTCCGGGTCCACGAACGTTTTTTGCGTAATAAAGTAAAGTAAGTTAGCGGTCTCGTCTACGACTCGGGTTCGAATTTCCGCCTCAACCATCATTGCGCATCGATCATCATATCTTTCCGAGACAAGAAAACGTCGAAGGTGGAATCGCGCGGGGAGATGAGGAGAAAGAGGGAAAGCGGAGAGGCGCGCGGCCGGATCGTATGGATGGGAGTGCGAGCCCTAACCAGCCCGATCTAACCAGCAACTTGTAATTACTCGTAATAAATCATTATTCCGTCATTATTGTTTAATTATAATCAAAATCGCGACTTGAATATTGATTAAACCGCTCATGCTGCAACGCTGTGGAGGAGGGCCCGCGCGGCGCGGGTCTTCCCGCTTCTTCCACGTTCACGGAGAAGAATCATTAATTTGCCGAGGGCGGCCGCATAGTACACCCGCGTCCCCTGCGCTATTCCGGGACTACCGTTCGAAAGGTGAACGATCGTAACGTTGTATACATGCCCGATGGGAGAGACAAGCGGCGAGTCGGAAAAAAATATCTCTCTCATGATCGTTGACAAGAGATGGGAGTTACTAGTAATCGAGTCGTTTGCCCAAGTTATCGCCGCAACACCCGGTATCTGCCCGTCACGTGACTGTTCGCCGTTCGCCGAAGCCGCGGAATATCAATCATGAGAGACGTCCGGGAACGCGGTCCTCCCTCTCGTTCCCGTCACGGACTGGCCGTGGTCCGGTTCGTAGGAAAGGAGCGAGCAAAGGAGCACTCTGGAGGGAGAAGTGTCTTCCTTCATTGCCGCGCGACTGCAGCCGGGGAGAAGAGATATTCCCGTGCACGCGAAGAAAGGGAGCACGGAGAGAGGAGGACCGAGCTATCGATGAGGAAGCCGAGATGAGGAGACGGGCGAGAGAAGGAAGGGAGAAACGGGAGAGGCGCGTATAGATCCAATCAAGTATAGCCGCTCATAATTCTCTGTTGTAATTATTGCAGAGTCTCGCAGAGGGCCGCGCTCAGGCCAAAGCGATCCTCTTATTTTATTGATTAAATTGCTATTACGTTATATATACGCAAGGCAGCGCCTCTCCTTCCTTATCTCTCGCTTCCTTCTCGGTCCCTTCCTCTCTCCCGTTCCCCCCTCGAATTTATCCGTGACGTGTATGCACCGCGCACACACGGTATATATATGTTATATACACTGCCGCGTGTAATGCCGCGGCTGATCCACGATGGTTGAGGAACGATGCGGCGCGAAGAGGGAAATTCTCATAGAGGCAGAGGAAGGAGGAACCAGATAAATATGCCAGAGCGACTTGAGCAACGAATCCCGATCTTCTCGAACTCGAAGAGAGGAGCTCGAATAAAAGGATAACCCCGCGAGGTTCTGCGGATAACCTCGCCCTACAAGGGAGAGAGATGTGAAACGGTGTGAAACGAAAGAAGGGATGGACGGGGAGGGAAGGGGAGAAGAAGAAACGGTGCGGCGAAGGCTGCAGGTATTAATCGTTCTCACCTCGGAGGAGAGATGCGTTCGTTCGCGTTTGGATTCCTCATCAGGGCCGACGCCTTTAGCATCTATCTTCCTCCAGTTGCATCTCCCGTTTCCTTGTAAGGACAACGACTGAATTCGACGGCGAGAAAAATTACGAGCGTCAAGAGAGAGACATTGCAGAAATTCGATATCTCGAGGACCGCGATCTCGCAGTCTATAATTATTCCGTCTTCCGCTAGTTCAGCTAGCAAATTGCGCTCTCTCTCTCTCTCTCTCTCTCTCTCTCTCTCTCTCTCTCTCTCTCTTTCTCTCTCTTTCTTTCTTTTCTTTCTTTTCTCTCTCGCTATCCGAGCGCTTCTCTTCTCCCATCTCCTTGTCTATCTATTTGTTCGGCCTGCCGTGTAGAGCTCTCGGAGCGCGAGGACACGTAATCCGATATGTCCTACTAGCGCGGAGATAGAGTCACTTGTTTGCGGTCTTTAGAGGATGCCACACTTCTCCCTCCGACGTTCCCTCTTGTTCGCGAGATGAGACAAACCCGACTCGGTGACGAGTTGTTCGTAAAAAGATGCATGGCGTGTCCGTACTTAAATGAAATGCTACGCCGAGGGAGCTTGTCGCGATGGTGAGAACGTCGCGGTCCGCGATAACATCCATCGTCCTGGGGCAGCGATCGATCTTACGTTTTGATAGTTTTCACGGTGCTTCTTGCACGTTGTCGAGAAAATGTACGACGCTACCATTAAGGGGAAGCCCGCGCGTAAAAGCGGATCGCATAGGAATCGCAGGAATTAACATACTGAGCGACGAATAGTTATATTATATGGGGGAAAACGAAGTGCTCCCCCGAGCTGATGAACTTCAGATTGCGAGGATTTCGCCGGTTACATTAGATACGTTCAGTAGGTACTGTGAGAAGTGCGCGCACATCTCTACGTTCTTACCGTACTTATGCTCTTAATTAAATCTTATTTACTCGCCACGTTTCTTTTTTCTGCCGGTTCGTTAACGTTTATGTCTATACACGAGCAGGCAAAAGTGTAACTGACTGCAACGGCGTGTGTACTTTTGACATGTGTTTAATCGAATACTATCTTCTCGCGCTAATCTTAAATTGAAGGTACATACATACATTTTTTTCCCAGACCCAGGCTAGACTCTACAACGCGACGAACGCGCATTTCAATCTCGCGCGTCGGCCGCGCGATTGTTTTTATCTCTCATCCGCATCGACTGGTTCTGCCCAGCGCACTAATTAGCGACGAAAGCTCGCTCGCGTATTCCGCTCATCACCGACCAATCTCTCGTTTATTTTAATCGGCTAAAGTGTGAGCTTGGGAATTAGCTATTACGTCTATCGCAATCGACTTTTAAAACTGGCAGAACTGGCCTCGTCGAGGCCTGGGGATGGGATCGGGGATTGAGATCCCTGGGATCTTAGCTCGCGGAGAGCCCAGCTTGGAAAAATAGCGTATATACCCTACGCGGCAAATCGCAGGCTCTCGAAGTATATCCCCGAAGAGGGCCTCCACGCTTCCCCTACGCGCGATAATGACACGGGGCGGTACTGCGCGTCGTAAAGTATCGCCGCGCGAAATTTATGGGGGTAAGGTGAATGCATCTCTCCTTTCCCTCTCTCTTGCTTTCTATACCTCCTTGCCGTTCTCGTCTACAACGACGCACCTACCGAGAGCAGCTCGAGACTAGACTCTAGCCCAGGTGGTTGTCCTCGTTCATCCGTCCGCGGAAAATTCCACGTAGGTCAATAACCTATCGTCGTCGTCATCGTCGTCGGCTGATGCGTGCGATCGCTGAATCGGACTCCATGTCCCATTGTTCGTTATGAGCAAGTACGCGGTATTGATTTACGATCGTGGCGGTCCGCGTGTGGTGTCGCGTCGCACCCCCCCCCCCCCGCTCTGAAGTTGCATCACTCGAAGCAAAATCTGGCTGGTGTGACAGGTGACACGTGCATCTCCTACCGCAATCAGTAAATTAACGATAAGGTTATAATTTTCTCATTTCATTGGCGTACACAATCTGTTGTACGGTTATTTGCTAATACATATCATTTTGTGCCATTTTATCTTTCATAACATTAGGAATAACTGTGCTATATCTTCGCTCACTTGACCGGAAGACGGTGTTGATTTACATGAATCTGACGAGACGTCATCAACATTTGTAAGCAGAATTATGAGAATTAACGTAGAGAGAAGAAAAGTGAATATCGGCAGCGCGAGTTCTCGCTACTACCGTTCTTGCATAGTAATCAAGTCGTTATAACACCAAAAGAGTATACATTATGCCTGCTTTACGTAGAAAGAACTTCCAGACATTTAACTGGTATTCCGTGTGGTATTCATTTGATTCGCGTTGCGTGGACGAACCCTCCCTTTCCGCCGTTTTTCTCGGTTCAATCCATCAACGGTATCAGTCATAATGAGCAGTAGGTAGGTGTTTTGCGTGGCAAAAAATAAAATACTCGTCGGTATGCGCCGGTAATACCATCATACGTAAAAATCTTCTCTTCGAATGAAAGGACGTGCGCGACGCGAAGGAGAGAGAGATTGGCAAGGGAAGAAAAAAGAGGTCCAGTGCTATCGAACCAAAACGGCGCAATTTTTGGTCGGGTCGGTGGCCGCGGAGAGAGTTACGGATAATACGATCGGATGATACGCCTTCTTATTTTTATGAAAGAATTTACCCACGATCAACATCGAAAATGGAGAGCGACTTAAGGGATTGAGGGGCAGCCCTCGTAAACGGCGCTATGCTCCACATAATAACGCGCTGATACGGGCGTGTGCGCGGGCGCGCTGCTCATAATTCGGTCTTTAACCGACTTTTACCCAACAGTATATTCTGATAGATCATGGCATACTTTCTTTGTAAACTTTTTGAATTTTTGCAATATCTTCAAAATTGAAGAAAATATAGTACACGAAAATGTGCGTGACGTCATAATGTTGTTGCGAAATCTTTTGAAGTTGCCGTCATCAAAGAAACTTTAGAAAGCTATAACTTTCTCAAATTTAGGTTTTTTTTTTAAATTCAAAAAGTACTAAAAATCGGCTTAGATTCTCTACATTAATTATGGATACCGCTTAATAAAAAAATTTTACTTGAGAACCCAATTCGGTAGGATGAGAGAACGAGGGTGAAGCGAGATGGGGTGGTAAGGGGGCGGCCAGAAGTACGACTTGACCGCGGGACACCGATGGTGATGGGAGTAGCGGAGGAAGGTGGGGGGGGGGCAGGAGGAGCCGGCGGGGTGAAGACGCACACACGTGCGATCGAAGGGGTCTCTGTCTGCATAATACCCGCGCCTGTATACCGATCGGGGGCCCGGGCTAATCAGACGGACATAATTGATCTCACTTGTGATCTTGAGATTCGAAAGATCACGGACGGAGAGAAGCTCGAACCAATAATTATTGTTAATATCGGCCGCCCCGTGTCCCGCTTCCTCGCCGCCGCGCCGTCGCGGTCCTGACTCTTCCCCTCTCTCATCCTGGCCCAGCTATATATCCTTAACCTGGCCTGGCGACGATGCAGCCAGCAACTTTGGCGTCTGTTCTACCTCTTCCTCCCTCCCTCTCTCTCCCTTGGTCCATCTTTTCCGATATATGTGTCTTCCTTCTCTCCCTCCATCCTCCGCTTCCCGCCGACTGCGCCCCCTTTCTCCACCCCGCGTTCGCTCTTTCCATCTTCGGGTATCTCTCGCCGGGTACGTCCTGTGTCCAGAGCTTTTATTTATATTAATTTCGTGGGCTTTTTTGCTTTTCGGTGGTTTCGGAGCTCCGGAGGAAATATAAAATAATAATGATAATAATGAGCCATTTTGCGCGTAATAATACGGTAGGAGCCGGGATACGCCGTAGAAGCCGCGCGATCCGCCGAGCTAATAATGTTGGACGCCGTGGCTCGGCTATATCGCGTTGCAGCGCGGACCCACGTAGTTTTCTTCGTCCGTACTCTACTCTTTCTGCCTCTTTCTCTATCTCTCTTTCTCCGTCTCCATTTAACGGCACTTCCTTCTTTCGTACGTTCGTCCGCGTGCTCCACGTTTTATTTTCCCGTATTTTGTAGGATTTCCTATTGGTATTTCTTATAGATTGTTGATGAAAAACCGTTATCGATTAGACACAGCGAACTACAGCGCCAAGTTCTTGTCTCCGCGTGCCACTAGCCGCATGATCAAAGGTAAATTGCAGCTCGCAAGTCGCCTGATTTTCCGAATTCATGGTAGTAGCGTGACAAGCGTAACAGAAATATCGTAGATGATCAACGGGTCCAACATATATAAACACACACAAACACAGATCAATGTCATAATCGTCAATGTGAAACCTACGTGGATATACTCCACCTCCTACCGAGCGAGCCACGCAACCTCTAAGGATTTTATGGTGTGGAATGGGATTTGGGTACACTTAGCGGTTATAAAGCGGCGAAGGTGCAAAGAGCCATTCGCGGCCACCCTCTTCTGGACCCGAATCGGCATCTTTCATCCCGAGGGAATCCGCGTTAGGGGGTCTCACGAAGCTTTTACAAAACCGCTCCGCTCTATTACACTGCTGGCGGTGTCCTTCTCAGCGATGCTTCTGTCGTTCACCGTTCTCGCGGTTGTAAGTAAATAAACGTGTTGGAAATTTTGTGTTTTACGGCGCCCTAAAAGAATTTAGGCTTAATAATAAATTAGTCTAACAGAAGGAAGTGTGTGTCGAGTCTTCTCTTCTGATTTGGATTCTTTTACGTTAATCCACATTGATGCAGATTTGCGCGAATTTATCGACACGAGAAGTAAATAATTACTACTCGGTTTCCTAATGAATTTCAAATGGAATAAACACGTCTCACGTGTCGGAAGAGCCCCAGTTATGTGCAAACGAGCCATGCATGACTCCCTTCGGCGTGGATCGCATCATAACGCCGATCGTAAACCATCCCGTGAGTTCATTTGGCATGTCCGGCGAACGCTCGTATTTACCAGATACGGGATCTCGTGCACGAAACAATAAGCGAATCCTCGGCATTGAACCGGCACGGCCGAGCGGGACCGGCCGCGCCGCGCCGACCGCGAAAAGGAGGATACGAGGAAGGGAGAGGAATAAGAAGAAAAGAAGAGGAGGCGGGGGGGGGGGAGAAAAGGAAGAAGAGAAGGAGGCCTGGTCGAAGGTTACGACGTTCTCGGTCTTGTTCGGCTCTTCGACGTAGGGCGCGAGAGAGTGCCTTGTACCTCACACCCAATCAACTTAGATCCGCGGTTCCAGATAAGATTCTCTCCCTCTTTTCCTTCCATCTTTCACCATTGAACGGCGCGGGCGCGCAACCGCAGCATATATACATACATGCACGTCATCAGCGGTTAACCGGCGATGGGTACTCGCGGGGGCGGTGGCGACGGTCTGCGCGAATACTAAGTCACCGTGCGCAAAATAACATCGGAAGCTTCCCCCATCGGTGGCGCACCATCGTGTCCTTCGTTCTTCGCCCTCTTCTCGGCGTGCATGCACCCGGGTAACGAGCTTTCATTAGCGACGCTGTAGGCTAATGAGCCGTGTTAGAGCCGCTCCGTGAACGCCTTCGTACACCGGGGTACCCGACGTTCCAACTTCGTCGTTGCTGCTCTCCCGGTTGCCTGGGTGCCACTGGCTGACTCGAGGTCCCAAGTTTTATACGGTTCGCTCTCGACGATCGCCTCGGACAAATTATCTGAAATGAAAAGAAATAAAATGAAATGAAAAAAAGTGCGTCGCCAAGATAAAAGCAGTTGGACTCGTTCCTCGCTCTCATATTGCTTATAATCGTATCGTGTCGTCGGTACGGTGGTAACTATTAGCCTCCAGCATTATTCCGTTCCCATCAATTCTCCCCAACGAAAACATCTCCGTCCGGTAACACGGCGGAGTCGCCGGCCGCGATTATCGAGGGGTCAAATCGCGCGACATTGGACGTCGATGATGTTAAATTGAATTAAATTCAGAGGAGGGCATGCGCGCGACCCTTTCTCCGCAGTCCTCCAACCCTCGCAAGCCACATCGAGTCGACTCACGCAAATATGTGAATACAAAGGCGTGTACACGCGTACACGTACACGTACGTGTACGCATATTAAACATCTGACGCAGGACTGAGGCGTTCGGTGACAGGGCGACAGGACGGCGGGGTGAGAGAAAGAGAGACAGACGAGACGGGAAAAAAAGGAACACCGGGAGGAGAGCAGGTCGGCGGCGCAGCGGGCATTTTATGGCGTATATGCGACATGAGCAGGGATATTGAAAAGTTTGATTGCCCGCCGGTTTAATTCGCCGCGTATTCGAATCCCGTGGCAGCGAAACGGGACCTCCTGCACCCACGGGCCCTACTGCCCCTTTTCCCCCCTCCCCTTTCCCGATGATCGGATCCCGCCCGTTCCTCGCGCCACTCTCGCGGAAATTGATTTTGCGGTTGTACACCGTACAGGGATCGCGGCTTGTACCCCGCCAGATCTTGAGAACCGCGCGCCGAATTCAAATGATGCATGTTTTGAATTTTGTCCTTCTCGGGAGGACCGTCTGAGAGACTCCGCATTGAACTTATCAAATAAGATATCTAATTTGGAAAAATATCTAATAACAGAGAATATTTTTGCATATACATAGCGAAAACTGCATTTCAAGAGAAACTTTTTGTATAGCTATTAAGATGAAATTTACTGCGATACGACGTTCTCCAATCTACGATAATCGGAACGTATAGAAAATGTTCATGCATGTATGATTATTCGATAGAAGTGGTAGTCGCCTAATAGCCGCGCTAAGAGCCTTAGCGCCCGTTGTACTGGATCGTATTTATTACCCGGATTGCCTTCTCCGCGTCCCAATCCCGCGCGGGGACGACGTTTCCTCTCGTTTCCTTTTATTTTCCTGTTGATCGTTTCACGCCGTACGACGTCGTCACTAAGATAACGTCGGCGAAAAGTATCGGTATGATCGGCGCGTAATATTTCCGCGTCCCGCGGAGAAATTGTCGACAACGACGACGATGCGAGCAACGATCGGCACGCGATCATTAAGCCGTCTTCATTAAACCGGCTCGCGAAGCAATCGCTTGTGTGGTTTAATCTCCCTTTAACTTTCGTTATTCTCAAACGATTTTCCATTAATCGCATCGTTTTCTCTGTTTTACAGGTAAGTCACCAATATCGGGCAAGAGGGCTGCAAATACGGGGGAATAAACGCGGTCGGGTAAGTTACAGACGGAGGCGTGCGGCGCGAGGAGAAATAGTAGAAACAAGCGAGTGATTAGTGCGAAATCGCGAGATAAAGCGGAGTCGCGATTCCAGCCGATCGTGTGCCGAGCTTCGGAGCGCAGCTCTCGGCATGGGAGCTCTCGGCTGGTATTTATGCTAATTACTGTCAACGTTAATTAGTGGCGGTGCCCTCGCAGCGCCGGTCTCTCGCGAGGAGCTTCGCGAATGGAACGTCGGAGTGCAGAGAGGGAGGGAGAAAGAGTTGTTGGAGAATCGTGGACAAAGAGAGAAACGAAACGGACGGAAAAATAATTCGCGGCTGTGGATCGCGATCGAATCGTTCTGGCAATCGGGGGAGGAGAGAACTACAGTTTAACACAGCATCTACCACGGACTCAGGTTTCGTTTCGAGTCGTCTCGATATAGCATTGTAATCTCTGCGAGCTTCGGAGCGTCTTAATGAGAGCGTCCGCCTGCGTTCACGTGAACGGCCAAGCCTAATTTCCTACGTGGAATTACGTGACAACCGGACGGAACGCGATTGAAGGCGAGCATTAGAACGCGCAAGGAAGTCACGGTCGTGTCACGCGACAATTTCAGTGGGGATTCGCAAAAAGGCGTCGTTAGCGCGAAATTGTCGGAAACAGCGGGAACGCTAATGAACGGACGAGTACAACGGAGATTGGTGGTTGCTTGGATCCGTTGACCGATGCGTGCACGCCACTCGTTAATTTCTCGGCCCTGATTTCCGCCTTATTTCGCCACTGCCTCATTTCGGATATCGTCTCGTAGGTATACTAATTTGCCGATGATAAAGATCGTTTGTGTCTTTTAGCGTTCACGTTTATATCGACGGCATATTTCCCTACGTTTCTATTATACCTTACGTCAAAGTAGATAAGTAACGTAACCAAGCAAATTACACATTCAATTTCCGCATACTGCAATTTCCAATTTACTTTCGCTGACTGTTCATAATAAGCTGGGATATACTCTCGTCAATATATCTTCATTTTCATCATGGTGCAAATACAGAAATAGATAGACAGGCATAAAGTATTTAAGATAATTGAATATTAGAGCCCTAATGGGACGCAAATATTAACGATTTGTACGAGAAAGGCGCAAAAGCATAAATTTAGCAATAAAACACGTGAATATTATTAGTAATCATCATCGTCATCAAATGGCGATCATCGAATGCTTCGAAGAATAATAATAATTCATAAAAAGAATCACCGCGATACAATTATCATTTAATTATACATATCCGTATCCGCATATTTTTCACTTTAAGATAAAAGTAACTTTGCATGTCTATAATCATGAAAGTAGTCTAACAAATTCCGTGGAAATAATTAACTGTTGGAAATAATTTTTTTCTCTACATCACTGCTTATTTGATATCTTCATGTTGAATATAATTTCTTTGCGGATGCCGTTGACCTATCAGCGAGAAGCTTCTTCCCCTCGTTTAAAATTAATTCTTGATAAATGACTAATAAAGTAATAAGGTATATATGCGAATACACGTACATAGGATGTACATTCCGTTATCGAGCAATAATCGACAAATGTTTCTTGTATCAGTTCTTACATCTTTTTCACAATTTGTTATGCGGCACATACCGTTTACCCATTATCATTTGCATATTCAAGATTTCATTTAAATAAGTCGATAACACGTATATATACATTCGTATATTTTATATAAAAGAAATTACAGTCATTTTTCTCGCGAGCGGTATGTCACGTCCCTGGCTCAGAGAAGGTCCTGGGATCTATACATACACATAATATTCCTTGCCCGCGTTGTGCGTGACACATACTGATAGAGCCGTATTAAAAAAATCCCGCTTATTCGCGGGCTAGTACGAAAAGAGACCGGCGACTATCTCGTGCCTTTCGTCCGTTCGCCGGGCATGCGAGTGCACCGCGCGTGCATCCGGAAGCGTCCTCTCCATGACGGTGGGTGCGACGACTTTCCTGTGTCTCCTGGGAGCTATACTTACCGGACAAGGAGAGCGAGCGCAGAAATCGCTATTGGTAGCACTAGACGGTACCAGAGCCGCGAATAAGCTGGCAGATTTAAGTGTACGTACCTACTTGCGACATAGATGCTAGAGAGACAACAGGAAAGAGAAAGAGAGAGAGTTAGGAAACTACAACGGACAGTTTATGATGCGATGCGACTCGAGTCAAACGCGCCGCTGGTCGCTTCACGTCCTTTTCCCTCCATTCAGCTGAACAGGGCGAACGCGACTATCTGCGTCCGTATGTTTGCGCGGGACCATCGGCTGAAAGGAACGACCGGTAGAGAGGCTTGGAAAAGGACCGCCGGACAGTTCGATGGAACTCACGAGGCAACCGCGGATATATCTCCCACTCGCCGCCACCGCGGAAATCTTGCTCTTCGCCGGGGACCGGAGAAGTTACCGCGATTCCCGCTAAATTCGTCGTATTCCTCGGGGGCTTTGAGCTCTCGGCGCGATGAGATACGCACGATTGCTTGTGTGGGAAAACCTTTCCGTAGTTTCAAGAGTCGGAGATTTAAGCGCCTTCCGCTCTGTTCATAGACTCGCGGAACGCGTATATAAAGACTGTCAGCCTTTTATCTCTTGTAGAGAGTTACCGAAGAAAGAAGCGTTTTTTATATAACGAAGATTACGAAGAAGATACAATAAAAGCTTGAAAAAATAAAAGGATTGATGTCACAAATAGGAAGAGGAAATCGTAACCATCAATAAGGTGTACTGATAGATTTTAGCGTTCCTATGCGATAAATTTTGTCAATTAGCCCTGACACGACGTCAAACGAGGACGCTAATTATTCGAGACACCCATTAATGGTCATAGTCAACGGCTACACGGTATCCGGACACCATCGGGCGATTCGTTACGCGGAAGGCGCGGATCGGCCTCAACGCATATTTGTAAATCCGTAGGAATTAACTGACAGAACTTATTACCGCCTTATCCTTTATATCACCCGATTACCCGCCTATCTCATTAAAGTGGGGAGATCGTGTGCCGCGCGTGTTCCAACCCGGCATGCCGGACAGAAATCGTCGATTTGGTATCTCCGCTGAAATTAATGTTACGGTAACGCTATACCGTTAGTCGTGGAAATAACGCGTCTAACGCGCGCACCGCCGCGGGAAGGAATCGGAATCGCGGGAGCGCCTTAATAGCGGACATGTCGTACGAGCAAACAACGGGGATCGTTATAACAGTGAGCGACGTGACTATCGCGCGTATACTCGCGATAGGTATACGGACGATTTTCCACGTCAACCCCCCGTTGACACCCGCCCGCCGATCGAAGGCGAGGCGAGTGCGCGAAGGCGAGATAAATTACGCGGAGATTGCCAACTAAATTAGCACCGCCCCGAGAGATATTTATATGGAATCGGATATATGGCGTTGGCGGCTGTGCGAGCCACCGCGCGCGAGAGAGCCCGCAATCTATTTCGTCGACCGATTTATGACGTCTCACTTATATGGCGCGCCGACGAAATGCCCGCGACTGTACGGCAATTACGCTCGCGATAAGTTTCGTCCTGGAGAGAATACCGTATTCTTGTATCGATCTGATCTATTAAACACGACGAATTCTACTCTCTAAATGTCATAGAGTTCGCCACTAATATATTAGAATGATTGCGAGAGAAAGGGTTGTCACTCTAATTTGAGTAAATTCGTAAAGTTATAAGGTAGGAGTAAATTTTTTACTCTAATTTTTAGAGCGGCTACTCTACCGGAGTGATACGATCTTATTCTAAAACTTATAGTGAATCACGATTCACACTAAAGATCGACTGATGAATGACTCTAACACAGTGAAATGTTCCACTCAAAATTTTAGAGTGACATAATTCACCCCTATAGACGCTGATATATTGCACTCGAAAAGAGTGTCTTTTCATTCCAATGGAGTGCAATTTCGCTCCAACTTATAGAGCGCAATTTTACTCTTTTTTAGAGTAGCAAATCACTCGACGTGCACAGGCTCAATTTTAAGTTTTCGTTACACTTGCATTTCACTCGTTTTGAGTGATATATCACTCTTCGACTTGGGTTTCTCGAAATGGGCGACAAAAATGTCGTCTCATCTCCACGCCAGTTTTTCTCCTACATCTTGTACAAATATTTCACGTTTCTTTCCGTGTCTCACTCCGACGAAAAAAATAAATGAGAAAGATACAAAAGACAGATTCTGCGCCATTAATTACCGCGATCGGCTCGGACGCGAGTCGGAAAGTATCCGATTACGGAGCACCACGTGCGAGAGAGGGGAAAACGAAAGGAAGAAGGTGGATGTATCTACCTTGTGCCACGGCCCCACGGAACTCAGATAAATTCGTCGTTCCGTCGTGCTGCGGACAGCACCAGCCGACTCGGATTTACGAAGTTCGGCGGTTCAACGGCGGTGCACCGTTGCAGCCGCGGTGATGCATTGCACGGATGAGCTTACCATGGATGCGTGATAGGGTGACGGAGGACGAAAATATTGTTGTTCACATAGACGATTTTATTGAGCGTGAGAAAGTGTCGTACTAATACGTTTTCGTAGCTGAATTCGTAGATTTTAACGTCCACAGATCAAAAAATATTCATATAAGTTTATACTTTTCTAGATAACGCGAAGATGTAATTTGATAAAAATTAGATATATTATCTGCGAAAAAAAATTGCGACAGTCTTCTGCTCATTATCAAGCTCCGAAAGTTCAGTTGGAAATATTGTAAACAAGGCTTCTTTCTACAAGACAAAAAGAGAGGCTGACACAGTATGCGACACAGATACCCGCGCACATATACGCATACGCACAAAAGAAGGAACGAAAGCGCGCGGACAACAAATGAGCGTAAATAACCGCCCACGCCCAGCCGCGACGCGTTCGACACCTTCCTCTACGCGAGCCCGGATCGGGCACATCCCGGTGCCATTATTTCATTAATTAGTGTCACTCGCGCTTACCCGTGGACATACGAACACGAGAACTTCTGCGTGCGGGCCGTGTTACCGCCACCCGCTTTGTTCGCCTCTCTACCATAAACCCTACGCCGTGAATTCCGCCTCCTTCCTCGGCATCCCTCTCGCGTCTCGAGGCACTCTCCGTTTATCTGCTTTCTCCGTTCATCCGGCGCGTCCGTACCTTCCTCTCTGTCTCTCACATCGTTCCGGGATCGTTTCCTCTTCTTCTCCCGCACCGTTCGCGGTCATTTTCGTCTATCGGTACGGCCGCGTCGGTAGATCGGAACGATAGGCACCGATGTGAATATTAGACTTAGAACGTGACGACGGGGCACTGAGAGTTCAGTTACTAACTTGATAGCCGCATAAGATCGCCTAGTTTGCGCGATCGGGGATCGTTGTTCCATTTCAATAATATTTTAACGCGCTCAACCGCGCGGACACGGAGACTCGTCGGAGAAATATCGCCGGGGAAACTGGCTGCGAGCGTGAATCTGTCCTATACGAACGAGTTTGCGTTGTCGCGCTCTTATCGCGGTCGCAGGAATGCGACCGCGAGCGAGAATTCTATGAATATTGAACTTAAATGTCGACCGCACCTATCAATTAGACCCTAGACGGTGCCGAAACCCCTCACTCAATCTGTCCGCGAAAGTTGAGAAATTTATGATAGAGGCGCGTTAAGGTAATTTACCTCCCCCTTCCTCTCTTATGGCGCAACAACCTTGGGCCCGCTAGAACAAACACGTTCTCCAAGTTACGGTTACATCCGCGCGCGTTGTGTATTGTACAGAGATCTCGGCGTTACGGCGGCGGGTGGCGTCGAAATTCGACGACAAACAAAAACCACCAATTACGCGTGTTATTACCGGTTATACGCCTGACTTGTTCATGCGTGCGCTCCGGGGGACGCGGGGGCCGCCAGGGTACCGCCTGATTTCCTGTCGGCCCAACAGCGAGCGTGTCAGCCGCTTACCGACAGGATTTAATAACAGGTGCCGCGAGTACAGTGTGCAAATTTATAAGTCCGGCCGTACTATCGCGGCCGATTATCCTTTCTATACCTACGTATTAATGAAGTATTTCTGCCGGCAATTATCGGTTACGGCACCGCAATTACGGGCCGAGCGGCAACTTCTGGCTTGACGTTAAAGGGCGGTATATAGTATATATCCGCGGTAAACTCGGGAGTACGGTATCTGCCCGCGACATTTCTCACGAGAGAGGATCCACGAAAACTTCTCGAAACCCCCTCGAAAACCCTCGTCGCTCGGGGCGCAGCCTCGCGACGCGTATCACGTGGCGCGTTGCTTCACCCGCCGCGCGCCGCCGGCCTGTCCCACCAAGTGTCAGATAACGAAGGACTGACTTGTCGGGTATATACCGGTGCACGTATACGCGAGTTGGTAGCTTGATTAATATCGTTCTTTGTTACAACTTCAATTGCTTTTCAACGTTCGTACACGGTAGCCTCTGACCATCGCGCGGAATGCTTTCTTTTTTTCTTCTTTCGCAAAGTTCATTTGACGATAATCGGTTTGTTCGTACGCTACACGCTGCCGCGCGCCATTGCCGGCACCCTCGAACGGGTTAATGCGCATCGACATACGACAGAGCAGTCAAATCGATTTCCGCTTATTGAGCGCGCTCGCCTCACGCATATCATTATTGCGCGCACCAGCCTCACGTACCGCACGGTTTTACGGTTCTGAGTCGTGCAAATACGCGGCTGTACGTACTATCAGCTTATATACAAACGTGTACGGCCGTTAAATCGTACTTGGGAGAGAAAATCGATAAAGATCTGATTTGTAAGTGAAGGAATTCAATAAGCGCGATAGGAAAAATGAAGCTGTGAAAAGAAGTCTTTAAACCCTGTCCATGGAGATCGCGCTTTGCTTCCTGTGTCCAAGCATTCGATCGTGTAAAAATAAATTGTTTCCTTTTTCTTTTTAAATATTAACGTGCGAAATTTTACACACGAAGGCCAATAAAGATCGCCATATTATTTTATTTGCGGTGGCAATGAGCGAGAAAAACGATAACGCGGTCCAGTCCGCATCTCCAGGGGTCACATTTGTTTTAATAGTTCCCACACAGTCGGCCTGTCGTGTTATCGAGAAGTGAAATGTAATCGCGCGGTGTGCGAACGTGTACGTATCGTATTATATATACGACGGTAATATAAACACAGCCGTACCGGCTGAGAGACGGGCCTAAGAAGTGTGGAAGCGCGCGGAGTCGCATAGCCGGCCGACGTTAGCGCAACGTTAGCTCCTCCGCCCTGGCGCGGGAGAGCCAATTGGTAACCGGCTGCACTTCGTAACGCAACACTTCTGCCACTGGCCGCGGGGCAGCAGGCCTCTTTTCATTACGATTCGTCGTGGTTTTCATCTCGCACGACGTACTTTTGAGCACGCGGCGACTTCTCCGCGCGCGCGCGCGATTTGCGTGTCGATCTCTCCGACGAAGATGTCTAAGATCAAATGGAATGATTGGATGACCTGTAGATCAACTATACGTTTGGAATAAAAAGCGGGGAAGAATAAACGACCGTTTTCTCAATAAATTTGTAATAATTTTTATTATTTTTTAAAATAAAATATTGCGTCGTTCCATTAGTTTTTAAACTCATAAAGTGGTTCTACCATTAATTAGAATGATTGCGATAGTTATTCCAAAAGAGAGGATTGTCACTGTAATTTGAGTAAATGCGGGCACTCATAAGGTAGAAGTGAATTTTTCACTCAAATTTTTGGAGCGGCTACTCTATATCGAAGTGATACGATCTCACTTTAAAACTATAGTGAATCACGATTCACTAAAGATCGACGAGATAAATGACTCTAATACAGTGAAAATTTTCACTCAAAATTGTAGAATGACATAATTCACTTCTATTGACACTGATCTACTGCACTCGAAAAGAGTGCCCTTTCACTCAGCTCTATAAGTTTGGAGTGCGATTTCACTCGATAAAATCACTCGAAGTGCGCAGGTTCAATTTACACTTTCATTTCACTCGTTTTAACTTTTAGAGAGTAAGGCTGCAGGTATTCATAGTTGGATCTTATATTTAAGACCGTCTTAAGTACAATCTTAACATGTTATAAACCAATAGAGCTGTATTAACATCTTAAGACATTACTTAAGACGGTCTTAAAATAAGATCCGACTATAAATACCGGCCTAAGATTCGACTCCTATATAAGACTCGTAAAATTATGTATGTTATGTACATATGTAATTCTCTCTTAGATAAAAGTTGAGAGATGGGTTAAGAGAGTCGAAAGACGTATGGCAGCGAGATAATGTATTGGCGATTACAATGCTGGCTCACGATCAAAGTTAAAAACGAGTCTTCTGCCGTGTCACGTCAAGCGGTCGCGATCTACGATATCGCAATTTACATTCGGTCGTCGACTTCGAGTCGCGCGATAGGAGCAGAATTTAGGTCCGCGCGTCCGCGATCTTTGGCCGGCCATTAATCAACCGAGAAAAATGACAATTGCATCGGGGGGGCATTATCTAGAGGCCGCGAATTTATCAACGTAACGCGAAATCTCTCTAGTCAGCTCTCGCTGTTCGGCTTCTCGCGATGGTAAAAGCGGGAGAGGAGATATCTCGCCGGCGCTCATTAATAAGGCAATAAATTCGGGTGGCTTACTGCCTATCTCGCTAATAATATCTCGTGAGGACACGCACGATCCAAGATATACGATAGCTATATGGTTTACCGGTTAGAATTACACGATCAAACCGTGTGTTCAATTCGCGCATAGACGCACGGCGATCATACATCCCGGATTTACGAGTCAGGAAGCACGGTTATTCCAGCATTGGCGGTGAATCCGTCCGCCCGTTCGCTCGCTCGCGCCGACCTCCCACGAAACGAGACTGAACGGGATCGAAAAACTTGCCCTCTCCTCGCGAATCTCTGACCTGGCTTCCAGGCTAATGCGCGTCAAGGGACAACCTCGAGATTGAATCACACTCGTTATCTTAGGGCCGAATGAAAAAAGCCCTCGTTTCGAGATTACGAGCGTTCGACGGAGCGCGAGAGGAGGGCGAGAGTACCTCGTTCCGCGCGGGAGAAAGCGAGAGGGAGATAGTCCTTTATACTTTCACGCCTTAACGCGATCGTTCGGGAGTTAATTACCGAGCTCGGTCATCGCATGCCGCCGCGCCGCGCCGCTCGCTTGACCGTTCCTCTCTGCCCTTCGGGATGAATTTCGTGCGTACGGGATCTCGAGGGGAATGAAAGGGGGATCGCCGAGATGCGCGGCGAGCTCTCTCGCGAAATCGCTAGGCGGTTTCGTTCGGACGCGCGCGCGATCGTTCCACGCGCCCGTATACGTTATCGTCATCGTAAAATCCACTATTACGGAGATTTTCCTGGCGTCGGAATGTCCAGCGTTAAATATAGAGTCATTATAAACTAGCCGATCTAATCTGTAAGGATGATCCCCATAAGAGAGGCGATTAAAATTCACGATTTATAAAGGCGGGCCGTAAAAAGTCAATTACAATAAAATCTTTATGCCATTTTACGTCACGCAAATGGACGCGTCCCGTGGGGTATAAGTAAAACTTCCTGCTCGTATCGCGTGGTTATTTCAAGTTTCCTTTAATACACGCTACATTATATCTGCGGCATGATTCGCGCGAGATATCTTCGTCATTGCTGTTTTCAGACGCTTCAAATGAACGCGGAAGAAAATTAAGTACGACGTTGTTTCTGTTGCATTAACGGCATATTAATTACCTTCGTAATGCTCGCTTCGTGTATCATCGTCCTGTTTCTTGCCACATTACTCTGTGGCAAGGATTCTTTGCTCAAGTCCGCTAGGATTCTCTGTCTTATGCCAGCGTAAACCGTGAGACTTTGAATTACGACTTGACCGCATTGATATCGACGCGGCGCGGCGCCGCGACGGAAAAGCTTCGCATTATCTTCCTGCAATTTAATCGATCTTGTCCTTACGACCAGGAGGTCCTCGGTCCTTTCGCGCTCGCACATAAATAACCAGTAATAATTGTCGTGAACCAATAATTGCCGCAGCGCGCTTTCTGCTAAGCTACACAGCGCATTCGTTAGGCGACGATGCAGCACATAACTCGATACGTTCTACCTTACGTTAAGCATCGTTAAGGGTCAACCAAGATTTAATTATCACCGCGAACGATGAGATATAAAAATACGCTTTGACCTTTCTCACAAATGTTCATATTGCATTGCCGTATTCCGCCATATCTTCTATTTTAACGTGTTTGCTTCTAGTTTTAATCGCCATGAATTATAAATCCTCTACCATGCTATTTTAGATCCAACTATCGCATGGTTTCGCGAACTCTCGCGTAAGATTATTTGATATAAGCATAGGCTGTAATTTAAACATATTTTAAATCGACGAACCAGCTGTGTTGTTTTATTAACTTGGTTGGTAGTTGGAAGGGTTAAAGGACCGTGGCCAACTGTTTATAACTTCAGACAGTGCTACGTTCTTTTCTGGGCCACCCAAGTTTGCCCCGCGCAATATTACAAAGATTAATCAACGTGTCCGAGCATTAAATTCTTTTCTTCTGTTTGGTTTCTTGGAAGAGGAAGTGCAATAAACTACGATAAATGTCAACAATTCTCATAAATCATTTTGCGCTTGTATCCTAAAAGAAATATTATTGAACGCTTTAATAGGATTTTAATATTTCATCGTGCAATCATATTGGTATGCCACGAAAAAGAATAATATTAATTTATATTATATTAAAGTAAGAATAGCAATATTAAAAGAATAGCTCTTATTTGCGTCCATACATGATGTTAAAATTATAGAAAAAATTTCCGTTTTTTACACATACATTATCCGAAGTAAGGTAAAGAAGAGGATCAACTTTTTTCAACGGCTGCGTTCCGATATACACCGCCAGTACTGAAAATCTCTAATTTATCGTCACGTACACCGGCCAATATCGCTCAGCTTTAGAAGATTATTCAAAATTCTTTGTAGGGCGCAATACGCAATCCTTCGCGTAAGGCGTTAAATCAAGCGATTACCGACGAGCGTTTCTATAACGGCGATCTAACACGACCATCGGCCGCCCGATTTGAGTGTAGCGCATCCCACTTGGGTCCTTTCGAGCCGCCTAGCCTTCCAATGATCCCTTTCTTCCCGCGAGGTTGGGCCGAGATTGTTTAAGGTACGGTTACCCAACGTGCTGGCCGTGCCACCATAATTTCCCGATTTCCAAACCGTCTCACGGCGGGCGCATCTCGATGTGTTGCCTCAGCCACCTACACTGTTCACGGGTCGAAGGTGGATGTGCCGTGGCTAATCGTAAGGTGTAAGGAAGAGGGACGCGCCATGGGTGCTCGAGGGGACTCGCATATGTATACGTGTCTCGGTCGTTTAATTTATATCCGTGTATACCGGTGTACGCTCCGAACTGTTTTTCCGTTTCTCCCACTCGTCGGTATTTCGTCGAATGCGGGAAAGGGCGAGAAATCTGGGAGAAAGCTCGTTAAACGATCCATCTCACCGTTGAATGTAATTTAAGGACGTTGACTCCCCTTTCGTCGAACACTCTCTCATTTTCGGTGATCATCGATTTCTATGCGCGTGAACAAAGATTTTCACACGTTCATGTGCTCGTTAGATTTCTATTCTCACATTCTAGTCGCTAATTAATATCGCGTAGCGACGTTCGATCCCGTTCTTGCTCGCGAAATCTAGCGAAGCACACATAAGTTTTATTCCCTTTGACATCCTCTGTAAAAGAAGGACTCCCTGGTGCTCACGAATATTCTTGCGCGCCAGCATCGGGGTATTTATTGAATCGATATTCGAGGCCGCCTTCTCTCAGTGGGCCTCTATCCGGAGAATCGCTCCGAGGTCTCGGGCATTTTTCATCGCGCGCCGACACATCCAGGCAACATTCGCCAGTTCATTCTCTCCTTTCGCGGCGATGCGAAAGAGTACCGAGCGGAAGTGTAACATCGTCGGGTATGGTTGAATGAAAGCTGAATAAAGATAGAGAAACGGACGGAAACTGTAATTGAGTATCATTTTAGCGTGTCGATCGACCGATCACGGGAATCGTCGGCATTGTTTATTACTTACTCGATCGCATAAATCAGTTACCCCGCGGGTGACTTAATTAGGTAGGTCCCAGTAAAAAGGGTGAGTCGACTTACCACGGCCAGAAAACGCGCGGCGCTCCGAGCGGGTTAATGTGCGTGCGTTGCGTGAATTTTCTGCACGCCCGATTATTCCGTACGCGTGGGCCTTTTGCAAATTCATATCTCGTGCGAATGAGTAATCGCTTTTGGTATCAAGACGAGACGTTCGAGCCATTTATAATTGAGTCTGAGACATGGAGAGAAAGAAAGAAAGAGAGAGGGGGGGAGAAGAAGAAAGAAAGAGAAGAAAAGCATCTTGCCGCAACACGTAAGAATTTTCAATCAATGCCGATATTAATTTACGAGAGATTGCATGATTAAAGCCGAGACGAGCAAACGGTCAAGAGTTGAAATATTTCTAGGATACCGATTCTTTAAAAACTATGCGTCTCTTTGATTTATCGAGATGCCCATTTTGTAATTGCTTGCGCAAAGATTTTACGTTTTAGCTTACTTAAAACTTTAGCTTACTCCTCGTTTGAATCGTTAACATTTTTCGTTGCGCATCGACCGTCGATTACGTTAAACTCCATTCGGCGTCGAACTTTGTGTCGATGCAAATGATCCGCGGTCATTTTTATGCGGACAGAAACATACTCGCGGTCGATCGAGCGCGAGGAAAGGGACACGAGTAAAGATTCCGGCACGGCATGACTGTACCACTTCGCGACTAATTAATGAACGTTGCTCAATTTACATTTACGAAGGTCCGCTAACACGAGCAGCACGAGCAGCAACGATTTCTTCTTCTTGTTGCGCCTCGCGTTCGGGTATTCGAGGGTGGGAGGTATAAAGGGGTGTACCTTCGTTAGCGCCTCGAAAGTCCGGAGGATTCCGCGAGAGCACGACCCCGTTGGACAGCACGGAACCGTTTGTTGGTGCCTCGTTCTTGCTCGTTGTATACATAATCAAGGATCGCGCGCATTTGTGTATGCACTCGGGTCTCGCGATGCAGTTCCGCAAACATTCTTCGTGCCGCATGATTCGCCGTGTACGATTCACAATCAGTTAAAAAAAATTAAGCAGAAGAATAATCGCGCGCGTACGGCTGTTTATCTTTTAGATATTTCGTCGTGTTATTACGATCTCCGGGCGCGTTTTACGATTGACAATTTATAGCGGGCACGGCCAATTTGTTAAAATAATTCCGAACGTTAATTATAAGCTACAGGACTGGTGAAAAGGCGCTCACTCGCTGTCTTTATCATCGGCCGTACCGCGTAAATGCCGCGGGCGCTGGAGGATGAGATTGCAACAGTCGTGTACCGTCTGAGAAAGAGAGAGAGAGAGAGAGAGAGCGAGAGAGCGAGTGTGCCCCGAGGGGCAAGATCTGGGAACCATCGAGGCGAGGAAAAAGTCGAAACCGCCGACGGATAGGTCCATTGGCCGGTGAGACGCAGACCTAGCCGGTAATCGTCATCGCGTCTTCGCGTAAATAAGATTCAGCCGCGAGGAATAGCGGCTAACTTCCTTCGTCTCAGTGCGCAACTTCGAAAAAGGATGTTATTTTATCACGCTCAAGGACCATTCGTGCGGCTCGCGGCTAATTTTGCGGTCAGCTAAACGACTCGCGAAGGGAGAACGGGGAGATGACCGGGGTAAAGGGCGAGGGAAGAACCGGGGACGTGGAAGAGGGCTAAGGAAAGAAACTATCCGGCGCGGTTTACGCTGAGCTCACCGGAGCTCTGCTGCAGGAAAATGGAAATTGCACCGTCGTCCTTGAGATCCTTGCGCGCTACGCGCGTGCAGCAGTCCTAAGAATCCATCCGTTCCTTCGGGTTCAATACACATCTTACGTATTTATGGGAATTCCAGGCATCGTTACGAGAGCCGACAAGTTGCGGCGTTTATTACTTACTTTATTTCGCTTAATTAAATTTAGAGAGCTGAAGTACGGTATTCGATCGTAAAACCATCATCCCCGCCGACGGAAGGGAGCGTATTCCGCAGAACGAATCAAAATATCGTACATAAGTTTCTCTTAGTTGCTTCATGAAGGACAAACAACGGCGGCGGTTATTCCTTTCATGAATTCGCCGATTTGGATTGGCGGGTTTGGCAATTCTTGTACATATAATTTTCAGGCAAGAGCCGCCTTCTAATCACACACGTCGATGATAAATCTGCTAATGTTAATGAGCAAACAACTGCGTGATTATTTTCGCCAGTTATGACCGCCCGGCTCGGTGGCTCGACTTGAGCGAGAAGCAGAAGAGACGTAAGTTTCCAAGGCCGGAGAATCATCTGAATCCTTGAACCTACAGAGCGGGACGGTGGTGATCCTTCCTGCCGACCAACGTCACCGTCTTCTTCTCGCGCACGAATTGCCTCTGCGGTCGGACGTAAAACAATCAGCCGGCGTTTTTTTTTTTTGGTCGCTTTCGTTCTTACTTGCTCCACGGCCGGGCAACGATCAGCGATGTGCCTGGTAGAGGCGATGGTAAAGGGCGGCCGGTGATGGTCGGGGCGAGGAGGAGAAGGGAGAGGACGCGGAGAACGAGAGAGAGGGACCGGGAAAGAGAGAGAGAGAGAGAGGGCCTTTACGGTCGGGGCGCGCGATTAAAGTTTTTGCACACGAATGGGTGGCAGCCGAAGAACCAGACGAAAGAAGAGCGTGCAAGAGGGAAAAATCAAGAAAAGAGAGGGGGGGAGAAATCTCTCTCATGCCGCGGCGTTTTGCGCTGATCCGACGGATGTCCCGCGACCGATGATCGACAGATATGATTGGGGTCTCTCGAACTTGCAATTAGTCGCACGTCATGTTAGAATAACAACGCAACACGCGAGTTCGCGATTTTTCCCCTCCCCGCCCTCTCTCTCTCTCATTCTCTCTCACTTCTTCGCTTCCTCCGTAAAAGGAAATATTGCGCTAATGCATCGATTGGGTAGCTTCGTCCCGTATCTCGGTCGCTCATGGCCGACATCGTGGAGGAGCTATTACGGGCCAATAAGAAACGCGGCGCAGCGGGACGATACAAGGGCCCCACGTGCACGGCATACATTATTCGAGCCCTAAAACGAATCTTGGCGCGGTAACGCGTGGTGGAATATAGATCGGGGGAGCCCGACTTTTACGACCGATTCATTAGCCACTGATGGATCTCGTCAACGATACTACCGAATCCAACGAACCGTGATCCTCGGCCGTATCCTGCTCCAGAAAGAGTCGATTCGTCTCGCCGCCGACTCCTCGTTTCAACGCCGCGATGCACCCGAGTTCAGAGATCAATAAACGATCGGCCGTTGCGGTCCGACCCGGGCATCGGGGCGCGCGATTTGTGTTGTTGCCACCAAGTGGGCACGGGCACAAGTCGGAGAAATTGTTTCCAGATTTTTACGAGCGATTAATTAGCGCCTGATAAATCTTGTCACGGAGCTACAATTCCTACCGCAAGTAGACTCGTTAAGTCCTTAGGCCTCGTGCGAATGTTTCACTCGCGATTACACTCGGAACCATCGACTCGCAAAGTTGAGATAAATTTGGTGACTTTAACGCCCGAATTTTATACGTCCGATGTGCCATTCATTATATTTAATGCTCGGAGATTGCTATATGGTTATCGCGATTGAGATGGAGAATTGTATAATAATCGTTCTCCACTTCTTGGCGTGTAAGCTCAAGTTAATAAATTATTATTATACATAATAATCATCCTCTCAATTTTTATTACACATTCCGCCATGTCTTCTTATTTGTCCGATACGGATAAAACGTCTCCAGTGTGCCCACGATTGTGCAATTATCTAAAATTGCTACATAATCTCTCCGAAAAGCGTATTTTGTGCAGTTCGCGGCGTGTCCCGCGCGCGAAATGGTGTTCCCGACGATAACGGGGGAAAAAAATGGAAGATAGGGGGGAGGACAGCATACCGCGTTGATCGCGCGCGAGCGTTCTTTTTCGTGCTTTCGGTAGCGTTTAATCTCCTCGTGATTGCATATGCCCGTGTCCGATATGAAAGGATACTTTCGTTCATCCGTTGCGCGATGCGTGAGGCCCGGCAAGGTGCAAACCTCATACACCTGGATCGTTACACCGTGAATCAGCGATTGCTTTTACGAAGCCGAGGATATTGAAATGGGGCTGAGACGGAGGGACGTCGAAGAGTCGATTTACGAAGATGAGGCGCGCGCAGCTTAACTCGCGCGTTCTCCGCTTCTATCTCTCCACCGTCGTTCCCTCCCCCGCTTCCTCCTTTCATTTCGGTGACGACCCTCCCGGTATGCCGTTCGAGCAGTACGTCGATGATTATCGGGATGAAACGGTAATTTTGGTATTTCTGCGTTACGTGCCAGACTTCTCGCTCATGACATTTCACGTATCCGATCTCGACGTGCGACAACCCCTAATTTCGTCCGGAAAACCGCTTATCTTATTAATCGATAAATTCGCGCTGTTATCGGGCGTAATCAATGTCGCGACAAAGACAGAATATTGTTACGGATGTTAACGATTTTCCCTTTTCACCCCTTCGAGCATCATATAGTCGGCGATTTTATGCCGTGCGCGGTTACATTATAACTTCTGGTCTTCCTGGTCAGCGGGATTTATTTTTACTTCTGCGCGGAAGTGCAATATCGAGCCGATGCGCGGGTGTATTCTCTTGGAGTGTTCTCAGAGCCTGGTGAAGCGCCAGAACGTGGGACAGGGTAATAAATTATCATCGTGTCGATAAGGAATGTTGATGGAGCCCGACGATAGTGACCCGCGCGTTCCGGTGCGGTTATCGAACGCGGCTCCGGTGGTTATCGATCGCCTAATAGACTCGTTTCTGGGGTGTCATTCCTCGATATCGATGCGCGTGATTGATCCCGTGCGCGATCGAGATTTCGTTGCCCGACGATTTCGTCTCTCCCCCTTTGTGAACGCGCCCGTCGCTATTCCATTCATTACTTCCCGTTCCGATCTTATCCCGCCGTTCTTCATTGAATCTATTCACGCGGGATTAATAAAGGCCGTGACGGACCAATCTAAATTTCATTCTGTTGCTGTGACATCGCTGCATTTTCACCATCTAAGCCGTACGTCATCGGCGGATGACGTTGCAACACCTGAATCCTACGGTGATCAAAGAGATGTGCAGTGGAGTTGCGGAGACGCGCAAATAATCCACGTGCAAGTCTGATATTCTGTTTTTTGCTCACTAGTAAAACTGTAACGTAGAAAAGGATGACGATTAAACTCGACTTGTTTTATTTAGTCGTACTTTCGGCCATTCTCGCAACCGAGCCTTGAATATATGACCAAACGCAATACACGTGAGATGTGGTTACGATATATTGATTGCGCAACATTGCTACACGTAAAAAAATAGCTGTATGAGTGATATGCCATCCCGGTATTCGTATATAACTGTTAGCATTTTGCGACACTGTAACTGTAAGGCGTCCTATCCCGCTTCGTCTCGCCACAATGGCGCATCAATGAGCGGCATGAGCGGGGAATCCGCGGGGCCTTAATAGCCTTCGGGGTCCAGGAAGCAAATGAGATGAGCCCCCTTATCTCACACGGACCGGTATTTGTCCAGAGCGGAGCGAGCCGATCGATCGTAATTGAATCTCTGCGCTCGTTCCGCCCCCTTTATCTTCCCCTCCGCCGTTACCCTTCCGCGTCCCGCGGAGCCTCTCGCCGATCCAGAAGTTCATTCTACAGTCATGCCGGGGTACGGCCGCCCTTTCCATCGACATACGTACGTTTTGATCTCGCCTCACTAAAGCCACCACGTGACTTTATTCTCTCGCCTCGGCAGCGTGCATTTTTCCACGCACATTGTAGACGGAAAGTTGGCACGGCCCTGGATGTACGGCCACGGCCACTCGGAGCACGTCTGCAGAATTCGCGGAAGGAGCAGAAAGGAGAACGCGCGAAGGGGTCGTCGCGGTTATAGGGCCCGTAATCAGACACAACACTGAGTTTCAAGCGGGAGAGTATATCGGCGGGGGAATGAATGGTCCGGAGGAGAAATACGCGAGGAATAGAGAGAAGGAGAGAGGATGGAATTGCAGAGAACTTTTGGTGTCGATGGCCGAGGTCATCGCGCTGTTTTCAAGCTGTTATTACGTCTACTGTGGACTGCCACGGCCGAACTCGGCAACGCTAACGACCGCGCCGTTGCGAATCGCGGTCGCCTTCTTACGGATTTAATGATCTTCTCGCTCATCAATGAGATATGTAAATGAGGACCCGGTCCCCGGAATCCTATGCAAGTAACCTTGATGCTAACGCGTCGTACGATGCGATCGAGAAAGATACATTTTCGTTCGAGCGAGTCTTTGATGGCGCGCGTAAACGCGGACCGGTGCGACCGGGCGACTTATCGGCGGGAGTCGCGTATTAAAATCTCTTGCGAGTCACTCAATAATTCGATGCGGCCAGGACGCGACGAGCGCGGGCACAGGCGCAATTACAACGATAAAAACCAATTTCGGTGCGAACGGCGTGTCGTTTTCGGGCATCCCGTCTCCGCGCGGCGATCGTCGTCGAGATCCGTCGCGAGGTCCGTCCTCATCATCTCGCTCGGGAGAGATCGTTACTTTGTTAAAGCTCGGCAAACGGCCGAACGTCGGAATATTTAAGAAGAACATTCGTTACTCCCCGTTCGAGCCGAAGATCCACACTGGAGGCTAAATCAATTAATTTCATTTGCTTCAACGCCGAACCGCAGTGTAACTCGAGGTTTCATCCGCGATGATTGTGACGTTATAAATTGCGTGCCGCGGCCGTGCTCGCTCTCGAAAGGTTGACCCGACGATTAGAGGCACTAAACCGTGGCTTTGCCGTACAATCAACAGCTATTTGTTACTACGATAATTGCGGACTGTCGGAACGCGGTTCACTCTGTCGACAAACGGATCGCTGAAAATCGTGTTCTCGAGCTTGACACGTACTCACAGTATCACAATCGATCGCGCGGCTTCTCTTCTTAGAAAAATTAAGGTATATCCTATCGTTGTACGAAAATGCATATCGTGCATGTTATCTCACGATCATTTTCAAACATCTTTTAATATCGTTCGATCAAGCAATCTTAATTTTAATAATTTATATTTAATTTATATTCCTATTTATTTCCAAAGAAAATTTCACGCGAATATAAAACTAGAATTTTTCTTTTTAAAACTCAAAAGTCACTTAAACTGAATCAAATCATTCAAGTACCACTTTCTTCTATTACTGGAATATTATATGATTATTATACGAGTTTGCGAACTTTTTGCGAATAGCATGTACAGAGTGTCGGTAGAGTCCTTAACGAGTTAACGAGTCTGTTTTGCTGGATGGCCATAAGCGCGACGTGCCACGCGCTTTTTTTTCTTCCTCTCTTTTCCCGTTCTTCTTCTCACGTCCCGCGGGATCATCATCGAGGGATCAAACCGGATCGATGAACGAGCTCATTGTTGCCGAGGCTCGAAAACGTGAGACGCCACGCCGGAACGTCACGGGTGTAAAGACGAACACCTCGAGTACCCTGAGTCGAAGGCACGCGTGGCACGTGTGACATGGACGGACGGACGGACGAACGAACGAACGAACGAACGAACGAACGAACGAAAGAACGAACGAATGACAGTCGCGTCCTCGTCCGTTGCGGCCTCGTGTCGCGTCGTGAGGTAAGTTCAGGGTGACGAGAACGCGCGATGATGTAAGTGCAGAGAGGATGTGGAGCTATGCGCTCAGTCATCATCGCGCGCTCGCCTGACTTGACGGCGCGGCGCGGCGCGACCGCGAACGACGTCGTGTGTGCGTGCACACACGTCCGCACAGACGGCTTACTGTCCCCATGCCCCGGCAATTCCATGCGAATCTTTTGCGAGATAGATTCAGCGAGACGACTCGCACCGCGCGGCCATTCGTCCTGCTAAAGTCGTTAGGGGCGTTGCACCCTGCGGTAGATATAAAATCGTTATCGCCGATGAGGGAACGCGGAATGCGTTCTCCATCGAGTGAGACGCGTCACTCTGTCAACCGAACGCTCTATAATCGTTAATAAAAAGAGTCGTGCGTCGTGCTCGACTCGTCATTTGTTATACATGAATTTGATTTAATTTGCGAACTCAGTTGTAGGTTTTCGTTTACGTATTTTCGAGGTGTTTTTTTTTTTAATCTCAAACAGTACAGCATTTAATTTCTTTGGACATTATCGCGAGCGACGTTAGAGGAAACTGACCGGTGAAACGATTTCTATCTTCGCGCGGAACGCGTTGGTACGCGTCACAACATTGAAGTCGCGTCCGGGCGGAGCACCCTCGGCTCGAGCGAAACATTCCATTCTGAAGTAACTACGCGTCGGAGGAACACGGGCCTGTGTTCGAGGAGAGAAGCCCGACAGCTCGTTTCGCGATGCATGAAATGACTCGCGCCGATTCGTTCGTTCGCCGCGCTCGGCATATATACGACTCCGCTATTACGGTATGCGCGTACGTACACGCATACTGGATACGTTGGGTACCCTGTTAGGTAACCTCGACGGGTGGTTCGCAGCTCGCGTTTAAGCCGCGGCAACAGGTAATCCTGTGTACGGCATGGATACTAAGTAGATACGCGCTCTTATCCAATAGCCGTAATACCGGAGTGACTCGCCACGCCGGTGATCACGCGCTCGCGCTCGGCTCGCAACGCTTCAACGAGCGCGGAGGCTGCGGGGCTCCCGACGGGGATGCGTGCATACGCGTGCTGCTATCATTGACGGATGAGTCACAAGATGGATTTGCACGGATCACTTTCGACGCTTTCGTTCCTGCGAACAGTGCTTTTGTAAAATTGAAGATGCGCCGCAACGTGGATGTAATTAGATTAAAAAAAAAATTGGATTTTATTACGTACAACGTACGATCGGCATGATACCGATGCGATTGGGTTTCGTGCTGCTCGCGACAGATTGACGTAGGTCATATTAATATTCACGCAGGACAGACGTTCCCAGTAACCATCACGTAAGATTGATACGTGTGCAAATTGATACAAGTATCTGATACCTCGCACGAGCGATATCAGTGCCATCGCTATTTCTATCTACTATTACGAGATTTACGAGCGCGCAAAAAGAAGACGAGTTGAGTGAGGTTTCAGAGTGCGCGCTCCATAAGCGACTCTGACACCGTCGGCGTTGGAAAGGGGTAGGGGGGGGCCCTCGGTAGCGCGTGAGACGGCATGAGTTAATCGCGTGCGTGCCAGCGCACTGCGAAAACCCGAGCTGCGATTTATACCTTCCGATCGGCATGGAGCGTCTAGGGAATAATTAAAGGAAGCGAACGACCGCGTGCCAGTGAACTGCTGCGGCAGTGAGCTCGCCAGAGTTTGTATCGTTACTCATAGCCGCGATTCGTAAACGGACTCGAACCTTAATTGCGCGCGATTAGAATCTCGCGCGTACTTGTTCCGCGCGGTTTCCGCGGACGGTGGACTCTTTCGATCGTCCCCTCGTTTCTTCCGCGTTCTGGCCTGAACGAGTCTGGGACAAACGAGTTATATGTTTTTGTTTTACGAGCTATATTTGTGAATATAAACGAGATTGGAATAAGAGTGAAAAATGATAATTAACATAGGTGAATGTACGGAGCGAATACCTTTTACTTAAGTTGCTTCACAGTCGTGATTGCGTTTTGTGACCGCGGTTACAACTGCCGCGGTCGTGTAATAACTCTAAATCCGCGGCGCGCAACGTTGTTCCAGCGACGATAAACAAGGCGTTTACGTCGCTCGAACCGCGAATTGCTTCGCGAATCGTAATTCTATGCGCCTGCGGGATTTTCGCATCTGCCCGCGTTGCGCAAGCGCCTCACGCGCGGTAAAAATGATCCGCGCGGTTTCACTCCGTCCCTCATAAAACCGCGCATCCGTCCGCCCGTTATTAACTTTGCGCTATCTCGGACGACCATCTTTACGCTGCCGGATCGAGAGCACGTGGGGTATCCATCTCGCTGAACTCTTCTTGAGGGCCCACCGACATTACGTGCGCCGATATGTACCTACCGGCGCACCCCCTCGCGCGTTGCAACGTCAAACTCGACGCTCGGCCCAGCTCGGCTCGACCAACAGGTTCGTCGTCTGCATCTCCCCTCGAAAATTGCCCGCCATATTTTTACTATATTACTTCATTTTTAAGCCACCTCCCACTCCCGGGACTCGTTGCCACCGCCATATAACCGTCAATTTCTTTTCTCTCATCCGCCTTTCCCGCCTCGATGCGATTTTCAGCGATGCCTTCCCCCCTTTTTTGTCCTTTTCTCCCTTGTCCTTCCCTCTGCCCTTCGTTTCCCCTTCCGTTTCATCGTCACCCCCTTTCCTCATTCCTCCTCCTTCGTCGTCATCGTTCGTTTCGTGGCGCGGCCTCACCACAGGGACGCGATCTCGCGCACCGCCATTTTACCAGCGTATCGTTCGCAAGGCGATCTCCCATACTCTTCTTTTGTTACTCTTTCTTCCTTTCCCAGTGCCCCCTCGCTCCTCTTCCTTCTCGACGTACGCTCACACCTTGCGCTCACTCTCTTCCGCCGCTGTCATTCTTCCTCTCCTTTCTTTCCATGAAAATTGCTCACCTCCATTTCTATTCTCGACTCTGCTTGCAATACCGTATCCGATAATGACTGTTACCGGTTGATACGCGTATGTATCGCGCGAATACACGTGAGTATACTCGCGGCGGTCTCGAGGCGAATACAATCGGCGACGCGATCAGCTGGAACCCATGGCGAGGAAGGGTGCGCTCGCATGGCCGGGCCACCGCAAGATGCGAGATGCACTTTTTGCGTCAATATTTGGAACGATTTTGAAATAATGATCACCATCTTCGGGGGCCGGGAGATGCGCGCCGGGGATATCGAGGGTGTCGGGCGGCTGCGGTGTGCGGAGAGAAAGAACAGCTGAGAGAAAGACTGAGAGGTACCTAAAGAAGAGGGAGAAGGAGGAGAAGGTGGAAATGAAGAAGAGGAGAGAAAGTAGAAGAGGGAGGAGAAACGGACTGCCTCTACGGGCAACTTAATGAGATCACGCGTAACCGAAAATTGTCTGACGTACCGATTTTATTGGAACGTCCGTCGGCCACGCAAAAATGGTGCCCGTGGGCCGAACTGGTAGCGCACAATGTAGACGTCCATGATGATGTCCGGGATGATATCCTTCCCCGGCGTGAAGGGATCTGCCGCGTGGTACCGGGCCCGATGCGCGTTAATAATACACATTCGCGTACGTACGCTCCTTGTGATCGCCGTTGTCATGACGTAGTCCCGATGAGTCCAGCTCGACCTGATGAGATGGCCGCTAACCGAAAATCAGTGTACGGCGGCACTCTGTTGATGGTAGTCGAGGGGAATACATTGTACGAGCGAGAATGGTCCCGCGCCGAGTTAATTGGAAGTTCACGGACGTTTCAACGTGGTAATGATAGCGTTTGTACCGATCCCTCATTCACGTCCGTCCAAGTCGAATCCCCGGTTGTACAATCGAAAGTCGTTTCGGCCGTTACTCGCCGCTTTCTTTTTCCCACTTTGTTGCAATCTTTTCGCAAGAATGGGTAATCCCGCTTACGTTCGCCTCGTCGTGACGCGTCGTACGTTCGAAGGAGATTGGATCCCACACTGTACTGCACACATCGCAGTAATAACATTCCCACGTTGCTTCTTTTTCGCGCGTCGCGTCCGTCGGCGCGAGAAGAATTACATACCTTTATCCGTCCTTTTACTTCACTCTTCGATAAATTACCTTATAGATATACTGTAATATATGTCAATACACTAGTGCTTTCGCTAGTTTCTGTCGAGATTCCACCAGCTTGTTAACTTTAACCTTTCCTTTTCATCGTGCACAATTAAAGGGAATTTTCAATCCGTCACGATTGCGTGCAACAAGAAATCATTATTTAGATACATATTGCGACTTCTAGGTAAAAAAAAAAAAAACATTTTAATGCATTAAGATCCTTGCGTTTCCTTCTTTACACTTCGCTGTAGCTAATGTATCCATAACACATTGATATACCTATCGTGATAATAATAGCAGTCGTTCAGTGGCCCATCCTCCAGCGATCGTCCTTGTCATACGGGGCGTCTCGCGACAACCAGTGGTTCCATCTCGGCAAGTCTCGACTCGATACGATCGAGAGGACGCGACGATGTTGTACATTTACAGTCGGATGGTCGCGGCTCGTCCCCCGGGTCCCCCCAATGGTTACATTGGCGACAGCGGCAGACCCCTGCGAAGTGGATGGAATTGTGACAACGGTCGTGAATGTAAAGATCCAACTTGTTTGCGGCAGTTGATAACTTGTCCCGCCATTAACGGCTGTTACAATGGCGAGCAGGTTACACGTCGCGCGACGACGGACTATTTGTTAGTATACACCCAAGCGTCTCGAGATCGGTTTCCCTCGTCTCTCCGCACGTCAGGTTTATCTCCTCGAGTAGGGATCGCGATCCTGTTATCCGACGGCTGACAAGGAAGTCGTGGCGGCCGTTGTCACGTCCATTGTCCTCCCCGAGGAAGGACAGCTGTCGGATATCTCGCGTGGACGACGCGTCGCTCGTCGATTCACGTTATATGTCGTAACGATCGCAAAGCGGAGCCACGCGAGATGAAATCGTAAGGTCAACGCGGTGCGCGACAAAATATTCGCACGCGCATGCGATTGATAGTCCTGTAACATCGGCATTCGCTTATTCCGTCGCGCATGATTGGTGGTGAAAGCCGCAGAAACATCGTCGGACGGCGAGATACCTCTGGCCGTCCGCGATTATCGGCTGGAAAAATGCTTGTGACGTTTACGACCGCTTTATTATGCTTTCGTAAATGCTGCGAGCGCGAGTCGTCCCCGATCCGCTTATTTATTTGGATTCCTTTATGCGCGCCAAGTCAAAGCTGTCATTAACGATTAATTGTTCGATCTTGGTTCACGCGCGATTCTGCAATCCGCGAGAGCGATCGGTGAACGCAACGATGAACACACCGACGGTATATAGACATACGCGTCAACGGATACTCGTCGTTGCGCAATATTCGAGCTTCTAATCGTTCACGATCCGCGCTCATTTTTGCGCGGCAGTCTTCTGCAATTTTATCTCGATGGCTCTCCGCGTTTGGCTTCGTCGTCGGCTCGTAGGGTGCCGATTACAAGCTCGCAGCAGATATACGAAAGCAAAGAAACGCTCGGAACCCGGAGATCACGACGATCTTCGTCAGAAATCAAGTGGAAAGAATGATACTCTTCCGACAATGGAATCGAACCACAAGTACCGCGATGGCGACCGGTAAAAGATACACTGCGAAAAAAGAGGGACACCGGTTAGTCGGAGGTGAACGAGGACCTTTGTCGCGTTGTCTTTTTGCGATCCGGTTTTTTTTCACGGTCACACGGCGACCGTTGGGCAAAGGACGTATATGCGAATCGATCGTCGTAGCCATCGGGCGCGTTCGAGCATAGCGTAATTGTTTCGAAACGTATTACCGAGGTTCGGCGAAAAATTTTATTTTCTCTCTCTCCGGCCGGCCGGCCAGCCCTTGCCTTTCCGGTCGGCTTGCCGCTACGCGATCGGGTTCGCTTAAAGTAACGGCAAAATCGACAGGCACAAATTTCGATAAATAACAGAAGAAGAGGAAGATTTTTGCGTCCAGCCGCTGTCCTCCAAGTATAATAACGGGTTTAATAATGACTTACGTAACGATCTTGCGAGCAGAGATCGAGAAAGGCTTGACGACCGGAGCAGAGTTGACGAGATGACGGAGGGAGATTTCTAATGACTTCTCGAAAAAAAAAAATTATTGCGTGCGACTCCAGCTTCAACGAGATAATATTTCGACAGCTCGTAAGGACAGCGCGTAGAGAACACCCGCGGCAGAATAATGACACGTATACGCGCGACGATATAACGCAGGGATCGATCATAACTATGAGCAAGTTTTAATTATCGTACCGCGGCTACCTCGGCGTGTCTACTACCGTAAGATTGGCCCCCGGCGAGATCGTATTATTTATGCCTCCGTCCAGCCAAATGTATACTCAGCGCTTGTATACGTTCTCGCGCGTATGCTCACCTCGCTATCTCTCTCTCGCTATCTCTCTCTCTCTCTCTCTCTCTCTCTCTCTCTCTCTCTTTCCCGCTGTCCTCCTCACTCTCTTACCCTGCACGAGCAGCATCGGAAGCCCACAGACGAAATGCGCGAGAGACGGTAATATACATAATGGCAGGTTATGCGCGAAGTAATCATAAGCCCGACTACGAAATTTGCGCGAATGCGTCTTTCGGCGCTCAAGAACTCTCTAGAGAGAGACGAGAGACGACAGACGAGAGCCTATACCTAAACGCGATCGAGCGCTCGCGCTTTTTCTGCCGTCGGTCGATATCGACCGCGTTACGATCGAAGACATATCGGTGAGAGGTGAAACGTGGCGCCCCGTGGTTTCTTCCCGCGTGGTTTTAATTATCCCGGCCTGAAAAAGACGCGTCGCGCCGCGATATTTCGCCGCTATTAGCAGGAGTATCCTTGGAATGAAGAATCGACGCGAGGGGATACGCCGCTTGCGTGGACTACGATTTATTATTTATACTGCTTCTTATCCGGGTGTTAACAGCCGTTACAAGATATGTACGGATAATTTAGTCTCGACGTGCGCACGTTAGCAGGTTACTGCATCAGTGAGAGAACTATTCGAAACGTTTGTAACGTCTGAGGAGGCACGCGATCTGTATCAATCTCGTATATTGCGATATATTTTTATATCCGATGCTCTTATCCATTTATTCTATGCATACTCTCTAAATCTCGTAGAGTGGTTTTGCCACTAATATATTAGAGAGATTGCGATAGTCACTTCAAAAGAGAGAGTTGTCACTCTAATTTGAGTGAATTTTTCACTCAAATTTTTAGAGCAGTTACTCTGCCGGAATGATATGATCTCACTCTAAAGCTATATTGAATCATGATTCAATAAAGATTGACTGATAAATGACTCTAACAGAGTAAAATTTTCTACTCAAAATTGTAGAGTGACAATTCACTCCTATGGAATGTGATTTCGCTCCACTTATAGAGCGCAATTTTACTATTTTTTGGATTGGCGAATCACTCGAAGTGCACAGGCTCAATTTTCTTTTTGTTACACCTGCATTTCACTCGTTTTGAGTGAAATGCAGGTGTAACATCATATTTCACTCTTCGATTTTTAGAGAGTATGATGACCAGCATGGTTTTAATAGTCAAATGTATATTGTAGAAAGATCCGTAGAAAAATTAACACATTATTGTTCGAATGTCAACGATTATTCTAAACTGCACCCTAATACTCGTATTCGGAGCTCTCAGACGAAGCCTTCTTCGTTGTCTTGATCGTATTGATGGGGAGATTTCGGTCATCCGGTATCGCACAACGCAAGCCTAGCGCGTGAGGATAACGTAACGACCGAGTGGTTGCTGGGTATGAAGTACACCGTACGGCAGCAACCTCCTGTGGGTAAGATGTGGAACGCCGAAGGAGGCAGAGGCAGGCAGGCAGGCAAGCAGGCAGTGGTAGTCCTCGGTGCTGCCTGGGCTGCCGTACCATATTATTAAGGCGGCCAACCGGTGTGACGCTCCGCCATCTCGGGAGCCAATGGGACCGCGTCTCATCGCGGCAGGAATGCGTCCACTCCTTCCCGCCGCACAGCTCTTTCTTTTCGCCCTCCGCGAAAAGCACAGTCCCCACCGTTTCCGGCACGCTCGACGAATTCACCGTCTCGCGGCGAAATCGATCGCCGATTACCTTATCTCGACCACCACCCGCCCCCTCCCGACGTGATTCCCGAACCTTATTAACTCTCAAATCGCGCGCGACTTCCGCTCCTCAAACACCTTCATTCACGTCAGCTTTTCTCTATCAAAGTGCTCGTCAATCATTATAAAGGCATTCTCGTTTTTTGTTACGTCCTCCTCTGAATGAGTTCGAGGTTTGTGTACGAAATAAACAGCAGGTTCAGATACAGCCCATACGGTTAATTTTTATTTGATTCCATTCTACGAAAAAAAAAGAAAACGTAATATAATAATTTCTTTTTAGGATATATCAAGTTAACATATACAAATGAAGCGAATATTAATCAAAGGAAGAGTGAGGATGTAAATATATGTAGATTGTTTGAAATAACATCGGGGCGAGAGGATGCGATAATTATAAGAAGTTGTATTATCAAGGTATTACCTACTCCGGTATTATTCCGATATATAAGTCTTTATAAGATAAGAGACAGGTAATTATCTCGGGCATACATGTCGCGTCAATGTACTTGGATTTGATACGCGCCTTCATTCCACTTGCCCGAGAAAGAACCGATCGCCCGCCGTTCTTTTTAGCGCTCTTCCGTGTACGCCACGCGGTGAGAAAAAATCGCGGAGTCTCTCAATTAACTGACGAAATGCTCTAAGATTAAAGCGCCCGGAGGTTAATGCGATACCTCCGCAAATAAGTTCCGAGGACTAATTTTCGGGAGAATATTGGTCTTGCTCAAAAAGAGACGGATACCTGGAATCCATCGTTTCCTTCGAACCTGGATTATCACTACTCTCGATTAGTCAGGGTGGCTGAACCCGCTCCACCTGACGAACCAGCCTGTGTTCGCCTCTTCCAATCACGATCTTAATAACCGCGCACGGCCGAAAAGAGGAGACGAAGACGACGAAGACGACGACGACGACGACGACGGCGACGACGATAACGACGACGACGATGACGATGAGAACGGGAGGCTGGCAAACTTGGCGAAGAAGAAGAAGAAGAAGAAAGAAGAGACGAATAAAAGAGGAGAGGGACGCCGGATCGTCCGTGGCATCCGAGGCGCGTAATAACAACGACCAGAGCCCTCCCTCTCTCCCTCTCACCCCTCTCTCCTTCCCTCTCTCCCCCGATTTCCGTAGACAATTTACGAGGGCAAAGTGGGTCATAAATGTAATTACGGCTAAATTATGATTATAGAGCTACCCCTTTGAGGACTGGCTCGTCTGTCTGCGTTCGTGGTGAGAAGGGCGGCAGTGGCAGGCATCACGATACTTCCGACAGGAATCTCTTTTCTTCGAATGTCGTGCGAATCGCGTGCTCGATTGTTCTTTATTATCGAGAGAAGAAGAATAATCTCTCGATAACCGTCGGCCGATGACTTGCAATTGAAGCGGAGCTTCTTTTCTCGTCAGTGTCGCGCCGAACGATGTTAAATGTGCGTTAGTTGCCCGCGCAAAAACTGTCGGGTTATACTTATATAAGTGGACTCACTTCGTGGCTCGCCCTTTGTACTCGAGTCTTGTTAATCGATATATACGCGTCACGTACGTGAAGCCCCCGGTGTGGAGAGATTGAAAGGCGAGGAAGAAGGAGGAGAAAGAGGGAGGCGCCGTATGCGCCGCGCGGAGAGCGCACAAGGATCCTTATTAAAAATAATTCCCATGCGAGCGCGGGACCCTCCCCAAAACCCACCCACCTCTTCCCCGTTCGATTCTCCGTCAATTAAGAGGGGCCTCCTCGATCCGCCGTGGATCCAATTGGAAATAAAGATCCATCCCGGCGCGCACCGGGATGCTTTCCGACGCTTTTGCGAGCTTTCGTAATCATAGAGTTTCGCGATATGCTTATTAAATCGGCCCCCGATCATTGGGGGCAGTTGCACCAAGTGTACAACCACGGTTTTTCTCTTTCTCGGCTTCTCTTTGCCACGCTACCGCCCCGCTCGGCTTTCTTTTATATGGAGAACCGTTCCATCGTTGGTTCACGGTCATTACGCATCACGCTCACGAACGCACACGAGACATCGATTGCGAGCCATCATCTCTCTCGGGCTCCGTCCGTCTTCCGCGTTAGACAGGACGCGCAATGAGCCGATGGGAGATCGGAGTCCCATGGTTGCCCGACGAATTTGTGCGTGACATTCCACTGATTTCAAGCGACGTTATTTATTTGCATCCTTTGAATTGGCTACTCGTTGGATATTTCGTGTGCAAATCTTTGCGAACTTTTATTATTTCCAAGCATCTTTTTGACGCGAAATTAATGATGTTGAAATAAACGATCGATTTCTATCAAGCATATTCAAATTTGTCGAAGATGATGTGTCAATCAGTCATTCCTTTCGTGCGATCGACGGCGTTTAAAAATAATTAATTCACGAGAAGCTATCTCGCACGCTTCTCGCCTGGTTTTCTTCGGTGTTCAATGTGAACATTCGTCGTGCCACCATCGAGGGGTACACAGTCAGTGAGATCTCGTCTTTAGTCTGAGACGTCTTCGCTACTGCAGGGTACCATAGGTCACGGCCAGGGGTCGAGCGTGATTTTCCTGGCCCACCGTGTGCTATATCCGCGGCCACGCTTCGTTTCCTCCCGATGAATCGCTTCGTCCATCCTTTGCCCCTCTTCGTTGGCGATAGATGCAGCAATGACGGAAGAGATCTGAGCTATAGGCCGAAGTCCACATGGACTGTCCGTGATTTTCTGACGAGCTTCTCTTTCATCTTTATATGTAAACGTACTTTTATATGTAAACCAAGCTAGATATATATTTTTATTTTTATATATATTTTTATATTTTTATATATGTATATAATTACGTATAATTTGTACTGTGCAATTTGCTGTTTCCTCGAATATCTTTCGCTAATAAGAGATAAAAATTCAGGCAATTCAGAAAGGTAAAAGTATGTTGCACGTCCGGAAATGATTTTGAAGATATTCTCTGTGAAAAAGATTATCACGAAGACTCGGCATAAGATACGTCGTCGCCACTGAAAATGTTGACGCGACGCTGCGGCTGCGCTACGAACGCAACAGGGGGTTCCGCGTTTGCTACCAGCCGCCTTTTTATGATTATTTGGCGGCGTTATTGCCTCTTGACCCGCCATTAAGCGGTTAAACGGGCCGAGGTGAGAGAGCTCCGGCCGCGCTCTTTACGACAGTCAGGGACACTCGCTTCCGAGGAAGACGAGAGGTCGACTGGGTGGGTCTTATCGGTCCTTATACCTAATTCAGCCCGCATTTTTATTACCATGCAAGTCGATTGACCGGAGGACATCCGAGACCTTTGTAATGTGTCGAAAAATTATTTCATTATACGATCATTTCGATCCGTAACTTTCCCTTCTGGATTCTTCTGTAAGAAGAAAAAAGAACACTGCGAATTACTAGTGGATATATCGCATATACTCTACCATATACTTTTATATTACTTATATTTCCCTTTATTATATCACAGGCACTTTATGTTATCTGGTCTAATACGCAAATGAATAATTTTGTCTTTTTTTTCTTAGTTAATCAGGGGGACTTGTCGCGAGTCATTCGTGACTCGCCCGCTTGCTCTCGCCCTATTCGATAACGACACGTCTGCGCTTGAAATTGCGAAAGCTCTTAGCGCCGTCGTGGAATCGGCGATTCGTGTCCGCGACCGCTCCCGGTTGTCGTCGTCCTCTCCGCGTCGCCGATATCGAGACGGAGCGACAGAGAGACAACGACGCCGGACTCCCCGCCTTAATTCCATTTATCGGTACGCAATTTTTCGCGATCGCGGCATACATTAAGCCACCGTTGCAACACGTAAGTCTCGCGGATGTACGGTTAGACCCATGTTTCATTCATGAGCCATAAAGTTCCCGGAGGACGGTGGCGTGGACGCAGGGGCTATGCGAAAGAATCGCTTCGATCACTACTTCCTCTATCTCTCGCGAACGCGGACTTTACGTACGTATGCGTGCGCGCGCGCGGAAACGAGCGCAACGGTAGACGATGTTCCACCGTTTTCCAATTATTTCGAGAATTATCGACCGCGTGTCACGTTGCGAGATAATGAGACCGGCGTGGGTGCGCCGAGAAATATTCCGCGCACTGAGGGTGATACCGGACGGACCATAATCGTAAGTTATCGACAATAAATGGCTATTGAATTGGAATTAACTGGGAAAGTTTACGATTATTTTCGTTATGCGGGGTGTAAAGACTGTGCGCGCGCTTCGCTTCACGCTAAAATCTTACATGTTCCGTGAGATTATTAGACAGAAGCACAGCTGGATTTTACATTCAGACACTTGCATAGATTCTGTTATTACGCAAGCAAAACATGACTTATACCGTCATTCCGGCCAACGGCTCAATTACCATCTCGCGCTGGGCAAATCGTATAATCGAGCGACCGCGGAAATAACCGCGCTGACTGCTCTTCTTTCACGGTGATGCGGCGATTTTCGCGTAAAAAGCCGCGCAACGCAACGGTGAGCGTGGCAGCCGGATGAGATTAGATGACGAGATGCCCGTCAGTGGCCATGGCATCGCTCTCGCGGAAAAGGGCCGAGTAATACCTGGCGATACCGTCGCTCATTGTAGAAAACGACGGTATCCGGATACGGTGGATGGATTCGCCGGAGTTCTCTTCCCCGGTGGCTAACCGATGCGCGGCTTGTCTCATTTGCATTCACCCGAGAACTCGAGCGCGGTAGAGATTGCCGAGGAGCCGCATTAGAAGAAAGAGAGAGAATGGAAAAGAAATAACGGGGGGGAGGGGAATTTCTTGGCTCGTCGCGTATCTTCCCGCATGTATTTGTTTGTAAGATCGGTGGACTTCTCTCTCGCCGGACGCGTCGCGTCGCCTCGTTTCCTCACGCTCTCACGAGCGCTCTTTTATTCCGCGATATCCAACGAGAGAACGTACGGTCTCTCCTTCCTCATTCCATCTGGAACTCCGCGTCTTTCCTGCGCGGCGGGAATCGCGCTACCCATTTTATTCGTCAGTTTCTCTCGTTGCACGCGGGCCGGGACCGTTTCGCGGAGATATCTTTTACACGTAGACGTGAGAGATAATCCTAAGTAACCGATCCTGTCCGTGTGACGTCGCTAATGGGCCTTATTGTTATTGTTAGCTGCCGTGATATTCGCTGACGCTTCTTTCGCGGCGTAACGGCACATCTACAGGCGAAACGGAGACATGAAGACTTCTCCGGAGCGGAAGAACGAACGGAGAAGGATGGGAGATGCAATGCAAGTCGGAGCTTTATAACAACGCTTTATAGCTCCGGGTTCGTCGTTTCGAGTTACACGAGTTATTCGCACCGTGACCTATGACGCGGTGTTCCGGGACCATCCGCGGGTTTCCTTATCTCGCCACCTTTCCCGTTTTCGTGGCTTCCCTCGTAAACCCCGTTATGACGATCGTTCATCCGCTCCCGCGCTTACCGCTCGTTCGAGATCGATGATGCGATACGTGCCAAGTCCAAGGAATTCCGTCGGGGGTTCCCCGCTTAATACACAGAGGTCGTCGGTCCCGCGATATCTTTGATCGCGATTAATAGAGGTCTGGCCATTGTTAAAGTAGAACTGATATCGACAATGAAATCTATATGAAACAAGTTAATCGAATGAATGATGACCTATGATTAAAGTTTTAACAAGTCGTCTTTTATATATCGTAAAAATACCTTTAAAAAAAGTAAAAAAGCGCTAAATGTTTGCAACCGTTAAAATAACTATTGTGCAAAACAATGTTTTATTCTGTTTTTGCTATAAAAATAGTGATAGTAGACGTCACGCCAACTGAGTATCAGTTTATACACATCACAAAATTTAATTTTATTATTATACTTAATACAATAATAAAACATTTAATGAGAAGAACTTGGTATTATGCGTGAAAAATTGTATTTATTAACATTTAATTCTTTTATTATTATTCTTATTAAAATAACAAAGTATTTCGCCCGAAAAACATGATGTTGCTAAACAAATACGCATATGAATCTGTCTATACTAAGATCTTTTAAAAGAACATTCGAAAAATAAATAAATAAATAAATATACATATATATTCCAACTTTTTAAACTGCGCGCCGATCACAGTCGTACTTGAAACACAGTTATCGTTGGAACAATAAATCCATCTCCCCCCCGTAATTAAATCAATTTAATTAACTATCTAAAAACTGCAAGGAAATTCCAACAATAACTGTGTTTCAAGTCCGACTGTGATCGGCACGCAGTTTAAAAAGTTGAAATATATATATATATATATATATATATATATATGTAGGTATATGTATTATAAATAATACATATACACAAAAATTAATATTGAGCTGCCTAAGATCTAAGCTTAGACCGAAAATGGCTTGTATTCTTATTCGATTCTCATAGCGGCCTTGTTTTTTCTTATTATAAATAAATAAATTTGACACTTTCGGTCATTGAGTAGGATCATATGTCGCTTTTGGAAAACGTATCTAATGTTCGATACGCAATTCGATATCCTATAGGAGAACGCGCTAGGGACTCTAGATAAAGAGAAATTTTATCTCTATAAAATAAACCTCTCTATTGGATATCAGAGGTATAAATCCCCTCCAATTTTCACAGATAGCACGTGTATGTGGAAATTCCCCATCCAGCATTAGAGAACGTTTAATAAGTTTGGACGTCACAACACAAATTTATAGATTTATACTGGAAATTGTCTTTATATCAATATCGAGCAATAATGTACGCGTTCCTCAGACGACAACTGGAAGAAAAATGCATATCCCTTCAACTCGGTAACACATATAAAATAGAATTTATTATTTCAGCGTTTATAGCCAAGAAGAAACTTGGTTTACAATGTTTACATTTTTCCTTAACCTCACTCATCCATCCACACCTAACATCTATTTATGACTAGACGCCACTCGCTATCACTGTATCTTTGTATTAATACATATAAATAATAACACATATAAATAATTTAGTTAGATAAATGTCTATGAAATGATTTTTCCCTGTTAATACTTATGTTTATACAGAAACGACACCGGCGGAACCCGCTACAAGTATGAATATTAGTCCGAAATTTTTGAAAGTTCTACAATTGTCGTTTGAAGTAAAGTACATGGATGAAGACATTACCCTTGCTGAGAAGAGAGACAAAATCAAAACGATAGAGGAGAGAATGGGTGTATTACTGTATCATAATGTAATTCAACGTGATATTCCAACGGATCCAAAATTTGATGATATTGTTGCTTTAGCGACAGCTTATTACAACGTAGGCTTGAAATATGTTATTTCTACGGATACTGACGATTTATCTAATGCTGTACAGTGTTTTTCAAGATGTGTGGACATTTTAAAAGAAAAACTATCGGACCGTAAAGCTATATTGACATCTATAGGCGCGCTTAACGAATTGTATTCAGTTTATGAGAAAATGGACAAAAAGACTGATAGCGCATTGAATACACTGAATAGAGCATTAAAACTATATATGACATACACACAGGAGGAAAATTATTCCGATCCCATCCACATAGAAAGTCTTGTTGGTATTAAAGAAGAAGAATCGAATCCTAAAATTATCTTGAACACTTTACATCATACAACTTTACAGAACTTAAGACTTCAATATCTTACAAGGCCGATAGATAAGCACTTATTTGTACAATACTTGAACAAGGAATTAAACACCCGATTGACAGACATAGTATCTAACGAAACAAAATTTGATGAAAAATGTCTTGATATGGCCTTAACTTTATTTGAGCTTTCTAGATACTTTCTAGCAAACGGTCGTTTTACTGAAGCTAAAAGTCACATTGCTATTGGAGATTATGTAATATTCAGACTTGCTGCAGAGTTATTGAAAACGGAAGAGAAGGAAAGAAGAAGAAAGAAAGGAAAGAAAGCTTCTTCGCACTTGCGTAAAAGTTTGAATTATGCCAATGCTGTTAATGCTAAATCTTGGGGTTCCTATGGAGTTTCTCTTTTACGTTTCTGGATGGAACAATTTTCACAGAATAAAGGAAATCACAAATCTCCTGAGATACAAGATCTTATGTCAAAATTAGAAATAAAATCTGAGAAGTCAAATTTAATATTTTCTGACTTGTTAGAAAAAGAATTGGAAGGTGTGATTATTCAGTTTACAGAAACATGTATATTAAATTTGGCTGATGCCAAATCGGTTTTTATAAAAACTCTGAGACAATTTGAAAAGGCGAAGGAACATTTTACTCCAGACACTGACACTGTAACTTATGCAAATATAATACTTGAAATTTCGGATACATATAAATATTTAGCAGGTTTTGAAGAACAAAGAGATAATCAAATAAAACTACATAAAGGGCGAGTAAAATTGTTAGAAGACGCTCGTAAGAAATTCCCTACAATAATTAAGGATGATACAGAATTACAAATCTACAAACGGATTTGGTACGAAGTGGTGACTTCATGTTCCATGGTTATGGATTTAATGGTCGAGAAAACGTATTACGACAGATCATTTAAAGAGGTGTCAACGAAAGCCGATCAATATATGAAAATGCTCGCAGAAAATAGTGGTTTTTATTTAAATGCGGTTTAAACTTTTTTAATTTTTAATTCTAAGATTTATACGTTTCTCATTATTTGTAACTTTAGGTATATTATATTAGAGAATATTACTTAAATGCATGCCGTTAACGTATATGAGTCATATAAGGAACATGATTCATGATTAAAAGTTAAAAGAATATGTTTTATTAATTATTTGAAATAAATTTGTCTCAGAATAAATAATTTTTGAATTGAGTCATGTTCCTTAATATTTTCATATGATAGACATATGTGTAAGAATATCATTCCATTATTTATTTACGTATTTTTATAATTGACAATAATATACAATAATATGAGAATATATGTTATGTACATTATGTACAGTTATATATATATATAAGAATATTTTTATTATATTGTTACACGCCGACGAGCGTTCGCCACACAATTACTCACTTTCACACTCGCGGCGCGTGTCACGACACTCTCGCACAAATAAGATGACTCGTTTAGAAAATCAGTAGCTCTTTATTACGACTCTCGGTATAAAAGAGGAGCTCGGGACGACACGTCCGAACGAGACGCGTCCCAGAGTAAATCTGAACATCAGGTATAATAGGAAAATCAATAGTTAATTGAGCATCTCGCAATCAATATTAGTAAACAGCATCCGTCGCTAAGGACGGTTCGCGACGCGACATTAAATAACGGGCGACTCGCATATACGCGCGACACGAGGACAGCACGAGCGTAACAATATTAAGATCATATATAAATAGTATAATTTACATATACATATATATATAATCTTAAATGACATAAATTATATAAATATATAATCTCGTATATAAACGAATTGTAAAAATTATCATTGCTCATAGAACTATGTGAAAAGAATATTAAGTAAAGAAATTGGAATTTTTTAGTAATTTACTCTATTTGTTTATTAAGGAAGTTAAAGACAAATATATTTTCTATAGATTTAAATGCATTAACAACAGACTCCAAGAGTATATTAATTTACCTTCTCAAAGCGACGTGTGTGATTCCAAAGTAAAGTGTTGCTGATAACTTGGAAGACTAGTGCCCTGATTGTGTCGAACGGATATTACGTGATTACAGCCATTGTAACATTCGCAGTAGCTCTGGCCAGAAACCCATTATCTTGTTTAAACGATCCCTCTAGATGTTGACAAAAATTATGCGAACTTCAATATCAATTTTAATGATTACAACCAAGAAACAGAATACATATGAATGTGTGTGTACAACACAGAATGTATAATTTAAAAAGTGCATGCAGACAATCGAGCAAATATTAATATAGTGAATTTGAAATACACATACATCACTTACAGAACTTTTTTAATTTTCTGACTGCCAGAAAGTCTCATCTGCTTACTTTGTGTTTTACATATATTACGTCTTTATCTGTTCATTCTGAGATTTCCTCTGTCGACTGAAAATTAAAGTTTATCTAACAATTTATAATAATATATCAAGTATAATTGGTGAATGAGAAATATTCGGCCTCCAGAGAGAGTTGAACCCGTACCTTTTGCAATGCCAGCAATTATCTTATTAACACACAAGGAATTTCAAATAGTTAGTAATAAATAAAATAATTACATTATTGATGTTAATTTAAAATAATCTGATGGGATATTTCAATTTAAGTGAAAGCAAAGATCACATAAAATCCGAGAATTTTGATACGTGGTTTCAAACATCGCTACTCAATTCGAGCAGGTCCTAATATCTAATTTTTCAGCATCTTTTTATACCGTTTATACACTGTAAATTGTATCTCTGTGTATGACACGGCCTAATCATTTGAACGAGATTGCCTTTATATAAAGTAAGGAAATTTTCGTGTCGAACAATTTCTCTGAATCCCAAGAAAACGCCTGCAAAATTTCATGTATCTATTCATGTATGTCGTGTACGAATATTTCGTATTATTTGCATCTACTTATTGACAAAAAAATTTACATCTCCACTTAAATGTTTGTACTGCTCGTGCTGTGCTTGGCTTTTGCTTGGTACATTTTCCATTACGGTGCGAATGTATATATCAATGTTAACCTTTGCTCGCCACGTTCCAGTAGACCGCTCAACGTTTTTTGGTTTTCTAGTTTTCACATAATAACATAATTTTCCTTATAATAATAACATAAGTTTCCTTAAAATACGTTTAGTTTAAACTCGTAATTTTCTTGGTTTAATATTAGCATAAAAATATCTTATTCAGACTCTGTATTTCCAATTTCTACATTACAAACTTAACAATATTAATATTAAACTTTAAAGTGCATATTATACGTTTTTTCGGTACCTTCTAAGTGCATACGTGGGTTTTGTCACGTTCAACGCTATTTTTCCCTACCTTAAAATATTTTTAAAAAATCTAAAAAAATTTATGAAACATTTGTCTACATTGTAGTTGACGATTTTATAGTCATTTTGATAAACATTGTTTATTTAATATCTTCTAAGCTTCCAAGTTTTACTGTTACGAGCAGATATCACTTTGGCTCGAACGCCGTAGACCCACGTATGCATGTTAAGGGTTAAGCTAGCAGAACAACAATAAAAAAAAAGAAAAAAGGAAAAAGAAACCAAGGGCAGAAATGCAAAGAACTGAATTTGTACTATCCAAAAAACTTTACATATTATTCCTTCTGCTTCAAATAATCCCCAATTTAAAAAGGATGTTTATTCTAAGATCTTTTGGAAGAACATTCGAAAAATAAATAAATAAATAAGTTTGACACTATCGGTCACTGAGTGGGATCTTATGTCTCTTTTGGAAAACGTATCTAATGTTCGATACGTAATTAGATATCCTACAGGAGAACGCGCTAGGGATCTAGATAAAGAGAAATTTTATCCCTATAAAATAAACCTCTCTATTGGATATCAGAGGTATAAATCCCCTCCAATTTTCACGCATAGCACGTGTATGTAGAAATCCCCCACCCAGGATTAGAGAACGTTTAGTTTTGGAAGTCGCAACACAGATTTACAAGTTTATACTGGAAATTGTCTTTATATCAATATCGAGCAATAATGTACGCGTTCCTTAGACGACAACTGGAAGAAAAATGCATATCCCTTCAACTCGGTAACACATATAGAATAGAATTTATTATTTCAGCGTTTATAGCCAAGAACGGACTTGGTTTACATTTTTCCTTAACCTCATTCATCCATCCACACCTTAAGAACCGTCTACAATAGCCGTAAGAGTATGCAGTAAGACGTAAACAGTAAGTTATTGACCAACCACAGTCGATTATTCTTGAATTGTAAAAATCCCATTAGTCAGTAGTTTACTGCTTACGTCTTACTGCATACTCTTACGGCTACTGTAGACGGTCCTTTATATGACTAAACGCAACTCATTGTATCTTTGTATTAACATGTATAAATAATTTAGTTAGATAAATGTCCATGTAATGATTTTTCACTGTTAATACTTATTGTTTATACAGAAACGACACCGGCCGAACCCGCTACAAGTATGAATATTAGTCCGAAATTTTTGAAAGTTTTACAAATGTCGTTTGAAGTAAAGTACATGGATGAAGACATTACCCTTGCTGAGAAGAGAGACAAAATCAAAACGATAGAGGAGAGAATGAGTGTGTTACATCATAATGTAATCGACGTTTTAACGGATCCAAAATTTGATGATATTGTTACTTTAGCGACAGCTTATTACAACGTTGGCTTGGAATATGTTATTTCTACGGATACTGACGATTTATCTGTTGCTGTACTGTGTTTTTCAAGATGTGTGGACATTTTGAAAGAAAAAATGTCGGACCGTAAAGCTATATTGACATCTATAGGCGCGCTTAACGAATTGAATTCAGTTTATGAGAAAATGAACAAAAAGACTGATAGCGAATTGAATACAGCATTGAAATTATATATGACATACACACAGGAGGAGAATTATCCCGATCCCATCCACATAGCAAGTCTTGCTGGTATTGAAGAAGAAGAATCGAATCCTAAGATTATCTTGAACACTCTACATCATACAACTTTACAGAACTTAAGACTTCAATATCTTATAAGGCCGATAGATAAGCACCTATTTGTACAATATCTGAACAAGGAATTAAACACCCGATTGACAGACATAGTATCTAACGAAACAAAATTTGATGAAAAATGTCTTGATATGGCCTTAACTTTATTTGAGCTTTCTAAATACTTTCTAGCAAACGATCGTTTCACTGAAGCTAAAAATCACATTGCTATTGGAGATTATGTAATATTCAGAGTTGCTGGAGAGATATTGAAAATGGAAGAGAAAGATTTTCTTTACTTGCATAAAAGTTTGAATTATGCCATTGCCGTTAATGCTAAATCTTGGGGTTCTTATGGAGTTTCTCTTTTACGTTTCTGGATGAAAAAATTTTCACAAAATAAAGGAAATAAATCTTCTGAGATACAAGATCTTATGTCAAAATTAGAAATCAAATCTGAGAAGTCAAATTTAATATTTTCTGACTTGTTAGAAAAAGAATTGGAAGGTATAATTATTCAGTTTACAGAAACATGTATATTAAATTTGGCTGATGCTAAATCGATTTTTATAAAAACTTTGAAACAATTTGAAGAAGCGAAAGAGGAATATAAGGAATATTTTGCTTTAGACAATGGCACTGTAACTTATGCAAAGATAACACTTGAAATGTCGGATACATATAAATATTTAGCAGGTTTTGAAGAACAAAGAGATAATCAAATAAAACTACATAAAGGGCGAGTAAAATTATTAGAGGACGCTTGTAAGAAATTTCCTACAATAATTAAGGATGATACAGAATTACAAATCTACAAACGGATTTGGTACGAAGTGGTGACTTCATGTTCCACGGTTATGGATTTAATGGTCGAGGAAACATATTACGACGAATCATTTGAAGAGGTGTCAACGAAAGCTGATCAATATATGAAAATGCTCGCAGAACATAGTGGTTTTTATTTAAATGCGGTTTAAACTTTTTTAATTTTTAATTCTAAGATTTGTACGTTTCTCATTATTTGTAACTTTATATTATTAGAGGATATTATTTATGTGCATGCCGTTAACGTATATGAGTTGTATAAGAAACATGATTAATGATTAAAAGTTAAAAGAATATGTTTTATTAATTATCTGAATTAAATTTGTCTGAGAACAAATAATTTTTGAATTGAGTCATGTTCCTTAATATTTTCATATGATAGACATATGTGTAAGAATATCATTCCATCATTTATTTACGTATTTTTATAATTGACAATAATATACAGTAATATGAGAATACATGTTATACACATTATGTACAATTATATAAGAATATTTTTACTATATTAAGATTATATATAAATAGTATAATTTATATATACATATATACATATATATACATATATGTGTGTGTATATATATATATAACATAAATTATATAAATATATAATCTTGTATATAAGCAAACAAATTGTAAAAATTATCAATTCTCATAGAACTATGTTAAAAGAATATTAAGTAGAGAAATTGGAATTTTTTAGTAATTTACTCTATTTATTTATTAAGCAAGTTAAAGACAAATATATTTTCTATAGATTTAAATGCATTAACAACAGACTCCAAGAGTATATTAATTTACCTTCTTAAAGAGACGTGTGTGATTCCAAAGTAAAGTGTTTCTGATAACTTGAAAGACTATAGTCTTGCCTTGATTGTGTCGAACGGATATTACAGCCATTGTAACGTTCGCAGTAGCTCTGGCCAGAAACCCATTATCTCGTTTAAACGATCCCTCTAGATGCTGATAAAAATTATGAACTTCAATATTAATTTCAATGATTACAACCAAGAAACAGAGTACATTTGAATGTGTATGTACAACACGAATGTATAATTTAAAAAGCGCATGCAGATAATCGAGCAACTATTAATATAGTGAATTTGAAATACACTAACATCACTTACAGAACTTTTTTAATGTTCTGACTGCTAGAAGTCTTATCTGCTTACTTTGTGTTTTACATATATTCCGTCTCTATTTGTTCCTTCTGGGATTTTCTCTATCGACTAAAAATGGAAGTTTATTTTAGTTCAATTAATAATATATCAAGTATTATTCATGAGTAATATTTGGCCTCCAGTTGAACCAGTATCTTTTGCAATACCATCAATTTTCTTATTAACACAAAAGGAATTTCAAATAGTTAGTATCTAATAAATATTATAATTACATTATTGGTGTTAATTTAAAATAATCTGATGGGATATTTCAATTTGAGAGAAAGCAAGATCACATTTTTGATACGTGGTTTCAAACATCGCTACTGAATTCAAGCCAGTCCTAATATCCAATTCTTCAGCACCTTTTTATACCGTTCATACATTGTAAATTGTATCGCTGCGTATTGCCCGGCCTGATTATTTGAACAAGATTGCTTTTATACAAAGTAAGGATATATTCGCTCGGGCGTGTCGAACAATTTCTATGAATCCCAAGAGAACGCCAGCAAAATTTTATGTATCTATTCATGTATGTCGTATACGAATATTTCGTATTATTTGCATCTACTTATTGACAAAAAAATTTACATCTCCACCTAAATGTTTGTACTGCTCGTGCTGTGGTTGGCTTTTGCTTGGTACATTTTCCATTACGGTGCGAATGTATATCAATGTTAACCTTTGCTCGCCACATTCTAGTAGCCGCTCAACGTTTTTTGGTTTTCTAGTTTTCACATAATAAGTAATAACATAATTTTCCTTATAATAATAACATAAGTTTCCTTAAAATACGATTAGTTTAAACTCATAATTTTCTTGATTTAATATTAGCATAAAAATGTCTTATTCAGACTCTGTATTTCCAATTTCTACATTACAAACTTAACAATATTAATATTAACCTTTAAAGTGCATATTATACGTTTTTTCGGTACCTTCTAAGTGCATACGTGGCTCTTGTCATGTTCAACGCTATTCCTTACCTTAAAATATTTTTAAAAAATCTAAAAAAATTCATGAAACGTTTGTCTACATTGTAGTTGACGATTTTATACTATAGTTATTTTGATAACCATCGTTTATTTAATATCTTCTAACAAGCTTGCAAGTTTTACTGTTACAAGCAGATATCATGTAGGCTCGGACGCCGTAGACTCACGTATGCATGTTAAGGGTTAAGCCAGCAGGACTACAATAAAAAAAGAAAAAAGAAAACCAATGGCAGAAATGCAAAGAACTGAATTTGTACTAATTTGTACTACACAAAAAACTTTACATATTCATTCTTTCTGCTTCAAATAATCCTCAATTTAAAAAGGATGTTTATTCTAAGATCTTTTGGAAGAACATTCGAAAAATAAATAAATAAATAAGTTTGACACTATCGGTCATTGAGTGGCATCTTATGTCTCTTTTGGAAAACGTATCTAATGTTCGATACGCAATTAGATATCCTATAGGAGAACGCGCTAGGGACTCTAGATAAAGAGAAAATTTATCCCTATATAAAATAAATCTTTCTATTGGATATATCAGAGGTATAAATCCCCTCCAATTTTCACGCATAGCACGTGTATGTAGAAATCCCCCACCCAGGATTAGAGAACGTTTAGTTTTGAAAGTCGGAACACAGATTTACAAGTTTATACTGGAAATTGTCTTTATATCAATATCGAGCAGTACTGTTTGCGTTCCTCAGATAACATCTGGAAGAAAAACGCGCATCCCTTCAACTAGGTAACACATATAAATGATTTAGTTAGATAAATGTCCATGTAATGATTTTTCACTGTTAATTCTTACTGTTTACACAGAAACGATACCGGCCGAACTCGCTACAAATATGAATATTAGTAAAAAATTTTTGAAAGTTCTACAATTGTCGTTTGAAGTGAAGTACATGGATGGAGACATTAAACTTTCTAAGAAGAGAAACAAAATCAATGCGTTAGAGGAGAGAATGGATGTATTATTTCAAAATGTAATTGATGTTTCAACGGATTCAAAATTTGATGATATTGTTGCTTTATCGGCAGCTTATTACAACGTAGGTTTGAAATATATTACTTCTACGGATACTGACGATTTAAATACGGCTTTACAATGTTTTTCAACATGTGTGCAAATGTTAGACAAAAATATGATGGACCATAAAGCTATATTGACATCTATAGGCGCGCTTAACGAATTGACTTTAGTTTATGAGAAAGTGAAGAAAAAGACTGATAGGTACTTGAATGTAGCATTGAAATTATATATGACATACACACATCAGGAGGAGAATTATCCCGATCCCATCCATATAGCAAGTCTTGTTGGTATTATAGAAGAAGAATCGAATCCTAAAATTATCTTGAACACTTTACATCATACAACTTTACAGAACTTAAGACTTCAATATCTTACAAGGCCGAAAGATAAGCACCTATTTGTACAATTCCTGAACAAGGAATTAAACACCCTATTGACAGACATAGTATCTAACGAAACAAAATTTGATAAAAAATGTCTTGATATGGCCTTAACTTTATTTGAGCTCTCTAGATACTTTCTAGCAAACGGTCGTTTCACTGAAGCTAAAAGTCACATTGCTATTGGAGATTATGTTATATTCAGATTTGTTGAAGATAATAGATTGAAAACGGCAGAGAAGGAAATGAGAGCTTCTGATTCTCACTTGTATGAAAGTTATGATTACGTCTCAGCCGTTAGTGCTATAGCTTGGGGTTCCTATGGAGTTTCTCTTTTACGTTTCTGGATGAAAAAATTCTCACAGAATAAAGGAAATAAATCTTCTGAGATACAAGATCTTATGTCAAAATTAGAAATAAAATCTGAGAAGTCAAATTTAATATTTTCTGACTTGTTAGAAAAAGAATTGGAAGGTAAAATTATTCAGTTTACAGAAACATGTATATTAAATTTGGCTGATGCTAAATCGATTTTTATAAAAACTTTGGGACAATTTGAAAAGGCGAAGGAACATTTTACTCCAGACACTGACACTGTAACTTATGCAAAGATAATACTTGAAATTTCGGATACATATAAATATTTAGCAGGTTTTGAAGAACAAAGCGATAATCAAATAAAACTACATAAAGGGCGAGGAAAATTGTTAGAGGACGCTCGCAAGAAATTTTCTACAATAATTGAGGATGATACAAAATTACAAATTTACAAACAAATTTGCTACGAAGTGGTGACTTCATGTTCCACGGTTATGGATTTAATGGTCGAGGAAACATATTACGACGAATCATTTGAAGAGGTGTCAACGAAAACCGATCAATATATGAAAATGCTCGCAGAAAATAGTGGTTTTTATTTAAATACGGTTTAGACTTTTTTAATTTTTAGTTCTAAGATTTGTACGTTTCTTATTATTTGTAACTTTATATTATTAGAGGATATTATTTAAGTGCATGCCGTTAACGTATATGAATTATATAAGAAACATGATTAATGATTAAAAGTTAAAAGAATATGTTTTATTAATTATCTGAATTTTTGTCTGAGAACAAATGATTTTTGAATTGAGTCATGTTCCTTAATATTTTCATATGATAGACATATGTGTAAGAATATCATTCTATCATTTATTTACGTATTTTTATAATTGACAATAATATACAATAATATGAGAATACATGTTATACACATTATGTACAATTATATAAGAATATTTTTACTATATTAAGATTATATATAAATAGTATATTTTATATATACATATACATACATACATATATATATATATATATATATATATATATATATGTGTGTATATGTGTATATATATATATATATATATATATATATATATATATATAACATAAATTGTATAAATATATAATCTTGTATATAAGCAAACAAATTGTAAAAATTATCAATGCTCGTAGAACTATGTGAAAAGAATATTAAGTAAAGAAATTGGAATTTTTTAGTAATTTACTCTATTTGTTTATTAAGGAAGTTAAAGACAAATATACTTTCTATAGATTTAAATGCATTAACAACAGACTCCAAGAGTATATTAATTTACCTTCTTAAAGCGACGTGTGGATGTGATTCCAAAGTAATGTGTTTTGTTGATAACCTGAAAGACTATAATCTTGCCCTGATTGTGTCGAACGGATATTACACCGTTGTAACTTTTGCAGTAGCTCTGGCCAGAAACTCATTATCTTGTTTAAACGATCCCTCTGGATGCTGACAAAAATTATGCGAACTTCAATATCAATTCTAATGATTACAACCAAGAAACAGAATACATTTGAATGTGTATGTACAACACAGAATGTATAATTTAAAAAACGCATGCAGATATAATCGAGCAACTATTAATATAGTGAATTTGAAATACACTAACATCACTTACAGAACTTTTTTAATTTTTTGACTGTTAGAAGTCTTATCTGCTTACTTTGTGTCATATTTTTCCGTCTCTACCTGTTTCTTCTGGGATTTTCTCTATCGACTAAAAATTGAAGTTTATTTTAGTTCAATTAACAATATATCAAGTATTATTCATGAGTGAGAAATATTTGGCCTCCAGTGGAACCAGTATCTTTTGCAATACCAGCAATTTTCTTATAAACACAAAAGGAATTTCAAATAGTTAGTATCTAATAAATAATATAATTACATTATTGATGTTAATTTAAAATAATCTGATGGGGTATTTCAATTTAAGAGAAAGTAGGATTACATTAAATCCGAGAATTTTGATACATGGTTTCAAACATCGCTACTGAATTCAAGCCGGTTCTAATATCCAATTCTTCAGCACCTTTTTATATCGTTCATACATTGTAAATTGTATCGCTGTATATGATCACGGCCTGATCATTTGTACGAGATTGCCTTTATACAAAGTAAGGAAATTTTCGTGTCGGACATTTTCTCTGAATCCCAAGAGAACGCCTGCAAAATTTCATGTATCTATTCATGTATTATCGTGTATGAATACTAACCATAAGTATTATTTGCATCTACCTATTGATAAAAAAATTTACGTCTTCACCTAAATGTTTGTACTGCTTGTACTGTGCTTGACTTTTGCTTGGTACATCTTTCATTACGGTGTAAATGTATATCAATGTTAACCCTAGCTCGCCACATTCCGGTCCAGTAGACCGCTCAACGTTTTTTAATTTTCTAGTTTTTATATAATAACATAATTATCTAGTTTCCTTATAATAAGTTTGGTTTAAACTCAATATTTTCTTGGTTTAATATTAGCATAAACATTTTATTCAGACTCAGTGTTTCCAATTTCTACATTACAAGCTTAACAATATTAATTAGAATGAAAATGACAATGCGATAAAGTCGAGCGGTCTCATGGATCGGAGTGTGGTGAATTAAGGAATTATGCGTGACCAGCGAGGGTTAAGAGTCGAAAATTTTGATATAATAAATATCAAGGACCCAATAATTATTTGAGTTAGATAACCTAATTTACTTAAGCTTACGTCAAGTTCCGATATTGTGAATTTGTTATTTCAGAATCAGTTAAAAGTTATAACCATTGACATTGAGTAAGCTTCGCTGTTCAGTTTGTATGATCACTACAATATTGATTATAATAATAATTATAGTGAAAAGTGATGTTTACATTTTTATTTTGTGTTGAAAATATTGAATTGATAACATATAATCGGTTAACATTGGTATCCGCATATAAGTCTGAGTGCATGAAGCTTATTCAATGTCAATTGTTATTTGGTGAAATTTTTTTATTTTTCTGATAAGCCCTTTTTTGGAAAATATTTTTAATGGTATATTACGAAATGTTAAACAACACTTATTATTGATTTCTCTTCTGTATTTTTTTTACGAAAATTACTACCGCGTTTATGTTGCATTGCACAATTATTTCATATTTTTTATTTGATATGTTAAAACAATCTTATATAATTAATTTTTTTAATATACAAGGCGTCTCTGATAATAGGTATAACACTGCTCGTGGATAAATAGAGCAGGTTAAACGGAACAGAAGGGCCCATTTGTCATGTTTGCAATAATTATTAAAAAATTGAATAACTAAACAATAAGATCTGTAAACAAGCGTGCATTCGTGCGATTCAACGGAAAAAGACAGCCCAGCGTTACGTATTATTGACCGTTGCTAGAAGCACATTGTTCTCAATGTCTGGCCGCACACATAGCAAACGCAATCAGCACATGTGCGTATTCTTTAAATAAGTACACGACTTAGGGTTTGCATACTTGCAATAGAAGATTTGCTGTTTAAAATAAAAAGTCATAGTCTGTTGTAATTTAGCTTATCATGAATTTTTATTTAATTTCTATAGACATCTAATTTAATTCACGAGACACATTGAATGTATAATAAATAAAAAATAACGGTGACCATATCCGAGATCATCGTTTGTTCTTCCATACGCAGAAAAAATGTCGCCGATATTGCTTATAAAAAATAACGCGTTAAGCATCGTGGCACTTTCAGTGTCGATCGGGGGAGGAATCCCGAGGCAGATAGACGATGATAGTCGATAGTTCAAACGACCTCGAGCTTCGGATGAGTTTAAGGAAGACACGTATACGGCGGGGGAGGCGAGTGGCGGAACGCGAGCGAGACGGGGAATCTTATCGAGATTCCTGGCGGCCTTGCCCGTCGATTTATCATTCTCGCATAATAGGCCCGCGTGGAGCGGATATTCCGGAGCTCGCGAGGAAGAGAGAACATTGTTCGCCCTCCCGCTCACAGATCCTTCTCCGGGACGAGGAACCTGCCAGAGAGAGAGAGAGAAAGAGAGAGAGAGAGAGAGAGAGAGAGAGAGAGAGGCATTGAACGCCTCATCTTCGCGGGTTGCTCTTTTCTCCTTGTGAGAAACTCGATCCAATCTTCGGACTGGGATCAATATAGAGCGCACTGAGCATTTGTCTACCGTCTACTCCTTAAACTTGCATTTCGCGACCGCGGTCAGGGACTTCCTCGTCGCCCAAGCCGTACATTTCCCGCGGCCAGAAACTCGAACTCCTCTACGCCTCTTCTCCTCTCCATCGAAGAGCCAAAGGCGAACCGGATACCGGAGCCGTTCGCCGACTCGCGCGAGTCGGATCACCCTTGATCATCCGCAAGGAGTCGTGATGGACTAGGCCTTCGGGAAATTTTTCTCGCATTGTCACGTATCTGATTACAGTGGACGGGCGAAAGAGAATTCGCTTCTGGCAGTGAATATCTCGTGCGATTGCGAGTCCGCAATCGTGTCAATAATTATATTGATTAATAATAAATTTATTATTTACATTTTTTCTTTCAAGAATGTGTTGCAAGATTCTGAAGAAATTTACATTTTCGTGTAAAATCTGCGATAACTATTATATATCGAGCTATTTCAATCTGGCTCGTACATCTTGATAGCGCCCGTTGAGGCTGGATGGTAAAGGTGCTGATGGGAAAAGGAGTTTTATTACTCTTTTTCAACGTTGGATCCAGGCTGGTCGCGAAAGTGACAGCAGCAAAAAGCTCGCCGTCCAGTTTAAAGGCGATAAATATCAGATGCAATATCAACGGGTGCGCATGGTATGCATCTCTCGCCGAATGGCCTTGCGGTCGACGGCCATCGCTCAACAAGATTCTTGATACGAATAACTCGGCTCAAAATATAAATCGCGCAGGAGCGCGCGCCGTAAAAAATGTATAACACGATCGAAACTTGATATTCCTCGAAATCTTGCCCTAGAAATAAATCATTTCCATTAAGTTTGATGGTTGAGTCCACCGCACGATAAATTCGATGACGGATGGACCGCGCGAAAAATTCGCCGACCTTCTCAGATGCTCGCACGAACAATTTCGATCCTCTGCGTTGGCGCCCAGGTCCGCGATACTCCTGCGCACGCCGCGCCAGAGCGAGGATAGCACGAGAGAGGAGAGGTGAAAACGAAAGAGGCAGATGGAGAGGACGAGAGGATATTCCGGCTCGGATTCTCGTAGCCCGAGGTGGTTACCACCAATGACATACTCACAAACCCAACATACGTAACTCCGCCGGTTGTTTCTCTCTCGCCCGCCCCCTGTCCACCTCCACCCCGTCGCCGTCCCTCTCTCGTGGTACGGCCATATTTTTTTGTGCCCCGCAATTATTCGTCTCAAATTACCGGTCCGGACTGTAGTCGCGGAAAACTTATAATGCTGCAACGTTCCGTACGAGGTGGAGTATCGATGTTGCCCGTCGGCGTAATAAAAAGGTCGCTTCAAATACAACCGTCGAATGCTCGGTCATAAGAGCCCAGCCGTGCAGCGGCGCCGGACGCCGCACCGGGCCGGAAGAAAAAGAATTGTATTCTTCGATACGCCGCTGAGCTTTGATCCTCATGGCGCGTTCACGCCAATTTACATTGAGCAATGTGAAATTTTTGCAAAAACTGACCACGCGCGCCGATATCAATTAAGAAGCAGGTGCCTGGAGGAGGTGCGGTGATTTCTCGCGAGGGTTGCCCTATCCGCACAGATGATTGCTACACGCGAGACATACTTGGAGCTAAATCCGAGAGCGTTTAGCGAACCTGACTGACGGATAAGCGATGTACGTGTCAATGTTGGATCATCAAGTTACAATTGATAATCTCGGATTATTACAGTCTCGAGCTTCGATTTGTTTGTTTGTTGATAATGGCATCGGTTCTGCCAGCGTGTGCGACTTCCCGAGTTGCGATCGAGGAGCGCGCAAAAAGCGACTGGGGAGTGCCGCCAGGTCTTACATAAGCTCTCGGGATACTCCCGGCCGATCTTTTTCTCAGCTTCTCTCTCTCTCTATCCGTCTTATTTCTTCTCTCGCCCTCTTTCATGCATTCCGTATCTTTCCGTACTCGCTTTCTCGGGCCTTTCTCGCTACTCGCTTCTTCAAAAGAGTGTCCCTCTCGCGCGGGCACACCGGAACCCCGTAATTTGCCTGACGACGCGTAAACTAAACACTGTGGGAAGAAAGGGCGCCGATCGGAATCGACTGAAATTATGATTTCGAGCATTCTCGGAGTCTCCCTTTATGCACGCATGCACATTGCACACGCGTGTGTCTTTCGTAGTCCGAGTTCTGTGACGTGTGTGCGTTCTGTGCAAACCGTTTCCTCGAAGTAATCATCATTACACACCTTATCGCCGTTACGTAGCGCGTCCTGTCGCCGTTTATAAGGACTCCGCGTGTCCCTTTTCGAGACGCAAACGAGAACGCAAACGGCTCCGTAGCTAGATAGAGAACCTCCCAACAGCGAACGGACAAAGGAATGACGCGGACGTTTGAGAAGGGAAAAATATAGGACCGCTCGTTCGAGTATCTCTCTCTCTCTCTCTCTCTCTCTCTCTCTCTCTCTCTCACTTCCGCGAACCGTTACGAGTAATTGGTTCTCTAGAACTCGATTCCTGGATTCCACGGCGCGTTCCAATGCAAAGATATAAAACACAGGGCATTTCCGTAATCGCAGCGCCGGCCACCACGGTACCTTCGCGTTCCGTAGGTCGGGCTGTAAGCAGCCATTGTTTCCATGGCGCGATCGTTATACGACGGTGTGAATCGGCGAGGGCAATCGTGAGCCATCGAGGGAGGATCGGCGCCGTCGACAGTACTCTGGAAATCAAGACTTCAAGCGGTAAATACTTGGAGGATGTATAGAGCCAATGTCTAAAACTGATTTTCATAGATTCTCACAAGGTTCTGCCTCTCGAGACAGGGAGAAATCGCGTAAAAACAACTACGTTACTTACATGCGCATGTTCCTGGATATTCACCTACATCCGGCAAAATAAAAATGTCTTTCGTTTCTTTGGTATCCGCACGACGTAAAAATCTGTCGCTCGTCGCCAGCCATTAATTGAGCTGTTTATTTTGCAAGTTATAAAACGCATCGATCAAGCGTTTACATTAAAATACTTTGTGTAAAGAAATGTATGCGCATAATTTGTTGAAAATATTTTGCAGCTGTCTGGCCGGCAGGGACGTGAGTAACGTTTCTTAATCTTTGCAATACGCGCAAATGAGGAACGTCGTTTCGGCAGCATCTCTTCACTCACAGGTTTTGCTGCGCGGAACATTTATCTCCTTCACCGACAGCAGCGGCGGAAGGAGCCTACGGACAGTGCACGAAGTGCATCTCTTTCGTGCTCATTGCGGCGAACGCATATTTGTGGACCATTTTTTCGGCCGCTGCGCAAAAATTTCAGTAAAATTACATGACGCACAGAAAACATTATCGCGCGATTCTTAATCCTCCGGTGGGCGCGTGAAAATTTGAAACGTAAGAGGGCGCGCGTGTGGTGTAAATTACATCCCATACATTATTTATGTTATAAATATTAAACCAATTAATATTTTTTGTTTTCTGTTTAATATTATTCATTATTGAACATATCTTAAAGTATATTAATAGATTGAAACTTTAATTTTAATGCTTTTTTTTCGATAATAATCGGTTCTGTATTGAAATGACTTCAGAATATACTCATTAGGAAAAAAGAAACTTGGGATATAAAACACACCCCACGCGCCCACTGAGATGGTTAATATCAGTATGACTGTTGTAATAGAGAACAAAATAATTCAATAATTCAATTTTTTATTCAGAATTGTGGCGTAATTATTTTAGTAGCGTTACCAGAATGAATCTCCGCACAAATAAAAGCATCAAGTTGCAAAACCACGGTACGAAGTAACTCTCTGCCGGGGAGGAAAATAAAAGAGAATACCGCTGTTGGACAAAGTTGCGTGAAACATGAAACGTCGTTTCGTATCTGCTTCTCCCCGTTATCCCACTAATGACGATGTAACGGTTGAGGGCCGACAATGAGATTATCGCGGGACAGTCCCGCACATTCGTTCCGTCGAGATGCTTAATTCTTCATATCCGCCAAAGAATATTCTCCCAATGTTGCGCCGAACGTTGCGTTTCTCTCATACTATCGATGGATATACGGTGCGCGATCGAGCTGTGCAGGCGAGAAATTAGCGTCGATCGGAGAGATAGCCTCCAATTTCTACACGCTTGAATTATAGTTTTGTAACGCGTCGAGTGATAGTCCGGCACCATTCTCACGCGTAACTCTTAGGTACTTCCAGGGAATTTTACACGGAGGAGAACGGGGGAAATGCACAATGTTGCGCGATGTACCGTGTGTTGTTAGCTTATTAAATACCGAATCGCAAATATTGCCCAATATAGCGCGTAAGATGTATAATTTTATAAGTTTTACGACCGTCTTAACGCAGATACGATGTGTTAATGGCGATTCGACGTACATTTAACTATCGTAACGTTTATAAGCTCACGATATGTGTCGCGCCCGATGTTTCTCTCCGCTCGGATCGTAAAACGTTCGAATCCTCTCGAATTCTTTCGGAGGATCTATGGGTCACTCGGTTACGTACTCGTTAGCTTCTTCGTAGCTATATGGCGTGAAAGCGGCGGGATATAACGCGCCGCCGCGCCGCGGCCGTTTAAGCCGTTGACACTCGCGGCGACGTCGACGGGATTAACATCGGGCTATAAATCAGGTCGCATTTGATCGCCGCGAGTGTCCTTTTTTCCAGAATAGCGCGTACTTTAATCCCGGCAGGGTTAACGCGCTCAGATGGTCTAACTATGGACGGTCGTGCAAAAAAATCGCGCAAGTCGCGATATAACCGGACGCGTTGCTCGCAGCTCGATTATAATCGCCGTAGAGAAAGAGAGGGAAGGAGAGAAAGAGATTTGGCTCGGGCTTTAATAATCGCATCGATTACTCGCCGGAGTCGCAAAAACGAGCACGCGAAACGGCGTTCTTTAGTGGGTGAGAGAGAGAGAGAGAGAGAGTCCCGGGCCCCGGCTATATAGAGACGCCGTATCACAGTCGGTGTCGGTTCTGTGAGCGGGCGCATGCGAGCGTCCAGTCGCGGTGTCTTCCCGTACTTTACGAGACAAGGAAATTAGTTAAATGTGTAATAATGCTCGACGGGGGGGCGTTCGGGCACTCGAAACTCCTTCCTCCTCCGTTCGTATACCCGTCGCTTCGGCAATACTCATGTGTCCCTTCGTCTACTGGCTCCGTCTCGTCTTCCCTTTTTTTTCTTTCCCGTCTGGATTCGTCGTATTCCTCTCCTTCCCGCTGTCTTATTCCCGCTGCCTCCCGCTCTCACGTGGCGCGATACCCAAAGCCACCCCACTGTCGTCTTTGGTCGACCACACGTGGCGAGTTAAGCTGTTTCTTTTAACGCACGGTCGGGACACTAAAGTCGGGAATCGTTTAGGTAGCTCGTTGAAGGTTGATAACAATGTAAACCCGAGCGTACCGCGGAGCCCCCACGCGAACAGATTGTCACACTTCTCCTCTCGGCCGAGTCCTTTATCTCAAAATCTCGGCTATCGCTGCGCGATGATTAAGTAGATACGACGTGTAATAGTCAGCCGTACATGTGCGCATATGTACGCGTGCAGGTTTCTTTCTTCTTCTGGCTTTTTTTGTCGCATTTAATATCACCGATGTCACGTCGTAAAGGGCACGCAAGATAGCCGTTAAAAATCTCGCGAATTTTACGAGTATGACGACCGAGGTGAGTTTCTACATTCCGGATTTTACGATTGGAATCCGTCAACTGAAATTATACGGCGCGCCTGCGAAAAAGAAATTAAAGATACCTTTTTACGGCAATTTAAATGACATCCTTATCAGTTTAATCTGCATAATCACATAACAAAGTGAGTGCTTCCTGCTGGTTTCTCGTCACGTTCTCCTCCTATGTAGGATTCTTTTACACAAACCACGTTTTAAGCCTATTAATAACGAAGAGATATACGTCGGCAAGTAACACTTATGAGCGATGCTCAAAAAAAGCTATTTACGAAAGCAATAATTACAAATCAGTCGTAATTAATTACGGTGCGTCGATCTACTAGGCTTCGATTATCACGATGTTACAGAAATCGCATGGTCTCATACGGCAATAGAGAAATTAATTACAAAATACGGTGGTACTGCCATTATCAGTAATTACGATCGGGATCAGAAATCGTGCCTCCAGAGTAAACCAATATCGGTTAATCACGGGTTGTCTTAATTGGTCGATGTCGAAAAAAAAGGCTGGATTCGTCGTCGGAAATTGCAGAAATACCTAGCTTGATCTTCCATTCGATTTTTTTTATACGGCTGGAGTGTAATAAATAACTTCACTATCGCGTTATCGCGAAAATAAAAATTGGATTCGTCTCGCAAAGTACAGAAACATCTACAACCCAGCCTTTCTCTTGCGTTTTTATACAGCAATAAATAATTTTACTATCGTTTTATCTCTTAATGGACAACTGCTGTTCCGTGAACAGTTACGACACGATTAACAGCTTTATTTCTCGGAAAAAAGTATTCATCGTAAATAGTCATATCAGTCGATTTTAGAAATAATCCACAGTCACGTTTATTTTATCCGTATCTGCGAGGACAGAAGTGCGCGGCTCGTTTTACGCGATATTTATCGTAATTGAAACGTTCGTGCGGTGTGATATCCGAGCTTAACCAGCGTTTCTCTTTCTGTTCCAGGTAAGAGATGGACCACCTCCCATTGCTATGTATGCGAACTCGATCGTCCCGTTTCAAGGTAAATCCCGCGGACTCGAAGAATATAAGGACGGTATGGCCGTAGATGATTCTTTTTCGGTACGAAATATATAAGGTGACGATATAGGCTGGATTTGGGGAGCGCGCTATTAGCGCTATTTGCTTATTCTATCCTTGTTTTACACCTGATGAGCGATAAAGATAGAATAATGCAATAGCGCTAATAGCACGCTCCCCGAACGCAGCCATAATGTAATCGTGTCGCGAAAGGACTTGCAGAAATTCAAAAAGAATGAGAAAGAAAAAGTTCGTCGCAACCAATTGTGTAAGGACTGGTGATTCATTACGCAGGCCAATCAAAATTGGCATTATTTGACGCACTTGCGAGATCGCGATATCATTTTTGAAATTGTAACAACCGATACTTTGACCAATCGAGTGACTCCTTTCTTCGTTAACTTATTGCACAATTAATAGCGACCTGAACTTTTGATGCGGCGCGGTCAATTGGTACGATCGGGTCTGCAAAACTCCCGCAAGTCTATCGATAGTTCCACAATAAGAACGGCTGGACTATTAACTGTGTTGCCCCTTGTTCACCGATCGTTCGTTGACTCTCAGCGCACAATCGATCGTATCTCTGACTTTTCATTACGGTGCCTCGCGGTCCGCCGCGATGAGATCAATGTTGCGCGGGGGAAAAACGCGCGCGCTTATTGATAGACTCTACTCGAAATAACAATGAGCCATCCGAGTTCCTTCTTACATCGCGATCCGTATTAAATTACCTCGGCTTTGTTTGCGGATCGTTCGTTAATCGCGGGCGTACGCATACGGACAGTACGACGCATGCAATTAACGGACACGGACGAGGGGGTCTATTTTTAGCGGCTGTTCCGCGCGCCGCTAATCATCGTTCCCTATCCCTTTTGCAACGTGGCAACGATCGCGACGTGCGATCGTATCCGGAACCCTGACCGTCGGCAACGGCATGCCAGTCATCGACTCATGATTTTCCAACGTCGTTCGCTAAACAATATCTCTCCTTATACCTACCGAGCTACTCTTCATCTTCGAAACGATTCCGCTCGATACTATCTCTGCGATACATACGTCTCGCGTTCCCGTCAGTCGTCGTTCGCGCGCGGGAGATGAAGGCACTTGGCGTGTACACACGGCGTACACACTCGCAGCGAAAACGAGATATCGGACACTGACCCGCGCAAGGAGTCGACCGACCATGGCTTCCTATAGCAGATATGTCATATTCTGTAGGTACATCACGTTCGACCGCACCTCGAGGACTCTGCTGTAGAAACGGCGCTGTAGACTGATAAGCATACGCGACTGCGCTGATTGTAGCATGCTGTTGCTGCAAATCTCGACACGCATAACGCTTTTGAAATGAATTTCTTGTAGAAATATATCTCGGTTATTGCTGTGTTTAGAGAACGGGATTTCATGCTCTTCAGAAAAGTTTATAATACTTGTCGCACTTTACGAATGTCGATCCGGAAGAGAGTCGAATTTTTTTTTCAATTTTAAGTATGCACTTGGTTAGATTCAGGAGAGGCCTGGTCACCGGTAGCTAGGTGGCCAGTTAGCGACCAAGTGTCGTGTTTGCTTTGGCTCATCTTAACCACCCGAGAAGAGGAAGTGTCGATTACTAACCTCGGAGGTTACACTTATCCTCTCGTCATTCTTTCACCTAGTCTTTCTCCTTCCTCATGGAAAATGCGTCTTAATAGGAGAAATCAATATTCTGAATATATAAAATTCGAAAATTAAATCATTGGAATCTTCATTGTGGCGGCCAAACAAGCCGTCCGCCACGTACGCGCGACGGGACGCGCGAAGGAAGAAGGAACTCGCGGTGCGGCGCGCGGCCGGCATACCGCATAGAGCTCGCGCGCCAGAGTAGTACGGCGGACTCCCGCTATGGGGCGCGCCACTGGTATCTTCTTGCTCGTATTCAGAAAACAACAGAGGTCTGCATAAATAGAGGCACCCAAAGCGGCCAAAGCGTCGTGCGTCGTCTACAATACACGGAGTAAGCGTGGAGTAAGGAGTAAGAGTAGGCAGGAGTAAGCATAATGCCCGATCTACAATAGCTGTAGTAAGCTGTAGTAAGCCTCAAGCCGTAAGAAATTGACCAATTACAGGCGAATGTGAGGAGAATAATCGACTGTGATTGGTCAATTTCTTACATCTTGAGGCTTACTACAGCTTACTACAGCTATTGTAGATCGGGCATAATGCCCGATCTACAATAGCTATAGTAAGCTGTAGTAAGCCTCAAACCGTAAGAAATTGACCAATTACTGGCGAATGTGAGGAGAATAATCGACTGTGATTGGTCAATTTCTTACATCTTGAAGCTTACTACAGCTTACTACAGCTATTGTAGATCGGGTATTAAAGTAAGAGTATTAGGAGTAAGAAATAAAATTAATTTATTTCGCTTACGCTCTTACGCCAGCTTTCTTAAACCGAAAATAGCCCTCTTACCTCTTACGCCTACTCTTACTCCTTACTCCACGCTTACTCCGTGTATTGTAGACGACGCTCAAGGTTTGGCAGTCTTGTCGCTATCACCGTCCTCTCGTACGCCGGTAGCACTTCCGTCGCTGCCGCCGTTCCTTGGTTGGTATACGCCAGCAGCGGAGTCGTCGCTGTTTTTGGCGTGTATTTTCAAGGGAAAATAGGACAAGCATCCTACGGGCATTCTAGCGGTGCAGGCGACGATCCCGCTGCCGGCGTGTACCAAAGGACGGCGACTGCGATGGCACCGCTATCGGCGCACGAGAGTAAATCCTTCTATTATCACAAAAAATACTGCTTATATTTATTAACAATCGTCCCGTTCATGAAGAAATAATATCTAATAATTTTACTTTTCCGCGGTGTCAGTGCGGATACATTGATATAATTAATGCGCAGATTTTTATGTTGGTTTGCAATTATTATAGTTTGTTATTAAAAGAAAAGACGGATGCGTGTATATGTATGTGAATATACAGGCGACGACGGATCAGTGTAACGTTTATTGTTTTCTTCGTGGCCTTTCCCGACTCGTCTGCTGCCGCAGATGGGCCAAGCATCGCGCTTTCAATTAACGTTGTGTCAGCGCATCAGCCGGCGGCGTGGCATGATCGTCCCGGCGATCCACGTCGAAATATTTTCGGTCAATATTTATGCAAAACGCTCGGCTCCCCTCGCCGCCTCTCCTTTCTTCGAGATGTCGGAAATATGGTGATTAAGATTGACCCGTGCTTCCCAAGTAATCTTTCGAAGCAATTAACGTGTAAACAGCACGACACTGTTGCGCGCGCACGCCTCGTTTGTATCGATCGCTGTTATTTTCGATAGCTTGGAAATTTGCATAAAATTAATACGGAAGTATACCTGGCAGCGCGCCGAACGTCAATTTTTGTACGGAGAAACAACATACGGCGTGCACGCGTTAACGAAAAGGTAAAATCTGACGCTTCGGTTTCGCGCCGCAATTTTTTTACTTCGTAAATAAGCTCGCTTTATGTACCGTTCGTTTAGACCGTTAGTGGGCGTAGTTAGGGTGTCCGGTTATTGATAGCATTATCAGCTTATTCTTTGACCGGTTCGAAAGCATTGAGAGACACGCGATTATCCGAGGAAGTTATTCGATCGTGTCACAGCTCATGTGGAAACTGGTTCCCCTTATCGAGCCTGCACCGTGTAAACCTGGCTCGTTCGCCATGCCGTGTGTCTAGGCGATTTCCTGCTAGATCATCCGATGGCCGCGACTCTCTTAATCAACTGGCACGGCGAGAGATTTGTGGGAAACCATCCGGCCAATAGTACTCCTCTATCCGCTTCGCGCCATTCGTCATGCCGTGGAATCTAATCTAGCGCTAAGCTTTCGTAATGCATCTTTCGAAACACGACGGTGGACTTTAACGCGTCGATGTCATTAACATCTCGATGGGATTTGAAATTATTTTTCACCGTTTGTTGAGACACATGCATTATCGATATATCGAGATATTTACACCTTGCAATGTTACGAACTATTCCATCAACTGTATCGATTCTTAGACAGTATATTACATTGATTCATCACGTGCGCGATTTTGTAATGTAAAATGTTGAAACATTACTGGCGAAACATGTATTAATCAAATTTTTTCGTTTATTGTATCTATTCGCAGAAGCTCACAATTCGCATGTATTTTGATTCAACTTATGGTCTAATTGCTATTTACCTACGCGCGCCATGCATGCGATTAATCTCTTTTTCCGTCGTTGAAGAAAAAGTGAAGTTGAGTTCCATCTGTACCGAAATGTAATGAAGCGGTTCACGGTCCACTTTCGCAATTTCTTCGTTCATCTTCGAGCCGCGCGGTGCTCGCTCGGCAGTGAGAAAAATGTCCGCTACACGAAAGTCACGGTACCGCTACGAACTCATGAAAGTCGATGAACCGGTCGCGCCGATTCGCTCGGACACTGCGACCAAGCGACCAAGGCTACGACAATTCCGCTCGCGAGCACGACTTCCGTTCCACTCGTTCTAGGCGAAGACCCTTGTGGTCGCGTCCCGGGTCCCGGGCCGCGTCATCAAAGTATTGGCGTCCATAATGGCTCTATTTGAAAGTCATATTTAATGTATTTTCTCGGTAACGCGAGTCGGAAATTTTACATACCTCGACAATGTTGAAAGCTGAAGATCTCTCAATACGAAATGCTGTTATTGTATACCGGCACTTCTATCAGAACTAAAAGCTATGAGAGACTCCAGCATTGCGGGAATTTGTTTTACAGAATTTTCTTAACATAAAAATAAATTTGATTTGAAATAATTTACAAAAGCAACCACACATTAATATTTATTATGGGGACATCGCGCACACAGAGAGTTGGAGTTTATTTAAGAAAGTATCTGACGGTGATGGACGGTGAAAGACAGTGTTTGGAACGAGTTGTCCGTTGAATCGAGGTCCTTGATCCGCGTTAGTCATCGGTCCTGGAAGCAAAAGGGTCGAGCGTATAATAGAAAAAAGAAAGCCAGAACGTATAGTTGAAGAAGTAGAAGAAAGAAAAGATTGAGATTCCTACAAGCGTGGAGATGGAAAATAACTCTGACGTTTTTGTGCCCCAACTCTTTCTCTTTCTTCACCGTCCTTACCTCGAAAGGGCCGTTCGCATCCGCGATAATCTTTTACCGTACCGATCTCGCCCGAATAATCCGTATTCATAAACGGTGGAGTCATTAGTGATTCCGCCGTATGGCGCGCGTGGGTGGGGACCGGTAATCGGTGAATTGCCGGAGGTGGTGGTGAATGGTCGAAAAGGAGGCGAGATGGAGGACGAGAGTAAAACCGACGGGCAGTGTGCGATATCCGGCAATGGAATGGTAAAGGCAGAAAACGAGAGGAATGAGGATCAGCTGTTAGAAAAAATCATTGAGGCAAAAGGTGAAGCTCGGGGCACCACCTTTACGGGATTTATGTCGTGTAGCCGTCCGGATCGCGGGATTCCGCGCGATCTATCGGTGTCGGGGACGATCGTTTTGTATCATCGACCTGTTGGGCTCGCGGCCTCGACGTCGTGCGCGTGTCGCGTCGCGAAACGTAAATGCCCCGTAACAAACGAGACCTTTGCATTAACCGTTATTAGTTATTACTGTCACAATAATTAGCTAAGAATAATATGTTGAACTGGTTACCTCGATGTAAGTCGTGATACTGTCACGCACGTCTTCGGCAGTAACGTCTGACAAGGCATTTTTGGCACTACGCGAAATAATCGAACGATGGTACCGCATGAGGATGACGAAGAGGATGAGTGGGGAGCGCGGAGATCAGATGCGATAGATAAAGACGCGATTAAAGAACGAATTTGTTTAAGTGGATTAAGGGTAATAAATCAACCCCCGGGTGATTAATTCACAATATCTACGTGCGTCCCGAGATCGAGTTATTCCCAAAGCGACGAAAATGTGCATAACATGACTCATTTAAGATGAAAGCATTAGCGATAATAAAACAGACATACGATGAGTTTATTAACGTTATTCGTGATATTTTAAATGCATCGCTGTAATCCGTAAGGACACGGAAATGGAGAAGGGGGGAGGAGGGAGAGAGAGAGAGAGAGGAAAAGCTACGTTAGGGAATAAGTGCGAAGGAACGAGAACCTGTATAAAGGAATGTAACAGAGAATGTAACAGAGAGAAAGAAATTAAGCTCACATATGCATGGTAGAGAGAGAAAGAGCACAGTGAGGGTCATAACGACCACGTCTCGCGGGGAATCTGGATTTCGAATAAGCTCGTAAATCCCGCGCAGGGAGGAGGACGAGGTGAGAGGAGAGTGACGATGCAGCGGTAACCCCCGTGGGTGTTACATAAGAGAGAGACTTTCCGTTCTTCCTCCTTCAAGTGTATCTCTCTCGCTTTTTTCATCCTCACATCGGACCCTCTTTTTCGCCCGCGTGCATCCTCTCCCCCCTGGGCAAAGCGCGTCATAACTCAGGGACATCACCGTTCCGTGATTACGAGTCATTAAGGGGGCCGCGAACCGGTCGCTAAGAGCATACCCTTTGTGCATACCCCCGCGAGTGTGTACGTATATGAGACGGTGCTCTCCTCTCACACGTATTGCGCGCGCGAGGAACGCGCGCGTGGTTGAGCTTTAACGTGCCAACGTACGTGACGCAACGTACGCACGCACGTGGAACTTCTCTCGTGGCTTAACTTTCAGGCTGACCATTCAACCGGGGCCCACGGGTTCACCCGGGGCCCGGGCCATTTTTTAGCTTTGCTCGCGCCGCGGGAGTTCGTATCTCCCTCTCTCTCTTTCCTTCATTTTCTCTTTCTTCGTCGCGGCTCCTCACCGCATCGTTCGCTCTCGAAACTCGCATCTTTTTCCCTTCTTTTCCCACCTGCGACAGGGGAACGCGGAGGTGGTTTCCGCACCTGTCCAAGGTTTTTATTAACACACCACGCGCATGCCCGTCAAATCGAGATCGGAAGCTCTATCGCGTCCTCACACTTCTTCGTTACGACGTACGTACTTGGCACGCCGTTTCATTCTTCGCTTCCGCCTCTGTGTATCGCGTGACATCATTTAAGCGCGCCTCGCCACAGAAATTTCTCATACTCCCGCGACTAATTAGTGTTATTTTCGCTGTTTCACTATTTCTTCTTTTGTCAAATACCATTGGATGTTAAAATTATTTATTTCTTTATTTTTATTAAAATACCTAATGACTTTCTCAATAGGAAGAAGCATGCAAGAAGTTCCATTTCTAAGTTCGTCTTCCTCTTCGCTTGTCTTTTCGCGAATCGCCGTGAATAAATATAGACCGATAAGCAGGCGGAATCGATTGTTTCAATTAAGCTAGCCCGTGCACGATCTGTTACGTGCAACGAGTGCGAGATATCGAGTCGGTGCCGCGGTGGTATCGACATGTCGGGAAACGCATCTGGGCCGCGGGGCAAGTGCAGATAGGGATTTCCATACGCCCCCTTGCCACCACCCCGTTTTAGTCAGTCGCGCTGTGGCAATTGCTGAATATTTATACGTGGCATTCGAAGTTACAGACAATGAGTACCGAAGGGGGAGAGGGGCTGCCCACACGCGCATCCCACGACTCGCGCCACCCTCTTCCCCCGTCTTCTGCTCTTACCGAACATACCTTCACGATCTTGAGCATATCTTTCCCGACTAGGAATTCAACGCAACTGCAAGGAGTAAAATGTGGGGCAACGTTGAAGCGCGCGTGAGAATACCAAACTTAACGAGAAGAATCGAATGGATATTTCTTAGAGATAAAATCCGCGATAATCCGCGTTTTATTACAGATAGAAAATTTCTCGTAACACGTGAACTCGCATGCACGGGGCGCGAGCATATACGTGCGAGAAGTTCAAAGGAGCCGCGTTTCCCAGTGCCACTCGATCGACGATTCGCTTCGGTCTTAGCGTCGCGCGGATGCGACCGTGCCGTTGCGAGTGCATCGTGATGCGCGCAAGAAACCGTTCGCGCGTATTACACGTCGACACGCGGGCGCATTCGCGCAGATCTACGCAAGAAACGCGCGCGACCGTAATGTCGCGTCGCGGACGCGGCGGCGAGGACGTTGCCTAATGCTCGGCTCGCATGAGAGAGTTCGGTCTCTCGCGACAATGTTCGCGGAAGAGTATTTATTTAATCGGATATTTATTAAATTAGATTTGCTTCTCTCCCTCTTCCTCTCTCTGTGCTTTCTCATCCCTTTATAAGATCTGAGAAATTTTCAAATGCTTACGTAGCGTTTAAGTGTTTAGAGACGATTAACCCTTAAACTACATGGTCCACATATGGACCTTTGATCGCGTATAAAGCTGAGTCTAATCAACCAAATCTTAAAGAATTATATATGAAATTCCAAAAACATACATTTTTGAAGAGTCTCAAGTGGTTGAGACTTGAGGTGTAGCCTTTAAGGGTTAAGGATGTAGAATATTAAAAACAGATTAATCCGGAAAGAAGAGCTGAACTAAGAAAGTTCAGGTATAAATTTTAATTTATTTACGACATTTGCGAGCAGATAATACTTTACCGCGATAAACTCTTCATTTACAAAAAACGCGTCGATGCGCGAGTGGCTCGATATGTGGCGTGTCTTTGTCATCGACAGCGAGGCTGTCGTAAATTACGGCCGGGCGTCAGTCAGGCTCGGCTATTAGTAAATCGGGGCCGTGGTTTAAGCCACAATCTCTAGCAGACCGCAATTTCGTATCGCGCACGCGTTTTTTGCAGCCGCGGTTATTTATAACGTACAAGGAGCGCATTCGGAAGGCCGCGTATTACGCCCTTTTTGCCAGCATCATCGGACAAAAGCCGCCACCGTCGTATGTACCCCGTCTCTCGCACACAAAAACGCGCACTTTCGTGCCGCGTACACACGACCTCGTACGCGCGTACGGCGAGTAGGAGGAGGAGGCGAGGAGCGCCGGATGTGTCGCGCTCGCTCCTGGATGTGTCGCGACGGTATCCAGAACGGCGTCCGTGAACCAGCTTGGGACCCGGACCCGTGAGGCCCGGCACTCGCTCGCGGAAGGATGCCGAAGCCGACGGGAGAGAAGAGACCGAAGAGGAGAGAAGAGCGGCGGGAAGAGCTCGGGCAAAAAGATGGTAGCGAGTGGACCCGAGAGAGAGAGAGAGAGAGAGTGAGAGGGATTCTCGGGAGAAAGAAAAAAGGGTTGGCGAAACAGCACGGATATTATTTGCCATTAAAGCGAGGGACAATTTAAAAGCTATTACTATTACTCATGGCCTTCGTGTGCACACGCTCTCGCCATCCGCGCTCGCGTTCCGCGGAGAGGACTTGCTCGCTCGCTCGGTCTACCGTACCCATCCCCTCGTTGCGCGTTGCCCTCTTCGCGGATCGTCTTGCGTGACCGAGCGTGTCCCACGTTCCCCCCTATGCCCGATTTTCGCGGCGTTATGCGCGCGTTTGCCCGTAACGAGCGCGAACGATTACCGCCGTCGTGGAGGACACGCGGGGGGAAATAATTTGCTGTGGACCTTCCGAGAAAGTACGAGAAGCTCGTCTTTATCTGCGATTACACACGTACATTTTGCTTGCTCTCTTAACCTAACCCTTGCTGTTATTACGTTACGATTCGGTCGGTTTATAGCAAAACAATTTATATGCGCGCAGATTGATATTGTTTTACGCCAGGTGGATTCTCTCGGTAAGTTATGCTGTGGGGTATCTTAATATCTTTTTTGCTTTCTCCGTAAATTTTTCGAGGACTCTAAAGATACTTTAAGTAACCCCTTTTAATGAATGAATGGAAATAAATTATATAATTGGAACGACGGCACATGGGTAATGATCGAAGATAGGAGGGCCAGTGCAAAAACGTCAAAACCGTTTTCTTGTGAGTGATAATAACGGTGCATCGGAATTTTTTTGCAGTGTACATGTTAGAAAGATTTTTCAATGATGACCAAGCTTAATGCATTTCTTTTCTAAATATTTTAAAGATTACAGTATATTCTATGTTTGGACAAGTTGCGATGAGTACTTGTACAACAGTAAATCAAGTAAAATCATAGAAATTTCTACATCACTTTATCTTTGCACTCAACTTTGCACAAGCTGCGATGAGTACTTGTACAGCAGTACAATCGAGTAAAATCATAGCTACATCACTTTATGTGAATTACTCTTTATGTCACGTTTTCATCTTGTATAAGTGTATGTATTTACCATGTAATATTTTAATAATATATTCTAGAAATTAATTAGAGTCGATTTATTAATCATTTTTATATAGCTCAGGCAATATTGATTTTTATTGCTCAACTGATTTTATCTTCTAATTTATTACATATAGATATTATAACATCATACATGTTATATACAGCTGATATTGACAATTAGATTGTTTATAGCAAATTTAAATTATTAAACATTATTTAATTTTAATTTTAATGAAAATTTGAATATTTGTTTAATTAAAGAGATTTATTCAATCTAATATTATTCAAGCGACGGAAAACCGTAATACATCGATCAAGAATTGATAATGCTGGGAACGGAAGATTTTATACCCTCCATCTGTATACGTTTTGTTTTGCACTCTCGGAATGTATATGTAGGTTTGTCACGTTTGACGCTATTTTTCTCTACTTTAAAGTATTTTAAAAAATGTGAAAAAATTTATGAAATATCTGTCTACATTGTAGTTGATTCTATAGTCATTTTGATAAACATCGTTTATTTAATATTTTCTGGCAGGCTTGCTAGTTTTACAGTTACGAGCAGATATTATTTTGGCTCGGACGCCGTGGACCCACGTATACAGACGGAGGATTAAATATTTCCTGATAACGAATCGGTGATTTCTTCTTCACGACGCGTACAATCTATTATTGTAAATGCGCGCTGGTTTTATTTACCACCAGCACTTTGTACGTTATTATATCTCGAGACGTACTAGCAGCAACTATAATATATATATACTAATTATAAGAAACATTAAAAATATCTTTATTCAACTACGAACTGTTCCAAAGAAATTCATAACAATGCTATGATTTGATCGATTTCGTGAGTCACTGTATATTTTAATACACATATAGAGTTTTATGCAAATGCATATTACACGAGTTATCATGCGTGATTGTAAACTATAGTAACAATATCGAAAAATTTCTGATCCTATATGTTGATACCATTTTATCAATTTCACAGTAAATCGAGTATAGTTCTTTAAAAGTGACGAAGACGCGTTTGCTTCATTGCGGCGGAAATAAAAGCCGCATGAGTCGGCCACGCTACCGGTTTCCAAGGCGGGCAACGGCCGTGTCGGATGCGCGGCGAACACTCGAGAGGTACCGGCATTCCCTTTAAGAACCCCAAGCGAGCGCAACGTTCTCAAATTCCTCGCGCGGAAGATTAAGATCGAGACGCTCGAGAAAAGCCGAGTATGACGACGTGTGCGTGTGCGGTGGATTCCGTTAAGACACGGAGGAAGTACGGTGACGAGAGAAGGGAAAGGGACAAGGGAAGCAAGAAAAAGAGGAAAAAATGGAGAGGACTTAAGTGAAGAAGGGGCAACAATAAGACGAAGAGAAGAGGAGTGATTCTACGTCGGAGTAGGGGGGGAAGGGAAGAGACAAGCGTGGAGGGCAGAAAAAAATCTCACGGGGTCGTCCCTCGTTAGTCTCGGATCCCCGAATAATAGCGTTTGACCATTAAACACACAGCAGTTTGGGGTGATCGCGCGCCACCTCCCCCCCCCCGGTAAAATCCGCTGCTTGAGGGTGGAAGAGGAAACTACTAACACAAAATTGTTAATTCGATATAAATCTCGTAATCCTCAAAACGTACAAAGACGAAGTAAATTAAACAGAGTACCGGTTTATAAATTTTCAAGGCTGATTTATTATTAGTGTGAAATATAAATTTCGGATATTTCTTCGAAAAATAACAATTGTCCCATAATAACATTGTAATTTTTCATTTGGATCCTTCAAAGAATTCTGCGCGCGCTTTCTCTTTCTTTTTCTCTGCCAAAAAAATAAGTTGTTTCGTTATCTTGATAATTATGTCGTTTTAGAGAAAGAGTCGCATAAAAGCAATCTCTGCGATTATAGACAATTTTGGATTTTCGATCGAACGTTCTACCGTAGTTAACGTTTACCGTGGATTTTGCGCGCTAATGGATCCTTTTCAAGGATGCACTTTCGTACCCGCGGGCGACTTGCCGAACGAGTGCCGCCTGAACCGAATCACACATGATCCCGCTCCTAATTCTAATAGCTGCAATCTGCACCTGCTACGAACATGGCTGGCCGTAGGCTCTCGGGATGCATAACGGGATGCACATTATACATATAGACGACTTGCCTCCTGCAAAAATTCTTGCATCTAATATCCCAAAATTTGCAGGTGCCGCCAGTAAGTCGCGTGCGTTGATTAAATTCAAAGCGCATAAATTGGTACACGGAGTACACGAGTCCTGCTATTAGCTGCACGAAATCGCGCGCGGGCTTCAGCGATCGCGTAAACGTCGATCGATCCGTTAATCACAGACTTTTGACAATAACGCGTGTTATGGGTACATTAACGTTACGCGTTAGTACGATAAATGATCTTGTAACATTTAAATTAGAAATTATTACGAAACAAGTTACAAAACTTTCTGGGTCCGAACAGCCGTTCGTCAAACGAGATAGATCCCGCAATCATCTCGTTTCAAATGTTTTGTAATAAATAATTTTGTGAAGCTATAAAGAATCTTGACATGTGTCGCGGTTGTTGCCTCACAAAAATAATGACTATGTGGAACAAGACGCGAATGAGAAGTCGAAAGACAGAGAAAGACGAGAGAGAGAGAGAGAGAGAGAGAGAAAGAGAAGCACTGGCCAGCGCGTTTCCTTAATTATTTTCTAGCGTGTGCGTATGTATGCGAAGCGATTCACGGCTTGGCATATGCTCGTTTGCGATTTGCTCGCGAGTCGCGAGACGGCGATAATACAACGCGGCGAGTAACACGAGGAGCGGTAATACTTTGGCCGCACCGGTCACATCGCAACCTTATCCACCTCACACCTCGAGGAAAGGAAAGAGTAGAAAAACCTTTCTTTTTTTATTGCACTCATCCTCGCTGTTCCTCCGCCGTTTCTTTCTCTTCTTCCTTCTCTCCTTCATGCGAGGCGATAATTACGTTTGCATTAATGTCAGTCCCGCGATTCCCCCGCTCGCTTTGTGCCCGGGGCCCTTGTACGTTTAATTGGGCGACAACAATCATAACGCGAGCTGGTTTCGCCTCAACACAGTGCCCGATACTGCGTAATTACATATCTTACTACCTTTTTGCTCCTTTTCCTAGAGATACTTACTTATTCATAGCTCATCACGTAGACTTGGGAATAAAATAAAGAAATATCTAGTCGTCCAAGTTACATATCTAATCAACGGTAATTATAGTGCGCGGCACTCGTCTGTCGATTGGCCACCATTCCCGCGACAGTATCTCTGAAAAATCGCGAAATGAAGTAGATATTTTTACCGTCATTCCTCAGAGCCTGGCAGCGCGTCGCGCCACGCCACGCCGCGCCGCGCCGCGCCGCGCCGCGCCGCAATAATTACGCGCAGGTCCTTCGAGAGAGCGGCGATCCGCGTTCACGATATTCCTGTCCGGCGACGGACAAACCGGCCTCGTAGAAACTCGGGCCTTGCGAGCCCGACTTTCGAGACAAACGGCCGATAGGCAATTAATCTCAGCTTCTCCACTCCGCTGCCCCTCTCTCTCTCTCTCTCTCTCTCTCTCTCTCTCTCTTACTCTCTTTCGTTCACTCTATCTCCCCTCGCGCGACAGCAGCAACGGGGAAAAAGGTCGCGTAAAACGGACGGAAAAGTCTCTCGGGCGTCGTATCGCCGCGCGGACGACGACACGCCGTCCAATTTGAGAGCGATATCTTAACCCAGCCGGTGGCATTACGCCGGCAATAAATAACGCCATGACGATATAATGCATCGGGACGCCGCGCCGCACCAATCACCGGCGGATAAGAGATTAGTCCCGCGCGGCTTTCAGTTCGCTCCTGTGCGAAATTGCATTGCCGGTATGCAGAGGCGTTTACAGGTTTCGCATAACAAAGGTGACGTAAGCGATGCCTTTTTACGATCCCATGTTTTTTTTGCCGTCGCCAAACATGGGAAAATTGCAAAAGTTGGGAGAACTTTTAAAAGAGCGATACGTCGCGCGGGAACATCTGACAATATACATCTCCCGTGTTCCGCGCGAAACTTGCCCGCTCGCTCGTAGTAACGTCGTCGCTTCGCGTAATGGTTAATTCAAGAAGGAAAATATCCAGTTGTCTGTCGATCCTATCAAAACTGTGGAACAAATCGAACAAGCGGATAATATTCATCTGAAATTCATTTTAACACATGCACGTTTCTCTTGCAGAAGATACATCGTTGCCGCGATGCAGCGATGTCGAAATACGTATGGAACTTGTTTTTCCAGTTAAACAAGCAATTGTTCGTTGACGAGTAGTAATCTACTTAAGTTTTAATAATTAAGAAAAAATTATAATTAGTATGTCCATGCTTTCTTTCTGTCTTTAATTAATGCCGAGTTTTTCGTTTTCGCAAATAGATCTCCATTTACTATTATTGGATTTTTGTTAAGAGATTGGCGTTCTAGAAACCGACATACTTCGTTAAGTATATCGCGAGCATGAAGTAGCGTGAAAAAAGGAAGCCTTTTACAGCAACATTCCGGCGTGGCGTTGATAGATTTATCCCCGTCGCGTCGTGATTGTGCGAACCACGTGCAAGAATAACACACAGACTTCTTATGTTAGTGCTAGACGCATCTGCGAAAGCGCGGCCGAATTGCTCGAATGTGCGAACAGGTGCAATATACCTCGTTGCCTCGCGTTCACGCGTGTGCATGCGAGCATGCGTGCGTGCGTGCGTGCGTGCGTACGTGCGTGCGTGAATGCGTATACCGCCTACGGTGCCGGATTATGGAACGATACCGCTGAAACGACGGGGATCGAGTTCTCCCGATCGACTTCCCCAAGTAATACGTTCCCTTCTCCGCGATGCCTGTTGCGTGTTTCGATGGCAAAAGATCGAGAGAGGCAAATTCGCGCGCGAGATCGTTCGAAGGGGTTCCTCAGGTCGTTAGGTGGACGAGCGGGAGGGCGTTTCCGGTGAAACGGATTTATGTGCGCGGTTGACCTCGCACGTAACGCTCCGTTCGCTATCCGAATTTAATTGCATGCCGTTATGGTGAAATAAAGCGTCTATTCGACACGTTGGATGAGCTTGCAAATGGGAAAATCAGTTATGCGGATACTTGAAATACGAAGTCGATCCTCGCTAAGCGAGGAATTTGAATCGACCGTCCTCGTCGATCGCAATTAGCAGATCTTTATGTACGACGTTGAGCACAGACTTGAAATTTAATTTCTATTAAAATTAATTTGTAATTAATAAGACAAGGTCTTATCTGAGCTAACAGAACTTTGAAGCTTGACACTTTTAATTTTCAACATTCAATATATTTGTAATTCAATATTATAAATTCTCCCGCGTGGAGAAAAAGATAATTTATTGAAGGATACACTTTTTCTTTTAAAATTTTAATTTTTTCTTATTTATATTTTTATTTTATTTATATTTTTGGGCTGTCTTATATAAAGCGATGGATGTCATTTAGCTACGAAAGCAGACTATATTTGTGACTTAAAAAGGGAAAGAATGTGTGAAAAGTGTCTTCTAATCTAAATACTTGGGTCTGAGGTTTAATTCGCGATTGAAGGTTTGCACAATGTTCGAAGTCAAAGGGAAACTTGGTGTCTTTAGAAAGAGCACAGAACTGCTACCAAATGCGGACAAGGGGGTCACAGACAGGTTTAGTCACTTTATATGGAATACATCGAATAATCGGTGCGCGATTAGAGATTTTCTGATAAATTGGGTTGCGCCATAAAAGCGCGCGTAATAAATTCCACCGAAATAATGGCCGTACAATTAATTTCCATCCGAGGCTGTCGGTGCGAGTTATCACGGCAGTTCCCAGCATCGAATTAATTCCGTTGCATAATGTTGCAATGAAATATGCGCGCTGTTCGCGGATTCATTAATGCTCCGGACAAGTCATGCGACGCATGACGTGAATTTCTACGAATTGCTACGTTATATAATTTTATATTTATATCCATTTTCCGAAGTGGATTCTCGTTTCTTCATCTGATTGCGAGTAGGTGACTCGCGTGCGTTTCACCCTGCGTACGAACTGCCGGCGTTAATCATAATTCCGCGGGTGTATTCCGATGAGAGGTATCGAAATATCTGAGCGCGTTTCTTCATGCAACCGCAGTCGCCTCTCGATGTATGCGTGGACTGCCAATTGGCTAATGCGACTGATCGCTGCGCTTGAGGTATAACAATCAGCAGTCATAAAGTGTGTATTGCGTTTGCACGGACGAAGACTGTAAAGTCTTCACGGCGCCATTGTCATCTTTTTATTGAAGCTTATCTCATCGAAAACATGCAAATTCTATGATTGTATTAAAATGAACAAATATAATTTTTCGAAATCTTAATTTAATCATTTTAGTGGCTTTTTAAGATAGCATTTAAATTTGAAAACGTTGAGAACGCTATAACGTTTCTTGTTTTTTTTTTAATTTCGAAAAAATGAGCATTTTAAAAGAAAAAACATGATCGCACGTGTCGCAATTGCAGCGAGAGACCATCTCAATCTGTCGCGATGCGGTTTCGCGTGCCGCTTTCGCTCGTAATTAACTCGGTGGGCCGTTAATTCGTTACGTCGCGACCGGACTCGGAAGGAGGACAAAAATGAGAGGACTGTCCTATCCGCGGATCGCGATATCGATTTCGCCGATCACGGCGCGTGATCATGCATCCATCCACAATCCCATATACGTTAATTACGCGAATTTACGTAAGGCAGAACCGTTCTCGTGCGCATACCGAATTCACCGGAACGCGACGCCGGAATGGACGCACTTCCTAATTAGCGAACGCGAACGGCGTCGTGCTGAGCAGAAGACATATCGCGACGCGGAACAAAAGATTCCCACGGAAATCCGAAACGTGAAAAGAGAACGCGGTGTAAAACGAGGCAATCGCTCGGGAACTTCGTTGTCCCATTTCTACCTTCGCCTTTTTTTTCGCCACGGCGATGCAAGATGCACGAGATGCACGATCGGTCGGTCCCTGTGAATTATCACTGCCTGAGATTTGCATACAGCAACGAGGGGAAAGGTGCGATTTCCAACGTTCCGCATCCTTGTGAGGTGAGGGGAGAGAAGAGGCAGAGAAAGCGAGACAGAGAGAGAGAGAGAGAGAGAGAGAGAGAGAGAGAGACGGTTTATTTTCGGAGAAACGTGACCCACGAATTCAAACTCGATGTCGTCGACACCGCAAGAGAAAAATAGATTTTTAGCTGCTTTCTGGAAATACCGATTCCTAACAGAGACTTTCAATCAATTTAACAATACTAAATTCTTCCGAAACATAAGAAACCAGCTATTTTTTAGATGGCTCTGTTATGACTTATTTGATATTTTACATCTATTTCCCAATTGAAAAAGTGTTTTTTTGACCAAAAATACGTTAATGTTTTTAATGAAAAATGACGAATTGTGTTTGATTTTATATCTCTCTCTTTCTCGATGTATTGTCTTTCAAACTGAATCACCGCGACTTGCGTCTATTACGTTTTTCCACAAACTGGTTTTATTAAACTTTAAACTGCACTGGTTTTACGAGCGAGTTATTTATTCGAACATACGGCAGTGTGCTGCTCCACTGATCCCCTTTTAAAATTAAACTGTTAAATGCATGTGATTTACCTAATTATTCACACAGAGCACGTGATGAAAGCGAATGAATTACAATTTCTGAACCAATGTAATTATTAACCTACTTTTGCTTTGGTTAAATAATGTTCACGATAAATTACCTCCCACAATTATTATTTTATTTGAAAATCAAATCTTTTAATATATTTAGAATCGACTTTCTTTTTAGAATATCCGAAGGGTATGCGCGCGATTGAAGCATTATTATGCGATTATTAACAATTTATAGTTTTGTATAAATCTTATGTTCCTATAACACATTCGCCCAAAACTTTCGAGATATTCTGACGCGCAGGAGGCGTAATTTTCTGGTGAGATTTCGAGCGGTACTCTAACGCTAACGGAAAGCGATACAGCCCCGTACGACCGGACGATTTCTCACGAAGTCTGTTAGAAAGAACGAAATCTCTTCAGAGACACACGAGAAGACGCGGAAGAGACAACGGAGAAGTAGCGCGAGGGAGAGAGAGACACGCGGCTATTCTGCGGTTTCACATTCCACGAGGATTTATCGTAGGAAAGAATGTGTTCACCGGGGTGTAGCAACAGCGTCATGAAGAAAACCGTGATCTGACTACATCTCTTGTGCGCGCTATATATCAGAAGAGAAGGCGGTCAGGAAGAGAGAGAGAGAGAGAGAGAGAGAGAGAGAGAGAGAGAGAGGACGCGACCGCGCCGATGGTGAATCCTTCCAGCCCGCGAAGAGACGTATACAGATGTATTCTACATTCTGTATACGCGCGTGCGTTATATTACACATGCGTGGTGATAGTGAAGAAGTGAAGCACCATGAAGAAACGCACGCACGTACGTAGGAACCGGGGAAGATTTTTCGTATTATTTCGGGGAATTCTCTGTGGCCGCGATCCTGACGATAGTCAGTAGAGAAGAAGTATACGCGCCGCTCCTTTCCTTCCATCTCGAAACGCAAGAAGATGGATACGGGAAGGGAACGAAACGGACGCGGACGCGCGGCGGAAAGGTTGGTCGGAGGAAAAAGGGAAAGGTAGAACCAGTGAGGCCAGCTCTGGAATCGAGATGACTTGTGCCTCGTAGAGGTCGACGTGGATCGTCCACGATATAGTCTCGGTTTGCATCGGCCTATGCGCCAGACGATGCCTACGAGGCGGCGATCTTTTTACCGTGGCTCCTCTCGTTACGCCTCGCGTCCCTTCTTGAATTGCATCCGACAATTGCGATTTCCTATAACGCGAGCCTTTTATCCGTGCGTCATTGCATCGCGAGCGCGCGCGTGACACGAAGACAATCCAATCTCAAAGCGACGAAGACTCCGACAAAAACATCTCGTATTTTGTTGCCGTGCAAAACCGCGTAATGACTTCCCTTGCATCGATGATACGTGTGAATTCAAAAGACTTCCTGATTGTGCTCGTAGAGAGAGATCTCATTTCCGCGCTACTGTTTCCAAAAATGTGTAGGCGCTGTGAAGCGTCTGATATAATATATGTCGCGAGATTTTATCACTTCCGTTATCCACTTAGCTCCGTTTTCGTTGCGTAATACGGGTCGGGATTTAAAAACCGGCCGATGGTAAAAACGATGGGGATTAGGATGCCGGGAACGAGTGTTGATCGAAAGATGACTTCCCTGCGGCATGGCACGGCCACGACAGGTGGTGTCTGTTTTGACGGGATGAATCGAGAGTGAAAACGAGCTGAGAGAGAGCCAATCCGATTAGGGAACGTTGTTTATCGGGGATTAGGCGAATGTGTGCGGTGTTTCCGGATAACGATCGCATTATGAAACCGATGACGAGTGATCGGCGTTTCGAATATCATCCACGATTGCTTATGTAATGCGGCCTCTTCTATTAAAGCAGAAGCCGCGATGCCGTGAAGAGATCCCCGTTTATAGAGCTAATATACAAGTATCTCGCTCGGGAAGAAAAGAGAAGAACCGGCCGGACGAAGAACCTGAAGAGAGAACAACAACGAGAACAGGACGGCCGAGTATCCCCGATGAATTATCCTCGGCAAATTAACGTAAACACAAACACTGTAGCCACGTCCACGCGGACAATGGAGCCGGTAGAGGGAAGGCAAGAAAAGCACTCTCTTGGGCTGAACTAACAAAACGGCCCTGTTTGCACTTGCGCCTCGAGCCGAGCGCAAAGCTCGCCGCTCGAGGTTTCTTCAATGAACTGACATCAATGACTATCAATATGCCACGAAGAGCGCGAGCAGCATCGTACGAGCGTAAAGAGATAATTATACCTGCGCGTATCTCGATCGATAAACGCAACCGTTCTTTTAATCGTGTTTCAATATCTCGATGTTGAAGATGATAGTTGATAGTTGTTCGTGAATGAACGAAAACTAACATCACTATCAATATCAATATCCAACACAAATTTTGTAAGAATTATAACAATGCAGATTCTCGTTTTTTCATATTCAGATTTTAAAAATTATTATGCGAATTGCCTACATCTATAGTTTCTTTTTATAATTATCATCTTTAAATAAAATGGGATACCTACATAGGAGTTTAGAATTACTATTTGTATTATTTCTCCAGAAGATTGAAATATGTTACCTAGTATAATCATTTAAATGTATCGACAGATTTTCTTCTCAATTTTTCTCCCAAGTTTTCCATTGTTATTATCCAGAAAGACGCATTGTATTGTATTGTATTGTATTGTTATTACGTATTAATTGTAGTGTATTATTACGTATTGTATTATTTGTCCCATTTTAGATAATAGCATTGCAAAAATCTCTAGTTTTTTTCCGCTCAGTAACTTTTATTTCCTTCATTATTTATTACATTATTTCTTTCATCGTTGACCATGGACCATAGAGCATTATTGACCATTTTTGCGGACAGAATGCCGCAGCATTTTATACAATTAAATGATATTATCTGCCACTTATCTCATAGGAAACATCTCTTTTTTACAGATATTGACTGGTCCACTGTTCTCTTCTTCGGTACTTTTCTCTCTGGTCCTCATCTTTCTCCATTCTCTCCATCTTTCTCTCTCCGCACCTTCTCTTCACCCGAAGTCTTTCTTTCTTTCGCTCGCTCCCGACTTCGCTCTTCCACATTCTTTTTCTTCCGTTCGCTCTCCGGTTCGACGGTAGCCTACTCCTTTCGAGAGCCGTAAACGTAACCTTAATTACCAATTAGACGTAGTGCGGAGGCACGCTTTCGCTCGGTAAAATCGATTAACGGCATGGGACACGACGAGCACACCGCGGCGCAGCGCTGCACAGCTCGTCGCAAGCGGCGACACACCGATACGCTTATGCAAATCGACCGTACCGCGGAAACCATGTACGGAAAGCGCATACCGATCCCGGTACACTTCTGTGTGATCTGGCACACGGTCCGCGGTACTCGATTTCGCTCGTTGATTGGGAGACACCGCCGATGCAGCATTTAACCGCGCACCGCCCCCGCCTCATGATCGCGCGATTTCACTCCGACTCGACGATGTGTGGTTTCGATTCTTACCCGGATCCCGGACCACGAACGCGCGGACCTTGAGATCTGAATCTCATTGCGATGTACGTACACGTGTTCGTCTCCTTTTTTCCGTGGCAGCCCCTGCAATCGCGAGGCGATCGTGTTCGCCGAAAGCTCGCAGTTTTACATTGTGCTTTTGATGATAGGATCGGCACGGTGATAGATGGTTACCTCGATTGCCCGACTCACGAAATATAAGGCGCCTCGAGATAGAAGCCCCAGGCGTGATTTTGATTTTCAAGCCTCTTCTTGTCTAAAGGGCTGCATAAATTGGAAAGCAGAAATGTTTTGGAAAACGGGGTTTATTCTGTACAATTTGTTACTTTACACATCATTTTCCATAATTAATCAAATTTGCAGCAGTACGGAGTAAATATATTTCGCATAATAAATATCTTTGTGTATCGTATTTGATGTCGTACGTACTATTAAGAAATGTGGAAATTGCGGGGAAGAGATCGAAGACAACGCGTTAACGTCAGCGCGCAAAAATATATAAAGGTCCCGGAGTTCATCGGGCAATCCTCGAATTCGATGGGTTCTCGCGGCAAGAAGAAAGAAGAAGACGAAGAAGAAGTATAAGCGTGCGATGCGTGTTGGTCTCGTGTCTTCGTGCATTCGTTCGTTGCGACGGTGTACGGCCCCATGTCGATGCTCGACGGCAACACAGGAACTCCGGAGCCGCAGGTATCAATTTATGCGGTGCAACATTGTCGGAACGCGCGCCTTCCTCATCCCGATGTCGGGAGGAAGGTACCCGAGGATAGGAGCGCCGAGAGAAATCCCGTAGCCGAGAGAAGAGCGTCTTGTAAGACCGTGTTGGAGGTCAACGATAATTTAGGCAGGCAAATACCAGGCCGATTAACTTTCGAGTCGAAAGAACTTGCGCTTATATATAAAATTATACGCGTTCGATTTGAGCGCACAGTTCTCTCGCGCCTTTCGCCTCTTTTTTCCTCTTTTTCTTTTCCGTCTTCATCTTTTCGTGCGGATACTTAGGCTGCCTCTTTCGCGTCCCTCTCGCTTTCGTTCGTTGTTCTTCATCCGCGGCGATTGAGAGGACGTCGTTCACCACGCAGGATCGATGACCTGTTCGGAGTGATGGATTCTAAATTACCGTGAGATGCGTTTTGATTAATCCTCGGACGGAGAGGAAGAATACCGTGAGAAGAAAAGGAACAGGCAGAGTGAAAGTCCCGCTGAACGAAGGCGATAGATATCTTCCGTGAATACGAGGTTGCTCGGGCACTCCACGTGTCCGATAATTTATTAGTTATCTTTTGGTAAGACGTTTCTCAATCGTTGTACCCACTCGTTGTCAGTCATTGTTTCGTGTTTCGTGTCGTCGTTGTACGCAAGAGCAATAATATTCGCTTGTCAATTCTTGTTTAATGTAATTCAGTTTATTAGGTAATCGGCGGAAATAGGTTAACCTCGATTCACCAATTCGCGACTTGACCTTGCGACTTCGTCAGGCAGCCGGTGATGCATGGTGAAGAAACGAAAAAGTGATATACGGATCGCAGGACAGCAGCACGGAGGCGGTGACATACGCGCGCGCGAACGCGTATTCCGTTCTCTCCGAGACTCAATTTGTCAACGAGGATGCGTGGTTTTGTTCCATGGACCGGATTCCATTTCGATGTACGCGCGACCGGGCAAAACACTGCTCGAGCAGACACCCGCCTTGGCACGCTCGCCCGATTATTGGCCTCAAGTCCACGTGAGCTTAGTCTACCTTTTTTCCTTCGCACTCCCTCTTCATCTTTTTCTCGGTGTCTGCTCTCTGCCTCTCGCTCTCATTGACTCTTCTTGCTGGTACCGAATTGGTCCACATGATATCTTGCTATATCGGATTATCGCACGATCGGATTCACAATCTATAACCGTAGAGATCGAAGAGATCGATTACTTTAAATCAAATTGAGGGATAGCGTGAGATAATATGAAAATTATGAATATTTAGTTCAGAATCAGCAATAAATGATATTTGTATTTGCTTCGAAGATGTAGCATTGACTAGATATTTTTCTATTCTCACATTTATCAATCAGCTGTATATATACATGTATACAATATATATGTGTATATATATATATATATATATATATATATATATATATTGTATACATATAAAAAAAAGAATGCTCAAGGAAGTAGGATGCTCAAGCATAATGATAATGATGCAAAAAGTTTCGACATTCTACCACTTTGAGCGTCTTACATAATTATTCCGATAGTCCAACATAATTATTTTCAGATTTGTGTATCTAGCTAAATTTTTAAATACTTCAGCAAAACAAATCCTCCTTTCGATGTAAAAATTCTTGGATATCAAAATCGACTTTCTTACTTTATTCTATTTACGTGTCCTATTTTAAGTTGTTTCTATTTTCAGCATATATTGCGTATCATAATTGTATTTTTAATAAAAATATTTTAGGGTGCGATATTAGGAACACTTTTTTTCGATGTCATCAAATGCTACTTTTTTTGTTTTTCTTCAAAAAAGATAGTTAAAATAAACTTTGAACACATTCATGCCACAAAGATCATATCACAAAGATTATAATCCCAGACTAAAGTAATGCAGTTTAGTTATATTCTTATTTCAGTCAAAATTTTGATTTTTCAAAAATGGAGTGCGATATTAGGTATAGTTCCCCTAATAAAAAAAATTAGTCGCGATAATTGTGTGAATAAGTGGTTACCGGTCTTCAGTCCTCGAGGATTTAAACGGCGGCGACGACAACGACGACCTCGAGGACGGGCGCGAGGAAACGGAGACGTCGTGCGAGATTCGCAATGAAGAGAAGTGGTAGCGTGCGGACAAGACTACGGCGGGCAAGACGGTGGCGCGGGAAGAAGAGAGACAGACTCTTTGGACGATTAAACAACTTAGGGATCGCAGACGAGCAAAGGCGCCGCTTGCCGCTCGACAGTGGAATGATTAAATAAATTAGTTGCTCGACAAAGAGGGGCAGAAGCGGGATGACTGCATGGGATCCGTACGAGGGTTAATCCCTGTTGAATTCCTCCTAATTATGCACGCTTTACCACCACGGCTACCAAGCCGAGAGGAGAGAACGAGAGAGAGATAAGAGCGGTTAGTAGAAAGCATATAAGAGACGTGGCGAGAGCGAAAGATAGAACGAGAGAAATCGGCGAGCTGCAGGACAGGGAGAAAGAAATGCCGAGAGGGAGGAAGGACGGAGACACGGAAAGGGCCAAGTGAGAGGAAGGTAGTACACGTCACCCGCCTCTCCTCCTTTTCTTCTTCAAGGCTCGTTCGCCTTCCCGGTACGCGCATCCCCGATTACCACGAGCCGCTGCAGCCCTACCGTCGGCCGTTTTACTTACAAATTCAATAAGCATATATCATATTTAATGCACGCCCTGAGCCGAGAATGTTTCGACCGCCCTGGACCACCTTTCTCTTCTTCTACCCGCTCTTCAGTCCAGCTCTCTTCTCTTCAGGCCCGTCGCGCGCCTCCCCGCGCGTAAACTTCGGCTCATCGCTCACTTCCTTCTACTCGGCTTTGCGCTTCCAGACGGTACCGCGTACCGGAAGTATCGCAGGCTGATTCTCGCGTGATTGTCTTTAGCCAATCTGGATCATTGTCATGCAAGAAAAAATTCTTCTTTATAGACGCTAAATATAGATAGTAACTGCTGAGTAGAATACGGTTCACGCTTAAACTTCTTACGAGGAGGGCACACGTGTAACGTAAAAATTTAATACGACATAACGGTACGGTCATACGTTTCTTCCCCCCACCAGTCGGAACAATCACAGGAATCCTTCTTCGTGTATTTGGGTGCGACGCGGTGCCGGAAAATCGATTCGACTGAAAAAAGACGCCTGCAAACAAGCCGACACAACGAGGGCTTTTATGTAGTCGAGGTTTTACGATTGAATGGCCCGTTAATAGACCTCACACGTCGGTGCGCGAAGGCGCTAGCCAGCCGTTAACCAAGTTACGGCAATGACGTAATCCCAGCGTTCGACGATAAGCGATCCATACGTTATCAAGATTCGAGGTAAAATTCAATTGTCTCATGCCTTCCTGATAATTTACTACCTATAAACGTCAAATTGCGATTCTCTCTGAGCAACATGATAATTTGCGCTGTAACTTCTTCATTTGACAAAAAAAGGAATAATTATTCATTGCGTGTATAAATGCCATAAGAAGGCGATGCTTATATAAATTAGAAAGTTAACGTAATGCCCGTTCTAGACTGGAGGATGAGCCGACTCTCGGCTCATCCGAGTGAGTGGTGTAGACGGATAAAAGTCATACTAAAGACTTCTGAAGTTAGCTTTCAATCGTACCAATTGAAAGTGTTTGATGTAATATTTACAAATGGAATCCAAAAATAAGAAACTGTCAACGAGAGAAATGGTAAAAGCAAGGAAAAAAAAGATTTTGGTATGTAAAAAAACTACTTTTTTTTCTTGTTCTACAGAGTCAGCATTATCAATAAAATGTGTACATTTTTTATGTGTTTAGGAAGTAAAAACAAGATGTGTTTCATTTGACGAAGAAGAAATTTTTAATTTAATATCAATATATTCTCTGCCAGCAATACAAAATGAGTTTAAAAAAAGTAAAAGGCATTCATTGATATACGAAAAAATCGCTACTCTCCATAACATGTCAGAAGAGTATTGCAAAAATGCAAAAGATATTCAAACTAAAATAAGAAATTTAAGATCTGAATATATAAAAAAGAAACCCAAATCGGGTAATAAATCAGCTGTACTACTTATTAAACAACTCATTTATAATATTTATATAATAATTTATATAATATTTATAATATTTATTTACTATAACTGTTTAATGTTATTATGTATAGGAGGTACACCACCTGATGATTTTCCATTTTATGATGTTTTACATAAGCTGTGGAGTGAAAAAGATATATTTAATGATGAACTTCTTGATGATTCAATGGTTGATGATAATTCTGATGGTATATTAATAATAATTTTTTAAGGATTTTTACCTTGTGTAATAATTTTTCTGTATTACAATAAATAAGGATGACATTATTTCTAATAAAATACAATATTTTAGATAACAGCAGCAATGAAGATCCCGAAGGTGAAGAATTATTAAAAGATGTAGAATTTGATTACTCGCCTGAAAATAATAGCGGACATTCTAGGTATAATGATCTTTTTTGAAATTGTGAGTACATTCGTTTACGCATTGGCTGCCGCAGATGTCGTTCATTTATCCTTGTTTAACATTCGGTGACACCAAATGTTAAACAACAATAAATGAACGACATCTGTGGCAGCCAATGCGTAAACAAATGTACCCTGTATGACAAATACATTGACTGAAATTTATATTGATTTTAATTTCATACATTCTTTTCATGTTCTATGTGCTTAAAGAGGAGACACAAATCAAAATCAAAATCCTACAAAAAGTAATGAAAAAATTCGTCAACTCAAAGTAAAAAGAATGTAAGTTTCTTTAAATGTTTATTAAAAAATTTTTATAAATAATGTAACATGATATCAAAACTAAAAAAATTCTCAATTTTATTAATAATTGTTGTAATGTATGTTTAAACTATACATTAAATTTTTTATTACTATTATAAGTTTTGTAGACTACTTTTGCCTTTTTAAATTTTATTTATAACATCTCACAACTAAAATAATTTTTTCTAAATATTTAATGAATTTATTATTTAGAATTATCATCAACCATTGAATCATCAAGAAGTTCATCATTAAATATATCTTTTTCACTCCACAGCTTATGTAAAACATCATAAAATGGAAAATCATCAGGTGGTGTACCTCCTATACATAATAACATTAAACAGTTATAGTAAATAAATATTATAAATATTATATAAATTATTATATAAATATTATAAATGAGTTGTTTAATAAGTAGTACAGCTGATTTATTACCTGATTTGGGTTTTTTTTTTATATATTCAGATCTTAAATTTTTTATTTTAGTTTGAATATCTTTTGCATTTCTGCAATACTCTTCTGACATGTTATGGAGAGTAGCGATTTTTTCGTATATCAATGAATGCCTTTTACTTTTTTTAAACTCATTTTGTATTGCTGGCAGATAATATATTGATATTAAATTAAAAATTTCTTCTTCGTCAAATGAAACACATCTTGTTTTTACTTCCTACTAAACACATAAAAAATGTACACATTTTATTGATAATGCTGACTCTGTAGAACAAGAAAAAAAAGTAGTTTTTTTACATACCAAAATCTTTTTTTTCCTTGCTTTTACCATTTCTCTCGTTGACAGTTTCTTATTTTTGGATTCCATTTGTAAATATTACTTCAAACACTTTCAATTGGTACGATTGAAAGCTAACTTCAGAAGTCTTTAGTATGACTTTTATCCGTCTACACCACTCACTCGGATGAGCCGAGAGTCGGCTCATCCTCCAGTCTAGAACGGGCATAAGTGATATACGCTTATTGATATCGCAGCACATTTGTTTATTGTTGAGTGACATATTCACACATCTTGACTGTACAATATTGACTATAAAACTTTCACGTTTGGTTAGCGAAGTAAATCCTACGTCTAGATTTATCTCTTGCGACAATCTCTCTCAATTTTGTTAGTTTTCAATGTGGAGATGTAGCTTTACGCGTATTACGGAAATTTCTATATAAAATACAACCGGTTTCATTACTCCGACTACAATTCACGCCGACACAGCCACATACGATCCTCCCAGAATCCATGGAATTCAATCCTGTGTGCACATAGAGATAAAATGCATGCAACAATTCCACAAGTTGTAATAAATAAGATAAATTGCGGTCTATCTCGCTCGACAAAACTCTCCTGGGAACTACGCGAGATACGTTTACGATCTCTCTTGGAATTAATTAGCGGCCCGGTAATCTACAACGGCCACCGTCGAGGCCTATTACCGCATGTGAAAGTTCTTCCTTAAGTTTAATTAGGCTCTATAACAATTTTATAACTGATAACTCACGAGGCGAAACCAGAAGTTGAAGTTGAACTTCGATGCCTTCACGAGATCGTTCCTTGAAGTTCGATTGAAATCCGGTTGTCGTTGCCGTCGAGCGAAGTTGGACAATGAATGCTTTAGCGGTGTGATTCATTTCCTTCTTAAATTACGCGATATGAAAATTATATAGCCTTGATGTCAAAATTATTAAACACCCTCGTAATCATTATGCTGTACCGAATCTAATACCAGGAAAGACTTCTATCGTTTGAAAGTTATTTACTAGAGTATTCATTATTATAAACGCGTTTATACGTTTATTTTTTATTTCTCTCAAAAATAAATGTTATTTTGAAAAAAACTTTATTTTAATAGGAGGTGTCTAATAATTTTGGCCAAGGCTGTATATCTGTAGTTCATATATGATTTTAGAAACTAATCTTTCAAATTGCTTTGCCGTTATTGGTGGTTTACAGTCCGTCTAAATCATGTTCTCCTCTGTCGAAATAATTTCGTGCAGCTTTTAATTCCATATTTCTTTTACATCTCGTCTCGATATTCCGATCACGATACTTACACACAGCAACATTGTTGTTCACGTGCGATCGTTCGAGCCCGAGTGCGACGTACCGCACGCGTAATGTTCGTAATGCGTGCGTCAAGCGATTACGTCGAAGCTCAAGTTGAAATTGCGAGATGATCCCCGAGGAGGATCGCAATGCTCCGGTCAGCTCTTGTGCGGACCTTGTTGTACTGTTCAGTGATCCGTTAGTATCCCCTCCCCGCCGCCCTTCTCTGGTAGCCCCCTCGCGCGGAGGTTTTCCTTCAGCCGACACCTCTGCACACGAGTACGAGTACGCGTGCGAGCGCGATCGCGGTGTCGCGCACGTGTACCTATATGTACGTGCACGTGTATGTACATCACCGCGTACAAGCGTGCGCGCGCGCGCACATACGATACGCACACGCACCGCGCGCTATGCTCGGATCGTAATGCGTTACCCACGGCGGTCGGACGTTCGATGGAGAACGAGATAGCGGCACGTCGTACGGTGGGAGGCCGCGTATCTCAGGACATATCTACTAATTAATTTATACAGACTCTTCTCTCGGAGCGCCGGGCCGCGCACTAATAGAAACAGCGCGGCGGGGAAAAAGAGGGAGGAAGAGCGAGTGGATGAGTGGAGACGTATAGGGACAAGTCGGTACCGCACCATCGCGTGCGCTTTACACGCGCGTCGCTCTCTCGCGGGGCAGCGAGATGGCCAAGTGTAACGAGGCGTGGAATTAATTTTACTTAGGGATGCATTATTACATCGTAGGTCGTGCGGATTTCGATAACAATACATACTCCATTATATAGGAAGTGACAATGACCGTTTTTATTGGCCTTTTGGATCTCGTTATATTTGGATTTTCAAATATAGGACATTAGCGTTTTTCAACTATTGGCGTCGAATAAATGTTTTATAAATTGTTAGTCAATGACGACGAATAACGAAACGATGTATTCGGATATCTTTGCCTGGTATATCCTAAATTTCGAGGACAGATGTTGATAGAGAGAGGGAGAGGGAGAGAGAGAGAGAGAGGGGGAGAGAGAGGGAGAGAGAATAACTGACAGAAATACAACGCGACACCATCCGGTCGCGTGCTGAGCAAAGCGACGAAATGGGCGTTAATATTATTTATATCGATAATTGAGTGCAGAGTCATGGCCGTAGCCGCGTGTATATGCGTATGTACGAACACGCGTACACGCGCGTACGTCGACGGTCCCGCACCACGGGAGGCCATAAAATATCTTTAATGCCTTTCCGATTCAAATTCGGCCCTTAATGGCCGTAATAGTCATCCGTACCAATGACGAGCGAGTCGAATCGGTCTTTGCACCTGTATCACGATCAAGCTAACGTGGGTGCACCGAAAAATATGCACACGTCGCATACAGCCGTGACATTATGTGACATTATAGCTGCAGTAACATTATAATTGTTCTATATTATAATCTATATCTGTTTCTAGAGTAAGATTTTTTAAAAGATTTTTTATTAGTATCGATCGATTTTATAAGGTATAAAGAATTTGCTTATTTTTAAAATAAATTGTACTTTCATCAAAAAGGGCAGATTCAATTATTTAATTGATTATTAATGAAAACGTTTAAATATCAAAAAACGAAATAAAACCGATTTATCTCTTTTATGGAAAGCGTTAGTATCGATGTTAATAGGATATTGTTACAATTGACTCAACTCTTGCAGTTTGTAAAGAAGCAACACAAAATAAAAAGTAACAAATAGCAAATTAATTTTAAAGCTATATTGATCAATCTGCACAGGTACGGCGCGACGTGTAAAAAAAAACAAGTATCTCGTTTGGTATAACGTACGGCTAATAATCCCACAATTCGGAAAAAGAAAGTCGGTCGCACGTGTCACGCCTATTATTCTTCAAAACTGGCATAAAAGTGAAGTGAACGCACGCCTCGCGTACTCTGGGAATATTTGTTCCCTCAAATACGTAACGTTGATCCGCGTTATCTTTCAATTGTATCGAGCTCCGTAGCGTTAATTAAGAAGTATTAATTAGTCTTGCATATCGTGGCAATCAAATATGAGAAACGGCTGATAAAAGACATAATATTATCAGCCAGTTATACCACGGATTCGATTCACGCGGAATTAAAAGTGTGACTTATAATCGAAATATATCCTCGTAAGGAAAGATCGAGGAAGATATCAATCTGTAACGAGTCGAGATTGTGATTGACCGTCGAAGGAAACGACGGCGGTCCCTCTTGTCGGACGACGTTCCACTGCGTACGAGCTCAAGGACACTCGGACACCCTGGAATTCAGAACCGGTGGAACGACGCGCGCACGCGCGCGCGTGTTCGTTCTGGAATTTTGCAGCCCATTCGTTTCTTTGCGCATTGTCTTTGCCCGCGTCGCGAAGAAACGCGTCTTTCGCGCGATTACCCGCAAAAATGTGTGGGTAAGCGCAAAGCTGCGTGGCATAGATTGCCGCAAAACGGTCGGCTGTGCGATCCAATTAAGCGGCGTTGCGGATCATGAAGCGTTCGAGATGAACCGTCGAATAATCTCGCATCGGGAACACCTTACACATCGGGTACTCGATAATCTGCGAGACGTGCAATTTTCTCGCGTCGTGTAAATGGCAACGCGAGTGTGTTTTCAGGTTCTCAGGCCTCTAAACTCGAAGGGGGGGAGAGAGAAAGAGAGAGAGAGAGAGAGAGAGAGAGAGAGAGAGAGTTCAGCATCCTCCATCTCGCGATACATCATCTCGCGATCGGAGCGCATCGGTTTAAGCGATTTAAACGCCGGAGAAAATTCGCCGAGGTGACTCGCACCGAAATTTACGCCGCGCGTATTTCACGTCTCCGACTGTCGAGGGGGTGCCGAGGTCCATTACCTCTCTACGAACGCCGTGCATAAAGAGGAGGATCAGGTCACCGAAAGTCGCGCCAAGTTGCAGTTATCGCAACGAGATATCGTGATGTCGGAATACGCGTTACGTGATGGCGTAATAGTCATCGATATAAGTGACGATGCTTTCAAAGATGAAGGGTAATAACGCCATATCTTTACAGATTGGTCGATCGATACGGTATAGGTCAATGGATATATTTTAACGAATACTTGGATAGAAGATATAATAGGAGAAGAACGTTTAAGGAAGCAATATGTGTGTAGGTAATTTATACTTAGAACATAAACGCAATAGAAAGATTAGTATCATTGAAGACTAGACTAGCGGTCTACTTTTTTAAATAGAATTATAGGAACATTGATGAAACGTCAGGATTGAAGCTATCATATCGTGCTGCACAGCAAAGGAAATAATTAGCTAATTGATTGCACCTGTAGATACGCGAGAGAACATTGATGAAAATAATTACTAAGAGTCTCCTAGAGACTAAAATAGAGCCGGGATGCGAGAGGAAGTCGTGGGGACCGAGCGGATGAGCGACACTGGTTTCAATAAGGCAAGAACACGGGCCCGGCAAACCGCAAGTCATGTTGGTTCATTACGCCGCCCCACGTGAGAGTAAGATGAGACTTCGAAACTAACCTAAGCCGCCCTGATGGGGCCCGCCTCGCGCGTAGCGGGCCTCGATATAACGCTAAGGCCGCATAGTGCGCTCTATCCCTCCGGGACCTCTTTCACTCTTTCTCTCGCCGAAAGGGAGGGAGGGAGGGATGAAAAAAGAAAGAAAGCCGCGGGATATTCCGCAAACGCGCTGTAAATTCTCGAAGAGATTGCGTTCGCGCCCGTACGCTTTGGGGGCATTAATTAAACCCGCATAACCGTGTCGTCCATGCACGAACGCGCTAGACGATCCTTGGTTCCGCCTGGAATTTCTTTTTTCGACCGAGTAACTGGAGTCTGCGTGCCGTTTTAATAAGAACATACATATATCGCGCTCGTGTCCAGCTACTAGAACATTTATCACCCAACTGTAATCAAATATTTCTTCACACATATAGATACGTGTCGCTATAAGTAATATAATTAGAAGCTTTATGCAAGTCTTGCGGTAAGACGGACATCGTTGTTCGAAATCCATGACGAGACTTCTTTGCGTCCGGTATTCTTCGGGCGAGAGGAATGACGCCGCTATATAAAGCATAGCGAAGATCTAACGCGCCGGTTCTGACGTTACGGTTAGCTCATCCGGCTCGGACATAGCCCGAGCGCGTTATCTTCTCTTCGTGGTTAACCCCGCCGAGGAGGAACGCAGAAGAAAACACGGGGAAGATATACGCGAGAAGTACGCTCGGTCGGTCCTTCCTCCCGACCCTCCCTCATCTCTCCCTCCCCTCCCCAGACACGCGGTATGATTAAATACGAAGGAGGAAGCGCGGTCACGACGCAAGGCGGACGCGTCTAAGATGAGTTAGAATCCACCGGCGGTTATGTGCCACAGCCCGTACGGTTAATTGGAATTTAGTGATCGTAAGTCGCGCCGCGCTCGTCGAGTCGGCTACCACAGACCGGCCGGTCGACCCCGAAGAATCGCAATTTTCAGATCGTTCTATCGGTCAGCCGTGAGAAGGCAATAAGAGGAGAATTGTCCACGAAGCAAGATCGATTTTGCGATCGGTTCGCTCCTATCGAAAACGGATAGTTCATTCAAGCTTATCAAACGCCTGTCAACGAGCGCAGATACGGAATGATGCCAATAACGCGCGAAGCGATGATGAGAGAAAAATATAAACACCGTTTAATATTAGTCGCATATTAGTATTTGACCTGATGGCACCAATTAAATATAAAAATAAATATTACGATTATTTTTCGCAAAGTCGACGATAACTCAGTGATGTGACACGTTAATAGGAAATTATTTTCGCCGATCCGGTGTGTTTGCTGATGATTTTCGCGATGATTACTTTTATTTATTCAGAGGCCATCGAGGAGATTGTTCGCGCAGATAGCGCGGTACGAATTATTTCGTGCTTCTTTCCGATCGGCGCGGCGATGTACACAGCGTGACGCTGCGTGGCGCGATTCTCCGCGCAAACAAAATGATTCACGATATTAAAACGATGTAAACGTTGTCGAGATTGTAAACCCCGGGCGTGGAACATTAAAGCGAACGTTAACGCTCTTTGGAGCTTGCCGGCTAGAACGGCCCGCGCCGGGCGGCGCGGATCCCCCACGGATTAAGGACAATAATTTCAAATTCAAATTGACAGCCGCGTCGCTTATCGGCCGGCTCGATCCGCCCCGAAATCCCGCGTCTCCGGGGTCTCTCACGAACTCGCGCGCTGCTTGGAGATTTTCGGGGATACCAACCTCGCGGGATTCACGAGGGTCCGGGCATACGTGCTGCTCGCGTCCGTGCGGCGATAGCAATCTACATCCTTAATTCCGCGGGTTGTCCGGTCCCGGCCGAAGTGGATTGTAAAGTCGAAACGTCAAAACCGCACACCGGCTCGGACCACTCGTGTGCCCACCCACGTACGTCCCCTCTCGCACTGCACGCGTGTACGCCTGCGGCGGCAGTCGCTCGTGACGATCCTCGACGCGAATGAAAACTAAAAGAAAAGAAATTATATGTACATAATATATATGTATATATATATATACATATATATATAGAAACGCGTTTCCTGTATGCCTCAACTTTTTTTCCAAGAACACACTAGGCTGAGTACACACGGAAATGAGACGCGTCAATAATGTGAGATTTAAACGCGTGCAATAGCGTGTCGAAATTGCAGACGTACGGCGACACGACGCGGAAGGAATGCGAGAGGAAGGAATGTATGTGCGCGAGGCGCGAAGATTGACGCGTAAAAGCGGAGCGAAAGGGGCTTTGCGGTCCATCCATCCGTTCAGTGTCGCGGAAGTGGGAGAAATGTTTGCATTAACGCGACGCGTCGTGTCGTAGTTGTCGTACGCGTCGCGGCAATACCGCGTACGCGGCCGTACGCTCGAACGCATGTGCGCGCACGCGACTGCGTTAGCGCCTCGACATTGTCCATAATTTAATGACTTTATCGCCCGCCACGATCGTTTAAACCTGTCCTCTCCGCGTTTGAGAGGCGAAAGCTTCTCACTCACTTTCTTTCTCCTGGCCGCCATGCAGTTGCGGTATTCGCGCGTACAAAACGGACACGGCGCGAGGATACACAAGAGCGTACGTCTTTCTCCGATTCTCATAGCCCGATTAATTCGAGAGCGTCGTAGACCGGGATTCACGCGACGACGATGCTACACGGCATGCCGGTGGATTTGCGAGGGACACGCAGACTCGCGCGCGGCGAGCGATTCTGCTGAGGGGGCCGATCGCGCCGGAGCCCCTCGTCCAATAATTTAGCGAGTTTATCGTTTATGACGATCGTTTAAACCTGTCCTCGCCGCTGCTTCGACGGGAAGAAGAGAAACCGCGCGCGCGCGGGAGAGGAGAAGAGAGGAGAGGATACTTTTCGTTCTCCTCGCCCGGCTAATTATTCGTCTTGCTGAGTTTCATATGGCGGGAGAAAAAATCCGGTGGGATTAAGCAAGTCCCGAGCGAGAAATATCGAATGTCTATCACGACGATATTTCGTCTCCGCGGGGGAATATTATTATCATAATCTTAACGGGATGGGCAGAATGATTTCGCGCAGTTTACTCTCCGTTAAGATACAGTCGCGGTCAAGATTTTTCGCCACGTCGGCGCCGCGCCGTGGAGAGAGCGAGCGGAATTGCCGGCACGTAGCGAGGTCAAGATCGTAGATCGGCCGATCGTCCGCAATAATCGGCGATTTCTAGCGATGGAATTGGCGCCGGGCGCCGTTTACGCCGGAATAGCCGCGCGCGATCGACCGATTGGCCGATCTGGCGTATCCGCGAAAACAGATCGGCGCGGATCGAAGGGATCGTGAGAGAGGGACGTACCGGAAGAGGATCCCGAACGTGGGCGCGAGATTGCATTTCTCGCGTCTCCTTCCGCTGCGCTAAGACACTACACCTTCCCCTATCTAACGGGATTCATGCAATTTTCTTACAATCTCTAACGACAATGTGGCATTTTTCATTTCGCGATTAACTCGTAATGATTCTTCGACCATATGCTTAATTAAACTGACAGTTTGCGTACAACCGTGTGATTTGTCGGGATCTCTTTATTGCAACGTTTATACGCTTCTTGATCACTGTTATTCAAATGTTAACGTCGCGATAAAATAAAATTGAAATAGGCCGGGCAGAAAATACGACGAGTATATAAATAGATGTCTAGAGATGCGATATATTAAGTAGATCGATGTCAGATTACTTCTCTACGTCTCTTTCTCTCTCGCGTTGCAACCTCCTTGATTCTTCTTGCGTCTTTTAGAAATCGTGAATCGTGTCTGAAATGTGGCACGCGTGTGTGCAGACAATCAGAAATGGAGGAATAAGAAGTGACAGGGTGAGATGCGATGGTGAAGACGCTGAGAGGATAAAGGGCGAAGGAGAGGGTAAACGCGAGATAAAGAGATTGCGTCGATGAAAAACTGGGGCTGACATGTTAACGGCTGACAAGAAGCCGACTTTATTGGCCGTAAACGCAGCAATCTCTAAGCTGGTCTTATCCTAGTCCGGGGCCTGACGCATTCCGTGCCACTGGACCGCAAAGTCGTCCTTTCTTTTCTTCTTTTTCTCTCGCAATCGTGCACTTCGATTCCCGCCAGAGTCGCGTCGTATCGTTAATTCGGATCAGTCGTACGAACGAAAAGGAAATTATCTCGCAGCCGCATCGGTAATTGCGTCATTAACGTCGGAACCGGATGTTCTCAAATCGTTGTAGCAACGCAATTTTTTGAAATCTGGAAGCACGTGAAAGTGAAAGGAAAACAATAAGAAGGAAAAGAAGACTGAGAGCGAGTTTTCTCATCATTTTCCGGCTTCGTTTCTTCATCTTCTTTGTTCCGTCATTCTCATTTTCCCCCTTAGTTACGAGATCGCGGGGAACAAGTCGTAATCTGTCCCGGTGTCGAGAAACATCTGTCGGGTTTACGGCGTTATCGCGCTTCGTGGAAAACCGGTCGGCATATATACCAATTTGGAGATTTCGTCCTCGGTGCGTCCTCGAGTGCACCGGTGCAGAGTCGTCGAAATTCTTGACGGCGAAATAATGTTATTAAAGAGAGTCGTGTCCGCGCGGGCGGCGATAACACCCTTTTAAAGACGCGCGAGTCTCCGAGTCTTAATTGCGGACTAATATAGATACGATGACTCGGAGCGGAGTCGACATCTCTCCTCTTTCGCGAAATGTCACGGAGCCGGACGTAGTCGCCGTGAAGTTACGGCGCGCCGATCTGACCGGCAATATTTTAAGACGGGGTTAATTAGTCCGCCGGGGACTGTCGCGTCGCTTGATGATTTGATGTTATAACGCGCGCTCATCGCGGATTTTTGCATAATTGCGGACACGCCGCGATTATAATCGCGTCGCTTATTTATCGCGAGGACGTCAGGTGGAAGCGTCGCGCCGTTTAAAAGCGCGCGTGCGCTGGCTCATTAACGATTTCTTCTTGGAAGGCACTGCGCAATGCCGCTGCAGGCGCAGTATATCGCGAGAGAGAGAGAACCCTCGTCGGTGCCCCTCGTCAGTTCTTTGGATTCCACCTTGCAAAACGGGCCTGCGCCGGCTTTTGCGCCAACACCGTTGATTAATCTTCCGTTATTATGCCCCGCGATTTCCACCTGAAATTCAAACCTAGGTCGGCATTGTGAACTGAAAAGCGTCAGATAATGAATTTTAATTAGGTCTTAAGGCACGCTTTATTTGTGTATTAGTATATGCGTCGTACGCGCATACGCGTGTATATACGCGTGTATCCAAGGGAAATATACACTCCCCATCCAGCACCTGTCGCCGGGAGGTTCCACGATTGTGATTATGTCAGAGGCTGTGGATCCTTAGAACTTCGGGATTGAGTTATAAATCATTATTACTCGTTATTCGATATAATTACATCGCTTTACGTCGTCTCGGATTGCATCAGGAGATGGCGTTTCCATAATTTTATTTTGCTCTCAACTCTCAAGACTCACGCGTAAATCAATGGATAAATTACGTGTCGCGTAAGAATGAATTATGGTCCAATCTCTTTTTGGCGAACGTTCCACATATCCCTAAACTGTAGATTCGAGAACCATCACGCGGATAAAAATGATAATATCACTTCCCGATGAGAGAGTGACGAGAAGCTTTCGATTGCATCGGAGCTGGCACCTCGGAATAAAATCGACTCTCGCCGCTTGTACTTTCGATGGCTCGCGATGCGCAACGCGGCACGGCGCGCCACCCGGGATTCGTTTTCACACGCGTACATTCTCGCCGCGAGCGAGACCGACCGGCCGCGGCGCGACGCGGAGTGTTTACGCGTGTGCGTCGTGCCGGGACCCCACGTGCGTGCCATGCCGTGCCGGCAGGTATGCGGCTGGGCACCTCCGTAAGGTCGCACGGGGAGGAGGCGCTCTCCCGTCGAGCACCTGTCGCCAAAAGGATCGGCCACCACCCGTATCGGCGATCCCTCGTCTACCGAGGACCCGGTCCACCTTTGGTCGCGGGAGCCGGGGACGTGTGTACGCGTCTCACACGGGCTTTATCTCGGCGCGGTCGTCCCGCGCATGATGGATCGGTGCATTAGCGATACTGATTAGGTCGTCCTCGTAAACCTTTCCGTAATCCATTCGATCGATTCCGCTTCTCCCTTTTGCGTCACGTTCTCGTCTTCTTCTGCCGTTCTAGCGAAATCCTACTTATAATAAGTTTATTTGAGAAATATATTTGTTTTCTCTGTTTTTCATCCTCGCGTTTTTCTAAAATGAAAGGGGAACTTTCTGTCTCAAGAACGATTAGAGTAAAATAACAAGCGATAGATTACTGCAAGCTTACTTTAATCCGACTGTTGTATTTTAATCCTTCGTGCCGCAGAACGGTACTTAAAAATATTGTTCCACGTATTCATATTCATGCATTTATATTTGAAAAGAAAAATCAGAAGAGATTCTAAGTACGTTATTACTATGTCGTTCGGTTTAGATGATAATTATTATCCGTTTGATTTAAGTTGTGCGCTTCACCTGGCACTCCATCGGCGATCGTCCGGCTACACCGGCATGTGATTTCGCAATGGATAATCGACAAAGAATTGTTTAACAACGCCCGCATATAATACCACGCGATAGATATAATACTGTCTTCAACGCAACGCGCGAGATGATGAACTTTGCGAGAGACGTCGTCGCGATAAAAGAGTGTACAGCAATCGGAACGTGAGAGACGGCCAGCGTTCGCCGCGGGCAATGCAGAAGAGAGGAGATCCAGCCGCCGCGCCGCGGGATTGACCAATTCCACCGGGTGTATCTAGCATCTACTAATCTCGCGTATATGGCACCGGGCAACTTACCTAACAAATCGGCCGAGGAGGTAGGCGAGAGCCCGCGCAACATAAATAAGGGAAATCGAACACGCCGGCGAAATGTTAAACGTCCTAAACGTATGTGTGCATATGCACACGTACGCCGTAAATGTCAGCGCCGGGCGAACTACTCGCGAAGATCTCGCGAGGGAATATAAATCTCTCCCTCGCATGGATTCGTGCGCGTCTGTCGACATACGTATGTCGGAAATCTGGAATCTGCTGTAGCCTAGGTATTCGACGCGGGAGTCATATGGTAAAACATTTCCGCGATACGTCGAGACACACGGCCGTGTATGTCAGCTGTACGTGTATTATATTATATAATATAGTCGCGGCGCGATAAATCACACGTCGCAAGCGTTGACGCGGACCCTCGCGCGAAAGGAGTGCAAATTCGCGAATTAATTGAATCCGCGCGTCTCAGGCACGCGGAGACGCGCGAGACGCGATAAAAGCGCGAGGAGGACAGATGCCACGAGAAAAAATTTGATGGAATATTAATTTCTTCCCGAGGTATCATTAACTTCTTTTTAATAATTTAAAGGCACTCGCGCGACACTTTTCGATGACGCTTTATCAACGCGAACGATCGATTGTATTAATTAGAATATTTTCGACGGATCGAGCGCGTTGCCGGAATATCGAACGGAAGGAACGGCAGAGTATATCGGCTTTTGATGGAGCGATACCATCTCTTTAGTACATCGTTCATTTCTGTAATTGCAAGGGTGCTACGATTCGTCCGCATACGTTGCACGGTCGATTCAATGCGTGTACGCGATAAGGGCGACAGAGTTACACATATGTATATGTGTACGTATATCCGTGTGTAATGGAGACGCGCGATAGACGCTGCCACGGAAATAAAAATAAGCCAAAACCGCGTTTCGAGTGTAATTTATCATCTCGGGTGATATTAATGCGACTGCAGGTCACTTTTGCCAGAATCGGTGCACGCGCTTATACGTACGGCTCAAGTTTGTATAGGGCTCGTCCGTGGTGAAAGGGAGACAACGGAAGATAGAGAGAGAGCGGAAAAGATGACGCGTGCATGTGTGTGGATACGTATAAAGAAGAAAGAGGAAAAAGAAAAAAGAAGGGACCCGGGGCCTCGGGATGTTTTCGTAGATGAGAGGCGATACCGCACGAGGACCCTACCTTTGCAAAACTTTATTGATGACGAAATACGCAATCGGCGCGATCTACCACCATGCTACGCGCGCGCGCGCGCACGTGTCGTATACCTTCAATTATATATAAATAATTAACCTTCTGTATACCCGACGGAGAGAGAAGCCGACTGAGTCCAATTAAATCTGGCGCGATGCAAATCGTTTCACGTAACGGTCGCGACCGGGTGACTTTTGCCGACGTTTCACAGTGGAAACGCTTATCGGCCCACCTGATGAGAAGATCGATGACAACCTTGAATAATTAGCTCGGCGTATGCTCCTCGACCAGCGCAAGTCTGCCTTGTGACACATTGTGACGCGCCCAGATTTCTTTTTTCAAGACTCTCCGGTGATTGACAGCAAAAAGGGGAAAGAAAATACATTTCTTCCTCTTTCAATATTTTTTAGAAAAATTTCTAAAAAATCTGATTTTACGGGTTTTACGCGTCCGTGCCAAATTAGTTGTGACCGATTGTGCAGCCGGAGGCGTGATAAAATCGGCAGAGGCCAAGTTTTGAGATTCTCGAGAGATTTCAATACGAATGTTAAATTATGTAAACGGCGTTCACTCGCCGGGGTTTTCCCACTTTCGCGCATTTCCATGTCGGTCGGAAAGAACGCGAGCGTAGTTTACGTTCATTTTGGAGTCAGGTACACGGGATCAGTGGCATCAGAAATTGCGGCACGTTTTAGCGAACAAGCAGACAACTTCTGAATTAAAAAACGTACCGAGAGACGGACGATAGTGTAAAATATACACATACCTACATTTACATAGCTGCGTAATGTGTACGTATCGCTCTCGCCATTTTCCCTGCATCTTCCAGTTTCTCCTCATCTCAATCTCGCTCTTTTTCGCTGCTATCTCCCGGCTATCTACCGCGAAAAAATATTGCCTGATCGAGACGCAATATCTGGCGGGGCACGTTTAGAGCGGCAACACGGCGGACCTGCGGGGGGCGACCCCTCGTTCTCCGATGATTCTTTTCCTTTCCTCCTATTTTTTCTCGGCTCTTCGGCGAACTTCCGTGGCCTGAAAAGAGCAGAGAATACGGATTGAGTCGCTTCTGTTTCTCCGGCGTGTATATACACTCGGAGTAACTAATTATGCAGATAACGCTGCGGCAGCGCAGAAAAGGGGGAGCACTCGAGATACGAGAGGGGCCCCGGTCGCGCTCTGTCCGCCTTTCGCGCCGTTTTCAACCTTTTTTTATTTTTATTTTTCGATACTCCGCCACGGATACTTCGGTTTCGGTCCCGCCACTCCCCTTTCCTGAGTACACTCTAATGTCCCGTGATAACGTTGGGGTATGGGGTATGGTTATTATATTTTTTCGAGATACGTATATGAGAGAAAAGAGAGAAAAAGAGAAAGAGAGAGTAGGCGTGAAATGGGATCGATCGCGGCACCGAAGCACTCCCTGAGTGCGTCGGTAAGTGGCCAAGTCCGATCATCTCGTCTTCAAATCCCGTGCGTACACACATGTATACGCGTACCGCGCGTCGGGATAGAGTGCACAACGGTAGTAACGCGTAATTAAGCTAATTAGCATCTTGCGTTTATTAAAAATATCAATTTACCCGAATGCAAAAGGGGGCTTGCGCGCGCCCCACACAAGTATACGCTCGAGTATACGCGTGCGATCACACGCAGGTGATCGTTTCTCGCGGTGCGCGATCGCATCGTAACATCGTTATTAAGCCGAGAGTTAATTAAACGTCCGCGGTACATCACTGTCTAGTAACAAAGTATTTCCTCGCAATTTAGCGGCTCGCCCCGGAATCACCGCCCCGTGGTTTACCCCATGCGTTATATCCATTATACTGAAATCTCATCGTCAAGTTCCGGTGGAACGTTTTGAAGGTTTTCGGCAGGAGCCTCTCTCTTCTCTCATAACGCGCGGAGGAAAGGAAGGAATCGTCCAGATTTCTTCGAAGCGTGGTGCACCCCATAACGCGCAGGTAATCAGCTACGGCTACATGTTATACACATATATATATTATATATCTATGTTAGGTATATATACATGTATAGATATATGTGTATATTGTATATATATATATATATATATATATATATATATGTATATGTATATGTATATGTATATGTATATATATACACACTATACGAGTGCGGCAGTTTCTCATTAGCGCGGCCGCTTTTTCTGCCAACGAATTATGAATCGTTTTTATTGCTTTTAAAATTGCTAATCAACCGCTCGGCCATCGGGGGCAGTCCCGGACTCGTTATGCCGCGGTGCCCCATCCTCCCTCCTCCCTCCCCCTCCCCCGACGCCCCATTTCCTCGCCGACACCTATATACGCCCATGCTGAATAGATATTCGACATTCCTTTATTTCTGCATTCGCCATGCAACACGCGCTCGTCGACCGAGCCGTTTAATATGGACGCGCTTGATTTATTAATCCTTGTTTGATTTAATATCCCATTCGAATTACTTCGGTTTAAACTGCCATTGATCGCTCTTACGAGATAAGGCGGCGTTCTTCGTTTCGCCTTCACGCGCGTGATCGTCTTCTCCAAGTATTGGTACGATAATCGGATAAGATCTATGCACACACTCGCCGCACCCTCGGCACCTTTCGAAACGTCATTTTCCTTATTTCTCGAATCTGCGAAAGAAATCTCCGCGATTCCGCGAACTATTCCGTTGCGAGATCCTATGTGGAAGGCTTCATCGATCTCCCTCTCCCTCTCTCTCTCGTTTTCTTTTTCTCGTCGCGAGCGTTGCTGAAATGTCAGCTATAAATTTTCACAGGTGAATGCGTCACGAATGTTCCCTCGCTGTTTCGCCTGGTTAACATAAAACGGCGTTAGCCGATCGTTGCTGATCGGGATTGTCATATTCTGTTATACGTTACCACGTACATTTACGCGAAAGAGAACACAGAAGTCTCTTCTGTACTTCTCATGTACGACAACGGCATTAATAGAGACGGCAATTACGAAACGTTCGATTTATCGTTGTTCGCCAGCGCGATTCTGCCGCAAGCCGCTGCTGCGAGCGGGAGAATTGAAAAATTTCTAATTATGTTGCCGCTGTGTGCGATACACCGTTATGAATTTATACCGCGGTCATTATACCGTCGGTTGTGCGCTCGCCGACAGTGCCGTAGCGTGGCAAAACCCGTACGATGCGCTTCTTGCCTTGCCTCGAATGAAGTTCACGTTAGCGAGTTCCACGACGCAAACCGGACGTTATCCACTTGCATTAAGTAGCACTAAACGAGCGAAACAGTACTTGATTTGAAATTAATAGTTGGCGGATATTATGATACGTACATAATACTTCTACTTCCAGCGCGTATAGCATTACTTGCTAGAAATACTTGAACTGAAGTGTTATGCGGCTATTTGTTGACTATAAATTGTGGCATGTGTACAGCGGCTCTTTTAAGAGCGCAGGAAGAGGTTACCAAATCTGTACAACAGAACTTTATTTCAACTTTCTATATTAAACGAGAGCTGCGTAATATTATGCTAGGAGAAAAAAAACTTGACAATAAGAAGGTTAATAAATACGACAATCTACCGATCACTGTCGCCGTGCCGCGTTATTAAGTTTGAACGGAGATCGGCATGAAGATCATCGGGGGAATCATCGTGCTCGGACTCGGCCGACTGAGAAAGCGTATTCGCAAAGCGTTTTTTACTGCCATAAGCTCGGCGAGCGGACCATTACGCCGGGCGGGGATCGGAGGTGTACGCCTTTTTTGTATCCAAATAATTTGCAATCTACCGCGTGGCACAGAACATTATTACGAAACATTGTAATTAGCCCGCAACTCCCCGGGCTTTTTTCGATGGCGTATCTCCGAGAGACGATAGGTCTCGTCCCGACGATGCACGCGGGTGTGCCCCGGTGCCTTCACGTGGATCCGGATACCTTGGCGACTCTCTCCGCGAGCGAAAGAGAGAAAAAGAGAGAGGTGGTTGCCGGCGGAGGTTCGGACGTGAGGTGATTGATCGGTTCCAATATAATGAGTGCCGATAATGACCGACACGGGACAAGGCCCGGCGCGAACGGAAAGCGATGGGTCCGTACGATAGGAGTCCAAGGAGAGAGGATGCACTCGAGAGAGTCCTGACTCTCTCGAATCCGATGCACTCACACGCGCGTCGCCCGCGCGTCGTTGACGCCCCGACACGGCGGATCTACGCACATGCGTGTCACACGCACGCGTGTCGGTGATTTGACGATTAGAAAGAAACTTCGACGGATAAAGGAAGAGAACTCTGCGCGCCTCCGAGTCCGATACTCTTCTTCTCTTTCGAATCGGGACAGCGCGTGTCGCCGCCGCTTCGGATCGGAATCGCTCGAGGGCTTCTCCCTCTTCGGCGCTTTTTCAGCCGTGAAGTGTTGCTCCGAGAGTAAATTAATATATTATCCGGTAGTTATCGGGACGGGATCTGTCTGAATGATGATGGATCTCTTTCTAACGGAGATATCTGCGGTATACCGCGCGATACCCTCATACCTGGTTCGTTAGAGAACGTGCATGTAGCTGTTTGATTGCGATAACGAGGTGTGATCGCATTATCCGAGTTTAAACGACTTTCCGACTGCGTACTGTATTATTCATTCAGAAATGTTTGCCAAATATGTGGGTTTATTTAAGAATCTACACTTATACGCGCTAACGAAGCTGGAGCAGCGAAATAAATGGAGTTAACTCTCTTTCCCGGATGTGCATGTAATATCAGAAATCGTGAAATATTTGACTTTTGGCTTAACATCGCCCTCGGTCTTACCCCTCCCTTTTTTCCCTTCCTACCGCGTAGAGGTATTACCGAGGGTGTATCGCCCGTATCGCCACGGATCGAGCCCCGCTTTCTTTTGTCGGCAATCGGGCGCTTGCTACTCAAGAGAGATGACGTGTCAATTTGCTCTTCGTTCTCCCTCTTTACTCCCATCGCTTTCGGTGAATCTCCCCTCTCGGCGCCAATACACAGACGGCGAGAACGAGAGAGAGAGAGAGAGAGAGAGAGAGAGAGAGAGAGAGAGAGAGAACGCGGACGCGCGGAAAGAGAGCGAAAGAGAGGAAGCCGCGTTGAGTGGAAGCGGGACGGATCTATCTACCGGTTGTTATCTAGTGACGCGCCGGGGATTACGTTTGTACGATTCGCCGGCGTGGATGATGTTGTCGCCCATGGTGTCGGTGTTATCTCGACACGGGAGGGCACTTACCTGCCGATAACCGCGCCCCTCGCTCCTTCCTTCTCGCTCACATATACGCATGCATCTACTCGCCTCGTTGTTTTCTTCTCTCTCCTCCCCCTCCTCCCTCTTTTCCCGCGAAGGAGGACCTTCCGTCGCGCGTCTCTTTATCATTCCCTCTCGTTCTTTCGTTCCGCGGTATTCGCTCACCGCGAATTTCGCCTGGAACCCCTACCCCCCTCCGCCTCCACGAGCCCGTTCACCGCGCACTCGATTTTTACCTTTACCCTAATTTGTACGATGGCACGAGTGGAACCCGCGTGCATTCGTAATTAGCTCTCGCGACGCGACGCGACGATCCCGCGTCGCGTCGTCTTATCCCCGGGGGTGTCTCGAAACGGAATCGTTATTAATTCGCATATACGTCGAGACGTTTCACTCAACGCGGTATATGTACGTTTCATTTAGCCTTTAGCATTATTTCAGTTCCCCCCGCGAATTTCTCTCTCTCTTCAAAAGCGGATTGTTTATTAGTACGTATGCAAAAATTAAGAGGCTTAATCGATAACTCGAAAGCGCTTCCCCGTATGTATTTATCAGCTTCATTATTAAGTGCACTCTTCGCGCGCCGCGTAATATATTCACCGCAGAAATGCATCGCCTCATTCATTTTCATCCGATCTCCCGCACGACGTAATATTGCCCCCCTGTCTTAAGCCGATCGCTTTCCTGTATTCAGCGCGACTGGCCAGCCAAGTCCGAGCGAGATATCTCCGAGCGAAGTCTGAAAGAGGACGAGAAGCGAAATTGACGAGAGCCGCGGAGAGGCAGACGAAGAGGGGAAAATAAAAATAGAAGGTCCCTAGCCGCGCACTAACACTCCTGGCGGGTAATGAGACGAGGAGAGTTTATCCCCCCGCCCCTTCCCCTCCTTCGCCGCTGCTGCAGCGCGGTGGATGCTGTTTATGCAAATGCAACCACGAATCACGTCCGGTAGCAATCGCTCCGGGAATTATGCCGGGATCGGCATGGAATGATTATTCCGTAGCGCTAAACTCATCTCACTTCGTGGGCCCCGGCAATTCGGGGCCCCGCCGACAGTCGCTGGCATTATCGGGGGCGCTCTCTACCCTTTTTAATTCAAATAGGCTGCGATGTGCACGCAACACCGGGCTCTCTACACGCATGACTCTCTTACCATGTTCGATCGTTGCTGGAATTTTTAGGTAACATTGAACTCTCTTCTCGGGAATCCTCAGGCACGCGCGTCCTTCCTCCGCCGGACAAGAAAGCAATCTGTTCTTCCATATTTTTGTCTTTGATTCTTGAAATTGATTCTGGATTTGTTGCTCGATCTGTTTTGTTTTTGTCGTTTTTATCGTTTTTGCGTTCCCTCTTTCGTTTTACGCCTCGTTTCTCGCGCACACAAAACCGAGAACAGTCGGCGGCAATTAACGCCGTAATTGAAACCCTTTATACGAATTATAAAAAAAGAGGCGGCCCCCGAGCGCGTCCTTTCCGCGCGCGGGGGCCTCCGTAATTTCATCTGCAATCGTATCTCTGCATTTGCCTTATATTATCCCCAATTAAGGCCCCGCTCGACGTCCGCCCTGTGTACCATTACCAATTAAGGTTCCGGTCCTACCTCTCCCGGGGGAACGAAATATGTACGTAGATCGCAGCCGTGGATGGGTGTAGAAACGACAAAGGGTAGGCTTGACGGGAAGCTTTTCCGTGCGAAGCTGGCGGAGAAGAGGGACGGAGTTTACCGCAGCGCATGGTCGTGGCCCATTAGAGACTATCGGGAGTCCGGCGATCCGGGGCATAAACATGCTCGACACTTCGCCAGCTCGCGGTAATGCGTTCGTAACTCCTGGCAATATCCTGATGCCGTTCTCTGTCTCTATTCTCTATCTTTTTTACTCTATACCCCTTTTCCCTCGTCTACCTCATCAAGTTTGTTTTTTCTTATGAATTTTGATACAAGGTTATCTTTTTCACCATCTTTTCTCTTCGCAGCACGAAATTCGCAATTATCCAGTATATACACAGGATTTTTCAGAATATACTGTATATATTCTTCATCGGAAAGATGGTATAACTGTGTTATATTGCTAGAAATATTATTAGAGAAATTTCGAAGTTTTTTAAACGATCTAATTAGTCTTCATTTATTTGCTATGCATATTAAAGAAATTTTGTTTTTTTTTGCGATGAGATTCGACAAAGGGCTAAGAATTGGATCGCGTTTTTGTAACTATAATGTTATTTATGAATAAAGTAGATATATAGCAACACACTTCTTCTCCTAACAAGATACATCACCATCCTAGATATCACGATCTGTCGAGACGCGTTAGATTAATGTCACGAAGCATTAGCTCCACCTCGAGCGACATATCGCTTGTCATAACGAATATCGAGAGAAATGGGCGTTCACTAATCACAAAGGAATTATCATCATTGAACTAATTTCTACAGTGTATCTCAACTTCAAAAACCACGCTGAACATTATCTCTAATGCCTCTAAAGTCAGGAGAAAAATAATAGATTATCACAAAATGTAAAACATATAAAATATAAAAAGTGCTTTTAGGGATCTTTCAGATGCTTTTCTTACTTTTCATGTTGTAAACGATTTTGTTTTATTGGCACTGAAGTATTCAATAAAAATAGAATTCCTTAACGCACGAAGTAATAGTGTCTTAAAATAGTAACATATTTAGATTAAGTAAATCAAAGGGAGATTAGTTAGCAATATTTTAGATTACAATTGCAAGTTTTAACATTAAGGAGATTATGAGATTCTCTTGCGCATGGTTTTTACTGAGGAAAATATCTCCGGTAAAAAAAAAGAAAAAAGATATCGAAGCGTGTCACAGCGCGATCGATCGTAGTATCGGTCACGGTGGACGAAATCGAAGAGGCGGCAATGTATAACGAGATTCGGGATACATTGAGATGTAAGATTTCCGGCCGGGGTTAATAGCGACATTACTCATTTCGCTCGACGTCTCTGATACATAAATGGAGGCATCAATAACAGCCCGGGTGCGAGCGAGATAAAGAAAAATTCTTATGGCAAGGTTGGACGAGGGCGAGCGAGAGGAATCGAGCGCTCGTGAAATATATAAATCGGTCAATGCACCGGCCTTCAGCGATTCCCGACTTCGAGTAGAAACATTTTAGCGTTTAGAAGAATGCGGGATAATGCGCGAGATTAGGATTGAAATTCCAACGTGCGTTTGTTTTTACTCGTCCGCCTTTCTGCACATTACTTCCTCACGATCGAAGGATACTCGGTGGTATTGCGCAATTGAGAAGCCGCAAGATAAATGAGCACCGAAATAAGAATTTGGTTTCTCGTATCTATCGCAAATCACACTCAGCAGAAAAGAATTTCGACTTTATCTATCTTCTCGACAGATAAAAGCGCCTAAACGGCTCATTGATTAGTTTAAATGTGTGTGCGTATCACTGATCGATCAATGGAACGTCCATAAATCCTCGATGATAAATTCGATGCTGAAATTGTTGATATTTTTAGGATATTGAAATTATTGCACACGCACTTTCGATATTTATTCCGTTCTTGCGATTAATTCAACGCGAATTTTAAATCATTGATATGAGGAAATACTGCGATATAAAGTGAAATTGTTGATTTTCGCAATCTTGCATCTTGAAATCGGATCGTTAAGTCTGGAACGTCGATGACGGTGGATGTTGGTACATGCAATGGTGTTAAGTGGCACGGAGAAAGTAAAAAACGCGATGATCGGTGTACATATCCACGACTCTGCAATTAAAAAATATTAAAGTTACGAGTGCCTACTCTTAAACTTTCGGCTGTGTACGTGAGCGCATGATAATTGCGATAACTTGTTAGTACAACTGTTATCTTCGGATCCTCTCGAGGATTACGCTCAAATGCAACGATCGTACCTCGTAAACCCGAAAGAAATGGGGGTCGATATTGAAAGAAAGAGAGAGCGAAATAACGAACGGAAGAGAAAGGTTGAAACGGCGATATAACGGACGGAGAGATCGCGAATTAATTACTCATAAATCGCAATCAAATTATGGCGCGTATGCATCGGCGAGCACAGGGGAGAAGAGAAGGAACACGCGCGATCTCTCTCTGTCTCAAAAGATCGTCATTACGTCCAATCACCGATTCGACTCCGTTAATTTTGCATTTAATTACGCGAAAGCCCGCACGAGTTGTCTCTGTTCTTTGCTATCGGCTTATAAAACCCTCGCTCGTGTCTTAACCGCTAATTTTTTAATGTCCCGCGCGGATAAAGGCGCGCGCACGGCCGGAGATCCAAAGTGCGCTTTAAGTGCCCTCCTTAGGCTCGACGGGCGCTCTTCTTCTCGGTGATTAATGCCATGGGAGTCAATAGACTCCCGTTTTTCATCGACTGCGCGTCTGTATGCGCGTTGCGGAGCTTACGACCGATTATGACGCATCTATTACGAAGAACCGCTTGTAAAAGTTCGCCGCGCTATATAACCCGAGCATTATGTATGATGCATTGCCTCTTGAATTTTTCCACGCGCTTAGATTTTTTTTTAGGAAGAAGTATTGCTGTAGCACGAAGAGTGATTCTCGCTTGCCAAGTGAAAATCGCGAGTGTTGTTTTGAGTGCTGCTCCGATCGACTTCCATGCCGCTCACGTACTTGTGTACATGAGTGGTGCATCTCATCGTGTTTGAATATCCTTATGGAATAGCTTTCTATTTCCATATGCACGCGGAAAAAACGCGTTTCGTTGATGACAATAGACTAACCACCTTGCTAAGAACGATCACGCGCAATTTAGTAACGACATATATTCACAAGAAAGCTCTATACTTTTTTTTTATTAATAACTACATACTTTACTTTCATTGCATTAAGTTTTCATAATAAGTATTTAAGTCGCGGAGTCAAGATTTTTTTTTGTTATGGAAATGTTGAGTGTCAAGTGTCGCAAGTCGTAATTCTGTTTCCGCAACTGTCTCGTTTCTGGAATTGCGAGTGAAAAGGCACGAAGGGAACGAAAAGAAAAGAAGCAACGAGAGCTGCGCCGCGTTCCCGGCGTCTTCGCCGAGGTGTCGATGATCCCGGGACGCTACGTGTTAATTGGAAACGCATGAATCTAATCACTCTCGCGCCGGTGGAGTGCAGACGCGATATACAGGGGCGGACGGGAAGAAACCATAAATTCAAATCGGACGCATTAGCGTGTCCGCGGTGTCGTTTTACTCAAGCTGGATGCGCATCGTCTGTCTACCTACGCAGGTCGCAGACCACGCTCGAAATAAACAACGTCGATTTCAAATCGACGCTTGAATTAAAATACCCAGTATTTAAACTGTATTTAAAACTCGATGCTACAGAAATTTAGTTATTTAAGGGGCGTATTAATTAATATTAAACAAGTTGCAAATGCGGTTTATTATTGCATATCGCAGATTAAATCTATATATGTGTGATAGATTCCTCGATAGTATTCTAATTCCATTGGCGAATAATGTATACAAGTTGAGATTATCCAGAACGAGAGATCAAGATATCGAGGAGGAAACCGAACCGTTTAATCCTGAATGTAAAAGTTATAGATTGAATCGAAGTCGCAAAGTTACGGTGACCGGAATGTCATTTGATATAAAATCGCCGATAGTGCTAGACCAGCTGGACGATAGCGATCCTTGGTCCTCATATAAATGAATCGGATCAGCCTGCTGCGGTTTCCGTTTTATTGGCGCAACATTGATTTAAATTGATGTGTAAATGTATATCACACACTATAAGGCAAGTTTATTAAAAGAAACTCGCTGCAACAACGTTTCGCGCGTTTCCCGCGAAGCCATCTAAGTGTCCGGCGTGCTTCTGACTTCTCATGCGACGAAGAAATCAAAGCCGCGCTTCTCCCGCGATACCGCTTCCTCGGAGGACACGCGCGGTGTGTTCCTCTCGTTCGCGCGTAAAATAAGCGCGGAACAGGTTCGGAACAGGAACGTGCGACCGCCCTGTCAATTTATGAACGCGCGGCGCAGCGCGGCGCGTCGCATCGCGTCGCGCGTGTTACCCCGCTCGGCTGCTGTCGGTATAATTACATTTGAATGCGCGGTTGGAATCCAAAAGCGCTATAAATCTAACAGTGTCCGCGACACCTCTCCGACCGCCGACTTCGTTACCGTGTATACCTGCCGCAGAAGCGTAGATTTAATCATTCGCGGATATTTGCCATGGGCAAAGAAAAAAAGATGCTGTCGTCGTGTAGCGAGTAATGACCGACTAAAATGATGTTAATCACTTTACGGACGGCGTTTAATCACCGAAGAATCCACGAAGCGCGTTTGTAATGCGGTTGTTTAAAACGTGGGAAAACTTGAAATACTCCGTTTTAAAAAAGATTGATGCTCACATGAATACGAAGTAATTTTAATTGAGGAAGAAAAGGACGGGATATCGGAATGAAATGTAATGTACTGTGGCATCTTCATACAAGTCAAGATGTAAGATGTAGGCTCCGTATACTCGACGATTGGATCATAATGCGGAATATTTTGCTCGATGAATTTGTTATTTCGATATCGTGAAGAAATTCCTGCTGAGAAACAATCGTCACGCGCGATACTGCATCATTCTTGACAATGAGCGATGATTATTTCAACATGTAGTTATCGTATACACATATAAACTGCTTGTTGAACGAAGAGAGAGAAAGAGAGAGAGAGAGAGAGAGAGAGAGACGCAACGTGATGCGGATCTCGAGTACCTCAGACATTACCGGTGAAAGGTGACGTAGACAAGTATCTGGTAACGTAACAGTCCGATGTCTAACAATAGATCGTTTCGCTCCATTAGACACGCTCGTACACAGAATTCGCAAGCGGGATTCCGGAGTGATATATCGAAATTAATCTCCAATGCGCCGCGTCGCGTTGCGTCGCACCGACTATCGATAGATTTCAACGCGTGAATAAGCGAGCATCCGTAATGAGACGGATAACGTTGCCGGTCGAATACTTTCGGAGAGCCTGTCCGGCTGAATAAATTAGTGGCGTCTCATTTTTGTTATCGCCGCGTTGTCGGATACCGCCGTGCCGTTCTCGCGGGACACATCGGTAGGTGAAAATAATAAGAAGAGAGGAAAGATCGGGACGAGAGAGAGAAAGACACACGTCCCACGTCTTGATTAACTGCGCGCGGATACGAGTTACGTACTTGCCTCGCTGTGGCTGCAGCGAATAGGTCGTTTCGCTCCATTAGTCGTAAAAGCGCGTGCGATCCTTCTATACCGTCGCCCATAATTAGATATTGTGCATTATTCTCTTGGTGGTGCGCGTATGTATGTACTTGCGTGCGCGGTGATACGAGTGTAGCGATTGTACGCGCAATACGTAATCCGAGTACTTTCCCCTCTTTTTCTCTCTTTCTCTCGCACTTGTTATTAAAATGTTCTATTAGTTCGAGGTAATGATCCGATCGCACCTACCGAGTGAAAAATTGTCATTTTCAGAACGGAGACGGACGTTGAGATCGCGCGCGGTGCGGCACGCAAGTGCCACGGTTTCCCACCGCTAAACGCCAGTCACATTAATCTACCGACGATCGTGGGTAGCAATCAGCAAAATCGCGCGGCGCTACGCGCAATTATGCCCTAATTGGGCGTCAGGAAATTAAGCGTGTTATTTAAATTGAGAGTGACGAAACATTACTGATGACAATTAAATCAATTAGGAATGCGTATTGTAAATTCGCTATACCTACCATTCTTCTAAAGGTTTCATGACGCTTAATTCATTCGGGGGCATATTATTTTATTTGGAGGACTTATGTTCTCCCAGGCATTTCATTCTTGTTAATAAACGGGGACTCTGATTTACTAATTGCGTCTTGAGTAAAAAAAATTTCGGTGTTAAGAAATCGAGGACGGACGCATCTCCCGAGGATCGCTCTCCGCCGCGCCGTATAAACTTGCCCCGCATAATTGATTTCCGGGAAATAACCCGACGGCGAATCTCGTGCATTATTAACCGGAATCCGGACGGAACCGGCCGACGGACATCAAAGTCGGGCACCACTAATCAAGTCGCAAACGGCGAAACCGTTCGCCTCCAGAAAAACGTCGTTCGTATACGCGAGTCGCGACGACTCGCATCACCGCTCTCGTGGCCGGGCCCCGGGTCGAGAAATGGGGGAGATCCCCCGTATAGAGGAGAAAGAACATCCCCGAGAGGGACGTGGATCACGGATCTCCCCGGACACCGGTGCGCGCCTCTTCAACAAATAGATCGTCCCGTTCCATTACGGCCGCGTCGTGTGCGGTGCGCGCTCACACTCGACCGCCCGCCGATAATTAGGCACGGTCCGCGTGAGACCGGCTGTGGTACGCGCGCGTGTAACGACATGCGATTCGATGATATAACTCACGCGCCTCGACCTCCGGTCCGACAGCGAGCCAGGATGGTGGTATAAAGTCGAGCGCGTAATCGCGTGTATAAGTCGGCGGCTCCGACTGGGCGCGCAGGAACTTGGGTCCCGCAAGATATTCCATCGCGAGAAGCGAATAGAAAATCGATTGCTTTGCAATTTCATAAAAAAACTTGATCTTCGACATGTGCGATGTCAGAAGAAATATACTCGCTAAACGGAACGACTTGGTGCCACTCGACTCGCGAGATTATCCCGTCGTTGGAGCCTAAATGTATCTTCGGCGTGTAGGCGCACCAGCTCTACGTGGGATGTTCGGAGGAAAACCGAGCCGGCTATATCGAGGCGTACCAAGCGCAAGGCGAGCGTTTTGCTCGACAAGGCGAGGGGGAGCACATCGTGGAAGCACAGTAGCGGCAGCCCCGGGCATCACCACGAAGGCCACCTCATTATTTATCGCGATATCAACCTATATTTCACATACATGTATAGAGGACAGGGAGAAAGGGAGAAGGAGGCAGAGGAAGTCGGAGAGAGCTAAAGAGAGCGAAGGAAAGACAGAGGAGATAGCCGTTCCCTTCGTCCGTTTTCTTCCTCTTCGTTTCCCTTTCGCCACCTATATCCTTCCCCCTCCTTTCTTTCCCCGTTACGCACTTGCATCCGGCGAGACTCACACCTGTAGCTATGTAACTGTTACGGCACTATCTCACTGTGATCATGCGCAATTTTAACGTTCTTCGCTAAGCAGTTTGGTGAATATCTTTCGAAAAAAAAGTTCAGAGTTTGCGAAATTTAAATGCCGCAAACTAGGAATTCCTAGCCTTTTAATATGTCACATTAGTGCGAACATTAGTTTCGAAAGACAAAACTAATTACGATTTTGTGATATATGTTTGCAATTTTCTAAAATCTATTAATATTGCTAACATTGCTTATACATATTTATCAGCGATAATGCTTGTACTTTCTATATTGGGTGATGTTTCTCCCATATGCCATGTATCATGTAGACGCATACTTTTGTGACAAAAACCGAAAAACAATGAGGTAATATCGCACTCGCTAATGCAACGTGCGCATTCTTTCCTATTGCGATTCAGTCTCGATGGTCTCAGCGACGTTTCTCGCTCTTTGCTCGTACTGCGGGCGCCACTCTCGTACGCTTTGCTTTTCGCCACTCGCCTAATTAACTTCGTCGATTGTCGGCGGATGGCAAGAAGCCGCCGGGTAGCGGATGGTTACGACTAGAACTAATCTCGCTCCGTACGCTCCGGGCTCCGATGCGTCTCGACTGAAAAACTGGGTCTCGCGATAATTGAGAGGGTGCGCGATGGGAACGCGCTAATGAAAGAAAAAGCCGGATTGACCGTCTCAAAATGGAAGGCACTTCGGTTCCCGTAATATGTATTTATCAGGACAAAGAGAAGCTTATGATGTAAGTTTTTCTCGAAAGCGAGGTGCGTTATTCTCAAATATAAAAACAAATAAGACTCTCGGACTGATATCATTCGGTCGATCGCAACGTCTTGACGTCAGTGCGACGCATGATCGATCGACGTACACGTCTCTATCTGTTTTTCCTCTCTCGCGATGGTATTAAGAAATCAAGAGACACGATAGTGTCTCGCGCTAAGTATACGTATATCTTACGCGGGCTCGGAACGTGATACACGGTGTCACACAAACTCTCGAGCTGCCACGGATGGGTTCCGATACGCGCGAGAACGGCGTTACAGAGTGAGAAACGGAACAGTAAACGAAAATAGTTACAGACCCCCCGCTGGACCTCGTGAAGGGATAAATTAGTTTTCTCTCTACTGTGCGCCTCTATGTCGCTTGTAAGTTTCGTAGATACAAAGATATCCTCGGCGATACCGTGTATCCGAAACGTTTCTAGATTGATATTATGAAATGATCTTGTCTGGGATTTTGGAGGCGAGCGACAAAATCTTATATATATATATATATATATATATATATCTTCTCTCCTGTCTAATCAAATCGACGCCATCGCTGCCCTAAGATCGATCACCATCTGAAATTTTAAAATGTTCCGCGTAAAAAATGATAGCACACGATTCCTAGAATAATTAACCGCACTGACAAGTCCGAAAATATATGTTTTGAATTCGTTGGAATTAATCGGAATAATTTCGGACTTCGTGTGTCTTAATCAAGCATCTGTTTTTTTTTCGTCGGAGCTCGTTAAATCATTCGCGTGAGAGAAATCGTTAGCGGTATCGTAAATTCATGGGCACGTGGACTCGCGCGTCCACCGTAGGCGAATACATATTTTCGCAGACGTTTAATACCGCGCGCCGGTTAAAATCGGTAGAGAGGAAAAGGAGGCCTGGAGGAAGACCACTCGAGGAGGAAGAGAACGGTTTGAATGCGATCCGAATGCAGCGCGACTGGTTCTCCTCGCGCGATCGCGGGGAATCTTAAGCACCTGCCACTTAAGGACCGGATTGCACCGCGGGAATGAGAGGGCGAGCGGAGAGATCGAGCGAGTCGAGAGAAAGAAAGAGAAAGCGGAGAAAGAGGCAGAGGAAGAGAGGGCTCCGAGAGCACGGGAAGAAGAGAGGCCGAGCGATATCCTTAGAGATCGAATGTTTCTCGAATCGCTATCGATGGACGCATAAATAATCGAATACTTTTAAGTATTAACTGGTTATCGCGAATAGTGGATATAATAAGATTGTCTTCGTATACTAATCGTTAATTACGTGATTTGTGAACAACGTTGCTCGCCAAGGAGAATAATTAACTCCTTTTTAATCAAACGCATGTCATCCCGTTCGTCCTCAATTTATAGTGTAAAACGACTTTACTGTACTTTACGGTGATCCGTAAAACGAAAATTGAGTCTGACTAATCAGAAACGCGATCGCATCGCTTATTGTTAATGGTGTAGGGTAATTTGTCTGATGGCGGTCGGATAAGATCCGTCCTTGTAGATCGTGTAGGTGGATGCTGGCGGTATTGCTTGGCCCCTAGCGTAAGTCTTCTCTACGCCGGAGACGCCTAGATCACCGAAGGAGACGGGGAACGACAATGGACGTGCCCCGGACTCGTGCTTTCGAACTTGGTCGTCGCACTCTCGGCGCGCGGCACGTACGGCGATGAAATCATAAATCGGTGAACGCCAGCCCGCCGGCACTGATAGCGAGCAACCAATAATTATGCTAATACATACATCGTAATATATCCGAGGAGGCGGTTATTCGTATACGTACCGGGGTACCGTAAACCGGCGGGACCGTTTCGATCTTCGGCCGCGGCGCGATTTCCACTGACTCGGTCGCGTTCTATTCGGAGTACAAAGTCGAGCTTGGCGACACGTCGCCGTCGATCTTCATCGAAGCCATCAGGCTGATATTATCGCCCGCGTATAATTCACGCGGGAATATTTACGACGCGTCAGCGTTCCGTCACAATATATCGGCTGACACTGTCACGGGGACATTTTTTTTTCTTTACCGTGAGTAACGATACATTAAGACGTCCGTCAAATACCCTACTATAGTTTTCTTGTTTGTGGATACGCTGGGATATATCAATAAAACGATGATTCACGATCTAGCGAACTTAGCGGTGTTAGTAGGTTCGGTAATCACAGATAAAAGCAAATTGCACGAGCACTTTATGGTACTCCCGTAGACATTGAACCCTCGTTATGACGAGTGGGGGATGGGCGCGATAACGTTAACGAGTAATTACCCGTGCAAAGACGAATGGTCATCATTACGTCTTCATGCTGAATATGATCCCCCGAGATATCAACCGGATGCGAATAAAGGATAAAGGGAGCCACGAATCTTGTGGGCCGAGTGCCGCGCGCGAGTCGAGCAGATCTCGATGCATAGCACGGAAGATGATCGAGGAGGGCTCTCCTCTCTTTGGCTTTATCCGTCCAACGAATCTGGTTGAGTAGCGCCGTTAATCACGGTTTCGCTCGCCGACAAGATTAACGCCATTAACGCCTATGGGTACGAATTAAGAGAATATTATCGCGTGGCGGCTCGGAGATGCGCTGGTAATAGGAACCGGCAAATTAGGCCGAATGGCTCGGTAATCTATTAAGATAAGTTGTCGTCCTGGTCGGAGAGCTTTATTGCCCTTTTCGTCCGTAATCCGAACACAACTATAGCCTTCCGTATGTGCAGAGGGTGGAATCGTTTACCGCGCGATCGAGATTTACGGCAATTATCATGTTGCGTATAATGCGCTGACCGAACTATTACTTTACAATTATTGGTTTTTTATTTATCATTAACTTGTAATATTTATTCTTATTTAATAAAGCTCTCAAAAACATCGAATACATATATGTCAGTTTAGCGACAATTTTTAAAAAGTACAATTTATCTAGTTTTTATGTATTGAAATGTTGTTTTAACTATCAAACGCTTTTACGCATCAAAAATGCGAACTCATGGATGTAACGCTTGTGCTAACGTTGTTACCTCAACCGGTATCTATATATATGTACTATCCCTGATTCGAATTCGATAAATAACAATTTGTATCGCGTGCAGCGCAGAGAGCGAGATGAATGTTAACGTAGTCGGGGAATATAACGACCGATCGATTTGCGAAGTTGCTCTCGCGCCTGAAGCTCGAAGAGGCGAAGATGGAGACGCGCGTCTCGTTTTCACTTCAATGAAACAAGAATAAAAGATCGCGCATGCGATCCTGCATGCATTTAATTAATTACGGCAAAGTAGGAAGGGACATGCAAAGGGGAGATATGACAGCGGGAGGGAGGGGGTCACTCTCTCCCGATTTTCCATAACGATAAAATACTGTACGTATCAACAGAACCGCGCTTATAACGAGCGTCTCTCGCTGAAGCGGTTTGGTCCACCTTGGGATAAATTCATTTCGCCGACAGAAGCACCGAGATGTCCCCTATCATCCCGTGTATTTTTCCCGAGGGGTAAACGTATCGTGTTGTTCGTTACTGCTATGTGAACGGACGGCGGCCGCGACGTCGCGAGGCTAAACCTCGTGATTCGCGGCGGGAGCGGGACTCCGCGGGTCCGGTGCGCCGGCAACAAAAATGCGAATCAGGTTTCTCGCGGTCCCATTAATCTCGCAGATTCTCGGGCGCCGTTCTACGGTCGTCGATGAACTCGAGCGGCTGCGTTATAGGCGAGCGAATGCGCTCGAGGCGGTTTCTATACGCGGGGACGCACTTCGCGTCGATTTCCTCGAGTTGCTCCGATCGCGAGATCGAGAGTTATTTGAATATTCATTTAGATGTTTATGCATCCGCTGATTTAACATTCCCGCCTTTTTTGTTGCAATTTTCTAATTTTATGCAATTTTTTAATAGTTTGTAATTCTCTTTGAAATATCGCGATTCGAATTAGTTATGTAAATTAGATCATTGATATATGTATTAATAATTATTGGCATTATTGATACGAGCTTGACAGAGGTGTATTTCGACCAATGTGAAATATCGATTACAAACGCGTTGTTATTACGACGAGTCGTTACACGATAGCGTATATATAATATATACGCGTATACGCAACTGGAATCGTAACGCGTGTGCGTGCGTACGGAAACGCGAGCGATACACGTGCTCGATTATTCGAGTGGCAAGCCCAGAAAATATAAAATACGCGACGTTACTCATCGACTGTTATAAATTCGTCTCGCTATATTAGGTATCGGGTCGCTGTAGAGAAAGAGAGAGACGTTCCGTGGCTTGGCGGCGGCGGCGGAAGGAAGATCGGCAGGATCAAGAGAGCAGAGAGTAGAGTGTAGAGAGGGAGGGTGGAGGGGAGGGGAAGGGAAAGAGGTTACTTTTAGCGCGGAAGGGAGCGCGGCTATGCGGAGACGCGATTATTAATCGGCGCGATCAATTAAATCGCAATGGGATACGAGCGATTGCGTGCGCAGGATCAATAATATCGCGGACGGGCGTACAAGGCGCAAGGGTATCCTTTAATGCGAGGATAGGTGTATCGATTATTGCGATCTCGTTTATCCGGCTGTTCCCTTTTTTTATCGGGTTCAACCGACTCTCGCGTAACAGCTCCGACGATATCGGCGTATTGCGGGCGAGAATTGCGCCGTTGCGCTATTAAGCCTCGTTTCATCGAAACGTATATACTCGCGATGGAGTTATCAGCGCGTTGCTCTCGCGACGGCCAATTTCCGCGCGAGATATGTTCGCCAGTCACACACGAGGCTATAAGATCGCTTATTCGAAGTCGCGACTCGCGAAAAAGATCCGGACGGGGTAGTCGCGTCGCAATTCTCGCTGACTTACATGTTGATCTTTCCGGTGGATCGGCCAGAGAGAGAGATGAGAGAGAAAGAAGCTGAAAGAAGCGGAGAGGTTGAGGAACGCAGAAAAGAAACGCGAGTTAACCACCGCGGTGTCGTCGAACCGGTCTCCGCAGATCGTACTCTATTGAGACGGCGGGCCACGCGAGAAAAGCGTCGACGGACGGACGGCAGGTTCGAAAGCGAGGAGGAGTTCTAGCCAGGCAGGCAGGAGACTATAGAAGGCACACAACGCGGAGAGCGGACAGCTATCTTAATCGACGACCTTTCTCTTAACCCGCTGGAGAGTCTCGCCGGTGGCGTTGCAGCGCGCTCTCGCTCTCGGAGAGCCGGGTTCCTTCTGCGAGAAAGAAAGAGAGAGAGTTCGCTGCTCGCGGAGGAGGCCCGCTTGCGGAAGACGAAGAGATAGGGGTCCCAAACGCGGCCAGGACCTCCGCGGGAACATGCGGGAGAGAGAGTCTCCTTCCTTGCGGAACGCGGAATCCAATGCTGTTGGCGCGTTGAGACCGGGCAACCAGTTGGGACACGGGGAGATCGATCTGCGCGTGGGCGGTTGCCGAATAATAATAAACTGGCCCCTCTTTCGAGAGTCGAGGACCTCGGGCTATCCGTCTCTGTCTCTTCCTGCTTCGCCCTTATGCCGTGCTGCCCTTGACGGAGCGTTTCTCGCGTTCTCCGTTCCACCTTGATAAGAGGAGCCCTTTTATCGCGATGTTCAACAAATAGCTGATATCAGCATTCTACTTGCGTGATTAATTAATATTAACTGTTGTAAATACCAACGGATAATTCGGTTTTTCCACTTGCTAAATACGGATAAGATCCGTTAACGTTTCGGCTTTCGCGCTTTCAAGGGGACAAGACCGACAAGACGTATCCGTCTGCGATCTTGGTGCGTGTGCGGCCGCGTTCGTATCTGAAATTCTGCCGAGCCGCCGCGGCCGGTGACAACGAGACAAACGGACGCCATTAACCGAATGCCGAATTCACGAAAAATAAACCTCGCGCACCTTCCCATCGTCCACCATCGTGACGATTCTCCCTCCACGCGCGAACACGGGGGCTGGGACGAAGGGCGATAACGAATGGCGGGACGTACGTCGCGGCGATAGCTTGACAAATATATATTAAACTATTTTAATGAGAAGTGGCCGCCATATCTCATCGCAATTACCGGGCAGCGACCCGCCGGGGGCCCCGTTCGACTCGCCTTACGGCTCGCTGGTCCACAGCGAAAACACGCACCCCGAGAGAGCAAAGGTTAAGAGGAGGTCCATACTGGTTCCTTCAGAAACGGACGGTCGTTGTGGCGTATACCAATTTGAGATACTTCGAAGGAAAAACGCTACGGGAACCGGCGGATATCATTTCTAATAATAGTATATTGTTTCTAAATTTTATTGATAATTTTATATTACTGTTATTGGTTGATGAAGTTATCTATTTCCTCTTCTTTTCTTCCTTTCTAAACATATATTGTATAATATAGTAAACGTCTATCTCTATCACCGTTGAACGTCGCGTTTGATCGATACGATGATAAACGCGAGATGAAAGATTCCGTTCCCTGTGGCAGGATCAAATAGTCATCTACAAGATTCTCGCGTTCGCGCGATTATCGTTCGATGGAGAACCGGTCGTTTCACACGCGCGCGGGTGCGTCTATCGGTCGAACGCACGTCTGTCGACAAGTCTGTCGGATAGCCTCGATATTCGCCGCTAGTCTCATAGAAAATCAACCTCGACGTGGCCGTCGCACCTCGTGTGGCGAGCACGAGAAAAAATGGCAAGGAGGACGAGGTAGACAGCAGGACGCGGTGAAGAAGCGAGAAAAGTGGCAAGAGACGAACGGAGAAGGAGGAGGAGGAGGAGAAAGAAGAAGAAGAAGAAGAAGAAGAGAGACACGTTGCCTCTCACTGCCGACTCTTCAGGCAACAGTGAGTGACGGTTCTATAGAGTTCGTCGGGTTGGTAGCTTTGTGCGAGCTTTCCCCCTACGATCCTCTCCTCCTTTCGCGGTTACTTTTACTCCACCACTCTTGCGAGCTCGTATGTAAAGCATCGTGGCCGCGGCTTCGGCACGACGTTTAGTACCGTACGTCGTGTACATCCGCTGTGAACCTCACTGTGAAACGGGCCCTGGTATTCACGACACTCTCGAGCATGATCATCTTCTTGCGGTGTGTGCTTTGGCCTCGTTTCCCATTCCGGAAAGTGGGTACAGCGGGAATTACGAATATGTAAAGACTTTCGGTCAACCGGGATTTGAAAAATTTATTCCAACAAGGCGCATCGTACACATACATATCTATAATATTATTGAATCATTATCGTGATAACTTAAATTAGAAATTATGCTAAACATATAACAAGTCTTAAAATAATTTATTTTCCAGGTTCTTTGCTTTATTTGTGACGATTAGGACGCAAAGAGTTGTGAGTCTACGCAACTCTTATAATAATGCTCGTTTTTCCAATTTTCCATCTTCTTTTCGGGCTTCTCTCTCCTCCCGTTAGTAGAAAATGCGTCTCGCAATTTTTCACCGTTCACCTCCCACGTCTCACGTGCTCAAACGTGCACAAAATTCGCATACACGTTTGCGTTCAATGGAAGGGACGAGAAGCCGAGAAGAGAAGAAGAGCGTCGACGCGTGCGGCGAGAGCGAGGCGGCAAACACGCGTATATTTATTTATGCAAACGGAATACGGAGCCAACTAATTGTACGGCCGCACATTCGCAGTGACTCACGTGTCGGGCGTCGTCCCCCGGGTGTCAATCGCGTGACAAAGGTACTCGCGGAGATACTCCGGTTCTCTATCCACCCACGAAATTTCCGGCTCGGACCGTGTCTCCGACACCGACAAATAGCACAAGTCTACATCGCACGCATCCCGTCGCTCGCGCAATTAGGACCTCTTATGTGCAAATGCCGAGAGTTTTAAGCAGGCGCTAGCATATATGTGTCGCGTGGAACGGCGTGAATGGGACACCATCGTCTGGGAACTTTGTAGGAATTACAACGCGTGTCCCTTTGTGAAATAATACGTCTCGCCGGCAAGATGACATTTGCGCTAGTCGGAGAAGGAATTTGAATACGCGCGGTTTTACATAAGCGAAAGTACAGATTTCCAAGATATCTTTCTTCAAAATATGTAAACGACGCTCGCGATGTTCGTGATAACGTCAAGAATAACGGACGGCGGAGGAGAAAGAGAGACGAGAGATTCCGACGACAAGAAGGAAAAGTGGAGAATTCTCGCGGCGAATACTCACGGCATGGCAGTGCGCCGGACGACGACTGTCAGTCCGTCAGCGAGGTAGCGAGCCGCGAATACCGAGGATGGCTTCCCTGCTCGCTCGACAAACAGCTCTATCTGTCGAGCTCGTGTACACAAAAAGCAGAGAGGCTGAGCCGTCGCACGCACAACGAAAAGCATGAACGACGATGGGGGCCGGGAGCCGAGAGAAAAACGCTCGAATATCGCTCGATGGTACGAAAGAGTTGGCGTGAAGATTTTGGAAACGCGAGTCAAAAAAGATCTGTTGCGATTGGGATCGCGATTCCGATGGAAAAAAAAAATAGCCAGCGGCGACCTCGGCGACCAGGTATTGTGGATATATCGCGAATTGCGAAAGCCTGGTTCGTTACGAGGAATAATAATTCTCACCAGAGGCGAAACGAATCGGTTGACGTAAATAGGCCGTAGAGGTGTGTCGCGCGCGAGATTAATTTACTCGATGATCTTGTGTGCTCGATGATTTTCTAATTCTCCACGGTGGGATTCGAGCGTGAAGGCCGGCCGCACGAAGGTCGATGGCATTGCGCAGCGGGAATTACTCGGTGCGATGAATTTCCTTCGTCGGCGACTGTTTCGGCATCGAGGACACGTACTTATGTACACGTGGAAGCCGTTCCAGTTTGCCAGTGAGTTTTACGAATCACCGTGAGCGATTACAGTGAGCTCTCCGCGACGAGGGGAGATACCGCGGCCGGCCCGCCGGGGATGATTTAGTGACCCAACGATGTGAAGGATAATCATATGAAATATCGCCGCGTCGCGTCATAAGCCGAGCCCTGCGCGATCGCGCGGCATAGTGAAGGTAACATCGCGGGTAAATGCCGCGAACCGGGGCGGACGCGGGGGCATCGTTGACCCCGGGGAATGTGCGAGAGCCCCGCGCTCGGTAAAGCTTAATGCACGGGAATTTCATACAATATTAAGGAATATTTTTTTCTCCTACGGAAGGAAACGCTATTCGAGTACGATGCCATTAGCTCCGTGAATCGCTTGCATTAATCAAGGCGTCGCGCAAGTCCGATCGCGCGCGCAGAACACAGAGAGTGTTCCTGCCAAGCGCGGCGCCGGAAAACACTGACGCGCGCAGAATGCCGAAAGATCGTCTGACTAATGGACCGCCGGAGGTCCATTACGGTTCAACAGGCTCGCTTCTAGCGTGCATAGAGGCGTAGCGGGTTCAATAACGACCGCGGCGGCCTGTGAATCGTTTCGAAACGATTAAGCGCAATCTTACCTTCTTGATATTGCCTTTGACTGACGCGGTTTTGGATTCCTCGATGGATTGATCGATATAATGTATTTGCGAACGCGATATATTGATTGAAAATGCATTTAAACTTTAGTGCAATCTTAACTAGGAAAAAGCGTACGTACTGAACGCGGCTCTCACAATAGCGCGGTGGTAATTTATCGTCCTCTGTTAACAAATTGTTCTGCGAGTCCGCGAAATTACGTGGCGGGCAAACGAACGGGAACGATTAGATATCGAGATCGCGGTCGGTAAGAGAAAATACCGAAATGAATCGTGCTTAGGCACACAATACGATCGCGGACGTCGGCGAACCGGTCAGGCAATTACTTGGAAGATCGATTATCGCCCGTTAATAGACTCTTCGCGGGCATCGGCGCGATGCCTCGCGACGGGAACTTCATAACTTCCTATAATAATTGCCACGCGCACGCGAAACGCTCATGGCGCCCGGCGCACCCAGAGAACTCGCATCTACATATATACATGTATTTCGAAACGTGAAACGGCAAGATTTATACCCTTCCCCAAAGATTCTAGCGATAAAAATTTTAGCTAAAAAATATTTTGTATTTTTAAAGCCAATTTTATATTTGTGACACAGCTATACAATTATCGACAGAATGGCGTTATCTTCAAAGCGGATCTGGAAATTGATTATTTCGTAGAATAGAATTTTCTAGGAGATCCGATCCTGAATGAAAAAGCAGGTGTCCTCATCAGACAAAAAATATATTACCCGCATGTCTCGTGACTCACGGACAGCCTCGCGTCTTGCGTGTCGCCAATATACGATCTATATCTCTCTAATGAGTGTCAAGAAGAAAGCTTGAAAAATTTCTTCTCTGCGTCGTTCGGCGCGAACGACTTTACGTTACTCCGAGGTCGTTTCTTCATCGGACGCGTCCTGGCGGCGGCAATTCGTTCAACGGGCTGAACATTCATCTCCTGCATATTTCTTCTGGCATTGCGGAGCGCGCGACATAAAGAATCGGCGACGCACGCACTACTCCTCCGCACTTTGCTCCATCGACAAATACGAAATTGCTCTGCGAAACATTTTAAAGTATCATCTGTGTAGGCATTCGATAAAGTTCAATACTTTTGGCGATTCTTTCTCTAGTGGCCCCTACCTCCTCGAGAAATTTACAGATCGTCCCTCCTGATCGAACTCGGTTTTTGTAGGAGCGTTGCATCATCATTGCGCCGCTCGAAAGCCCGCATACCAGATGCATCGCGCCGAGTCATCTGCGATTTACAGTGATAACTTTTGCAGCCGGACAATTTGTACTTGTTGCGCCACAGCGACGGCGACCATTTCAGACGTTGGTGACTGCGGGCGATCGGTACCACGTATTGGTCTCGACGATCGGATAGGACCCTGGAAGCGACAGTGATGCGGCTGTCGAAAATGCTAACGATGAAATCAAGTATGCGAAAGAAGTTTGACGGAAATAAAAATATCGTTAAAAAAGCACGATTTCTAACGCGTTCTAAGAAGAGAGTTATCCTCTGAAGGCGAAATTTATCGTCCGAATCTGTTATAGCGTAATGTATCCTTCGACGGATAAAAATTGAGACGAAGTACCGGCTTGATTACGATCATCGGTATGCTCCTGAGAGCCAATGCCGACACCTGCTACTATGCAGCTGTAACAATTAAGTAAATAAATTCGCTACTTTGATCTGGACGCGGCTTAAGAAGCCGATGGGGGAGAGGAGGGGGAGAGAGGGAAAAAGCAAAGAACCATGGAGGAGAGTACCGTAGAGGGAAGGTTCGCGCGCCATCCTTAAAGGCAGAGGCGCGAGCATGCTGAGAGCCTTCCGAGGCACCGTATTTTATAACCGGTGTAGACAGCCACCGCTCGTACGTATATGCAAGCGATTCTCCCCTTAGTCTTCCCTCCTCCCCCCCTCTCTCTCTCTCTTTCTCTCTTTCTCTCTATGGTAGTGCGTACAACGTAGCGAGAATGAGACTCGCGTCTGCTTCTTCTCGTGGTTCCTTGGCAAACGTACGCGGGACCCCACTGGCAACGATACCTCCGACCACCACGACGACGGGGATGATTTCCAATCGCTTTTTACCTCCTTTCTCTTTCTCTGTTCCTTCGGGGACGATGAATGGTGAGAGGAAGGAACGCAGAGAGAGAGAGAGAGGGTTTTGACGGGTAAGACACGCGGGGTGAAGGGCGAATGGGGTCCTACCACTGTTGCGTTGTATGCGCACTTTAATACGATTATCTGATCGCGGACGGACATTCAGATTATTTATATTACACGCTTGTACTTGCGGCCGCCGGAAGATTTAAAGCCACTTTAAGCGATTGTAAAATGCGTTACATACGGCGTACGGAAAGGCGCGATTCCCCTTAGCTTTGTTGAATATTGGAAGCGATGTTGCGTATTGTAAATGATACGATACATAGTGAGTTAAATCTTGATTTATAACTGGTCTTGCTAACGCTGACTATCTTTAACTCACCGTGCGAAACGTTGTCCGTTTGACTGCTAGATCGCACAAAATTAGGGTGAGGAAATCAATTAAATTTTTAAACGTGAGAGAATTTGTTTTACGGTGTAACGTCTGTTACGTAACGCATCTAAGCGTGACGTCAAAGCATTATTTCGATCACCTGCTTGGGAATCTAGGAGGGTTTCCTCTCAAAGCGAACAAAGCGTTTACGATCTCTCGTGGCTTCGACGCCGGTCTGTCTTACGGAGGGGAATCCGCATCGGATTGTATTCCGCATACACACCGACTGAAATCGATATTCTTCGCAAGGTCGGGCCGCAACAAAACGAGCGGAACAATGCATCACGCGGCATACTCCCGCCGGAGTATCGGAATAGCAGGTAAAACTGCTCGCGATTTAATACACCTTGCGATACTGTGTACGCGCGTACCTATATTGTTGCTCCTCGGTGAATCGTCTTCCTCGGAATAAAGGACACTGAGCTTCCTTTCAATAATACGATTGCGAAATATAGAAATAGTATGAAAAATATAACGTCGGTTTGCAATTAAGAATTCAATTAGATTTCTTAATAAAAGAACCGTCGTTAAATAACAATAAGGCATAAATCCCTTTAATAAATCGTAATCCGGCGAGAAGGTGACAAAAGAAGGGAGAGAAGACTATAGCGAGGGGTAGTCGAAGTCAAGAATTGCAATCGTATGTAAGTATTATCATGTGAAGGAGGTTCCGAAGTGAACCCCAAATCGGTGTCCCAGATCAGCATCGATATTGCTTTGCAATAATTCATTAGCGTGATTGTTTGGGTGGATCAGGCGTACGTGAGGACCTCCTTCTTTCTGCGCTTATTATTCTCTTTCCTCTCCCTCCCTCTCTTTCTCTCTCTTCTCAGAAGAAAAGAGAAGTGGAGATGTCGTAAGGATCTGTAGTTCACCCTGCCGTTCGATATGAGATTCCACGCATAAACCAACACCTCCTTCCAGCTTGATCCTTTTGTCTTCGTCTCGCTTCTTTCCCTCGAGAAGCGGTAACGCGCTCAGCATACTGTGCTGCACGAGCCACGAAGAGCTCATCGCCGCTTCGAGGTGGCAACAGTGTTGGCGGGAAAGTTATTCGACCGCTTGCCACTAAATCATTCCCCGCGGACTCCTGCTTTATTATCCTCCGTCTCGCTTCCACCTATGCTGGGCCCCATAGCGCTCTGGTTCTTTGTCTCTGTCTCTCTCTCTCTCTCTCTTTTTCCATCTCTCTTCTTCTTTCCTTCTCGCTTTCCGCACCTCCTCTAGTCTCTTCCTTTCATAGCCCTACCGTTAGTACGTCGAATAGATGCGTTACTTATCTTGGAAAAATCGCGATGGACGCGCGCACTCGCGCCGGGCACGCAGGGGATGTTGTTGCAAATTAGGGTTCTATTATGGTAATTCTCACACGCGCATTCTCGGGACAGCAGGTTTAAATCGACTGCGAGGCTCTTTGAGGATATTAATAACGCTAGTTTATTAACGCACGGCGCGTATTATGGGACGAGTCGTAATATTTTATAGCACTCGCATGTGTTCCCTATCGCCATACCTTTCCCCCTCCCCAGTGCGCTATCGACTATATATACCAATAAAATACACGTGTTATACGCCGACTGATATAACGCGCGACGTATATACTTAAATATAACATAATGCGATCGCGCTATAATTTCGTTGCTCCTCATTATAACCCGTTCGTTTATGACGCTTATCAGATCGGAGCGGAGTAATGACAAATGCCGACGAATACGCGCGCCCGATTTATCGGTTTTCAGGAGCCTTCCTCTAGTCCGCCTATTGCGATCCGCTGGCGATCCGCCTACGTAGAAAGGAATATTTTCTCCGCGCGCGAACCGCCCCGACCTCCTTAATTGTAGCTCAAGATTGCAATCTTGTTCTTTCGACGCGCCCTCTCCCTACGATTCTCACGATTCTCGTACATTGTTTCCGAGTGGAATATTATTGCCTTGGCAGATAGCAAATTTAATTTCTTCCCGCGCGCATTCTTCTTACCTCATTCACCGAACCGTCATCAGACTTGCAATTAATTGTAAGAAAAAAGACATTGTGGAGAAAAAAACGTAACGCAACTTTGTGAGGAAAGGACGCGTGGTTCACCGACGCGTGGTTCTGGCCATATTATTAATAGCGTATGATTAGAGAGATTTCACGTACAGTTCATTTTGCTTTCAACACTGTGCCAGAACGAATAATCGCTTAATTTACTACGAAATGCGGAACGTTTCTTCACCACCGCCACACCGCGAGATAAACGCGAGCGGTGATTCACGGTTAATCATTTTCCTCGTTATAGTTTCGCGAATGATCCAGTCGTCTTTATCGGTGACAAATCGACCGTGTGCGCGTCATAACGGAGTGATCGATCATCGCGGCTCGCCGATCACGATCCCGATCTCGCGATTCCACGTTCCCGTTCAACATGGGCGGGACGGTTCCCTCCCGAGTACTCGGATCACGGCTAGATGGCCGGCGCGATACCTTGAACGCGAGAAGAAACTTTAAACTGTCATTAAAGCAACTCGGTCTGGGTTAAGGGGTTCATTACCGGTCGGGATTCGCGTCTCAGTTTCTTCTCGCGTCGAGTTCCCCGCGAGACGACTACCACTATGCTCCGCGCAAATTACGTCTCGTGCCGGTATAAATTTACGAGTTCCTTTTCTCTTTCTCTCTCCCCTCTGTCTCGTTTCCCTCCCCGACTTAATCCACGTTCGACCGATTGGCCGCGGCGGCAATTACCCGATCGGCCCGACGATCGTAATCTGTCGATCGGGTGGCATTATCGATACTCGCTGCCCTCAAAAATTGGAAATCGCTCGCCTCGTGTCCACAGGACGACTTGCGGTTGCGTTACGCGCCATATTTGAAACGCGTGATAAATCATCGAGTGATACCTGTATCGCGTCGCTCGAAGGAAAGCGCCATTTAAGTTGCAATTCAGGGTAAGAAGTCTTATTGTTCGAGTATTCACGTTAAGACGAGAACCTGTTCATCAATGCGAAACGTATATCTATCATAAGTCAAATGTCCGACATAGACTTTAACATTTGATATATATGCATAAGACGAAAGAGAAAGAATCGCATAAAAAACGACTACGTACTCTCTAAAAGTCGAAGAGTGATGCACTTCGAGTGATTATAGCCCCTGTGAGAAAGAGTAAAATTGCGCTGCACAAGTTAGAGTGAAATCGCACTCTATTTGATTGAAAGGTCACTCTTTTCGCGTGCAGTAGATTAGTGTCCATAGGAATGATTTGTCACTCTACAATATTGAGTGGACACTCTGTTAAAGTACTTAATTTTTATCAGTCGATCTTTAGTGAATCGTGATTCACTACAGCTTTAGAGTGAGATCGTATCACTCCGGTAGAGTGGCCGCTCTAAAAATTTGAGTGAAAAATTCACTCCTACCTTATGAGTGCCCACATTTACTCAAATCAGAGTGACAAACCTCTCTTTTGGAATAACTATCGCAATCACTCTAATATATTAGTGGCGAAATCACTCCATGAGAATTAGAAAATATGAATGTATAATTCAAACTTTACCAGTTTCTCTTACGAACATTTCTCTCACGAAAACCGAGGGGGGGGATGATGATTGTCAAAATAAAGGACACTCCGACTGAGACGTATTCTCTGAGAGAACAATCTGCCAACGAGGTGCGTTTGCGAGGCGGGGAAAAAATGGGGAGGCATTTTCGTTAACGACCGTACGGGAATCTCATAACTTGTATTACATCGTGGGGTGGGGTAGGTGGCGATGAATCGTCGCATAAATCACACACGCTGGAAGCACAGAGGCGTCCATCACCGCCCCCACGTTCGTCCGTTTCGTTCGCTCGTCCGTCCGTCTGTTCGTCCGTCCGTCCGTCCGTTCGTCGCGGTAACGTCTTCGGGTCCTCCTCCGGGAGGGCAGGGAAAGGAAAGGTTCGCTCGCAAATTAGTCACTGGAGCCCAGATTACGAATGGACCACCTTCCCGGCAATCCGCGAGTATCCCGTTTCAGGAACGCCGGGCGAAATTAAACAAAGTGCCATGCTTCGCCCGGCGTTCCGCCTTCGTGGGTAGATTCCGCCTTCGGGGAGGCGCGACGACGTCGCGTCCTTCGTCATCGTGTCGTTTTGTTGCGGCGAGAAAAAAAAGAATCGCGGAACGAACAAATGGGATCGATAAATTTCAACGGGGAGTCATTCATCGCGGAAATGATCTTCGGCGAAGACTGTGAACGAGCTTGGACGCTTTCTCGTTACACATATTCGATTTCGAATTTTTTTCTTATCGGATAGTTAATCATTAACGTTAAATTATTTCGCTTCTGAAAACTCTAAATCTTCTCGCAATCTATCTTTTTGACGATTTTACGAACCACTCATTATCGCGATTGTGAAACATATTTGTATTTTTGCTATATCGTCTGAAGAATAAAGAATGTGATGAGTAAAGGACCGCGGTGAAGTGACGGATCTCCGTTTCTATCGTCCTTCTAAAACAGAGTTATATGATGAATTGCAAATATACGTGGATTTGCAGAGATTTGCACGCAAAAACGTACATAATATGTCTCAATTCACGTCGGAATTTATTTTAATGTTAACCTTGAATTATCTTTGTTGCAGGTGGAAGCTACCGATTCCGATTGTGGTGTAAACGCGATGGTCAATTACACCCTGGCCGGCGGTCAGCTGGAGAACGAACAGTTCCTGGTGCGCAGTGATACGGGGGATATTTGCGTCCGATCGCCTCTGGACAGAGAAACAGTGCCTTATCTGGAACTGCCTGTCATTGCCACCGATAGAGGTTTGTGCCACTTTTCTTTCTATTGTCTGGCTATTCAATTATATATCGATCTTGAAAAGAGACTTCATGATACGTATCTAATTTTAGCTGAATAGTCGCGACTTGATTAACTATATTAGATACTGTTTCTGATATTTCTATCTTTATTATTGTGTACAATTTTCTGCTAATTTACAATCGATAGTATTAATGGTACCATGTTAGAATTGAAATATTTTCCTTAAAGGAACAGAATATCCTCAGATACTGATCTCTTTGTTATTATTTGACACTAAGTATCGCAGTCGTGAATTTTTTCGTCCTCGGAACTTGTACCTAAACGCTTAACAACCTCAGCCATTGCAATTCGAAAGCCGTTGCAATAATTCGGCTCGATCGCGAGATCTCTCACGCCATCGCGATCTCTCGTTCCGACGACACAAGAACAATGCTCGGCTCCGCTATTCGCGTGCAAGCCTCATGTACACGCACGGGCGTCGATAAGAGTTAGCGAGACAAGCGGGAACAAGTGGAAACGGCCGCCCCGCGCGCCGGAGAGCGGAGACACGCGCGTAGAAACTCGCGGCTCGGAAAAACGCGTAGAGAAACAAAGCGACGCGACGCGGAGAGGAGGAAGCCGGGACCCCGGCTATCGGCCCGACGAGATCTAGTAGCTCTGTAATAGGGTGTATGATTTATGTCGATGGTAGGCTCCGCGGCCATTTTCAACGCAGCGGCTCGCGGTCGCCTTATGGGAAAGGACAACGACTGAAGGTCCATTGATCCATGGGGCTACCGTGTGCCAACGGCCATTGCGCTTACCGTTTCCGCGCGGCGCGACGCGGCGGCGCTCCAGGAAAGAGGACGCAAAGACGGCGGAGTAGCATCCGAGAAGGAAAATGTTAACCGGTGGTTAAGAAATGAAAAAAAAGGCCGAATAAGGGAACGTTGCTATTGTCGACGTTATGCTGTTTTGCAAACAGGGACGAATGCATTCTCGCTCGTAATTGTCGCTCGTTATCGATACGATTGTTCGCCGTGCAACGGCAACGTCGGCGACACTATCCGACAGACAATAGAATCGGCCGGATATGACAGGCACCGGCATGCCAGGGAGCGACCGCGAGTACCGTCGCGAAGTGATTTATACCACCTGCTGACAAACGCGACGGTCATCCCAGTATGAAACCGAAAAGCAAGAGGGAACATTTCTGCGACGGACTTGTTCTGCCGCAAAACGGAAGTGTGACAGCTTCGCGATAATAAATAAATCTCATCTCCCCACGAGATATGTACACGCGCGCACAATCGTGCGCGCTTGAGCATATTATATATCTCAGCCAAAGAGTCCGGCGCGCGGAAATGATTACAAATACCTTCCGGCGATTCGCACGTCCTCGCGCGTCCTAGCGCTTCCTCATGGCGCCGCGCCGCGCGCGCGCGCGCGCAGCCTGAGACTCATTAATCCTCCTCCTCGCCTCTTATTTTTACACCGGCGATTAATTCTTCTTATTGCCCCGCCAGTAATTCGCGCGGAGAAAATCATTTTGGCGCAACGGCAGTAAAGCGAATCGCGAGCCACCGTGAACCGCGCGGCGGGCCAGGTGCGCATGATTTATACCACCTGTTGACGGTCGCTACGCGGACGACGACAACGAGGAGAGTTGCCTCTCCCTGTCCCCTTGCCCTTGCGTTTGCGGTAGTTTCGCCGCTGTCAGGAGGTGCAAAGAGGCGCCGTATATCGTCGTCGATGTTTATCGGCGGGAAACGCGGGATGATAAGCAAACCACGGCGGGATTTTATCGCGCTAATAGCGTTGGATAATGCCGTGCGCGTTCGCGGCGATAATTATTACCTGCGCGCTCAGGATCAAGGCGGAGATCCGCGAAAGGCGTCTGCTTATATACGGATTTTCTTGCGCGAGTTATTTTGCCCGAGAAGACCGCGAAGACGAAAGCGGATGCGGAATCGGTGCTAAACGCGAGACGCCGCATCGGCGGCCGGGCCCCTCGCGGGTTGTTAGATGATAATCACTTGGAGCAGTTGATGGATAATATATTTAGAACGATTTTCTGTTAATTATCGGTGCTAACTAAAAGATTAAAAAATTAATGAATTAAAATTTTCCTATCTCTTATTTATATGTAGCTCGGAGGACGAGTGTATGCTATTCCGATCAACTTAATCATGTTACTGTAAATTACAGGGGAAACAGATAGCATTGTAAACTCGCGATATGTAATCAAACCCTGGTGAAAAACGTCCTCTCAACGCATTCGCTGTGCGATGTGATTACCGATATCATCCGGCACGTACATCCGAACTGGATTCTCCACCAAGCGAGAGAACGGTCTTTAATGCGGCGGAATCTCCACTCGGCATCGATTACGTGCGAGCACGATATCTTAATGTAATTTCCACGTTAATCTCCCGAGCGAAGTCTTCCGTGTAGTCGCTGTCGTGCCGGGATTTTATCGTTCGTCTGCGATTTATTATCGTGTCGATGGAAAAAATAATCGAAGGTGCTGTACTTCCCTTTTCTCGAAATCTCGATATCGCGTTTCTGCCTCGCAGTTCTCCTGTACACAGGTACAGAAACGTAAATAAGGAAGGCACGTCCAAAGGGATGCACGCTCCGGAGCTACGCCGGGAGGTGACTTTATTGGCACCAGCGTCATAAATCTCCGTTCAACTCCCACCGACTGTCATTGTCCGCGCCGTTTTTGCGCTTATTTATATCACCCTCTCGACTCCCGCCGCGTTACTGCGCATAATCTCGGATACGTGTCACTCGCACGAGCTTTCAGCTCGCACTTTGTAACATATCCCGGAATTAACGTGCGCGCGCGTTTGTGCACGGTATATTAATGGGACGTCTTATTTTGCCCGTAAGAAAAAAAAGGAATGAATTAAGAGGCACGGTGGTGTCTCGCGCCAAGTAGGTACGCGCGCAGCGAGTTACGACTTTACGCGAAGGGCAAAATTTCTACCGCAGTCGACTCCACGCGTACGATTTAAGGAAAAATCGTTTCTCGATCTTGGATTGTATGTGAAGAAAAAGATATTGGAGATAGTAAAAAAAGAATCCTAATTAAGCCCGCAGGATGCCGCGTATCCGTAACGCGCGTCGTGGAACTCATTCCTCGCCCGGACGTAATTTGGCTGTATAAGGTTGAGCACCGCCGCACCTACCGGCCGCATAAATCTCTCGTGCCCCCCCCCCCCCTCGTATCCCCCGCCGCACGAATCCCGAAAAGAACTCATCCCGACGATCGACCGCGTGAAATTAAAAGGGCCGGACTGCAGCGGGCACGAAAATATCAGACAACGTGCATTAAAATGCCGTTGAACTATCCCCAGGAAGTCGGTATCCGTTCGTACCTGGGTGCGTTCCCCGTCTTCCGTATCGAACGCGAAAGCGCGTAATCAATTTTTTTGCCTCCTCAAGAAAGGAGAGAGAGAGAGAGAAAGAGAAAAAAACGCTATAAGTGCGTTATTTGATCTGTGGGAAGCGCCTGTGTCCAACAATTAAGAATTGACCGTCGTTATAGGGACACGCAATAAGCTTTTTCGATAAGTTTCACGAATTGACCGTGTCCGCGTTCTGAAGATCGATGCTTTTTCGATGCTTCGATGTTTCACGAACGAATCAGAGACTTCGTTCTTCCACGTACCGGAGGAGGGGGCCGGGGATCGAGGGACGGGTTCTTGACGCATGACTCCAATGACACTCGCACCTATAAATCTCCTCCGCGCTCGGAGAGAGCTCCGCGCGGCCGAGTCCATACATTACTATGAATTACGGTTGTAAACCGTTTAAACATCGGATTACCCGTTTTACATACTGTCTTTGATATTAACACTTGCGTCGCGTATCACCTAAATCCGAGGCGGCGACCAGCAACTCGTGGTATCCCGTCGTGATTTCTCGCTAGCGTTGCGTCGTGAAAATGCGTATATAGAGAGATAGAATTTGCAGATAATCTCCGATTAATTTCAACGACGATATGGTTCAGAAATATAGTTGCGGCAGACCACTGACGGGAGGTAGAGAACTCTCGCAAGTTTAATCCTTGAGTTCTACATCGTGGGACAACTACACTTGTATAGTATTGAACGATCGCGTTCATCACTGCCCATATAGAAGGGCGAATTGCGGAAGTACGGGAATAGTGGTGTAATCGCCTCTCCCACAATGCAGTATTCATTATCGCGCGTAGCTTACGGGTCAATCGATGTATCAGCGGAGCAATTACCCCACGGGGGCCCGCGATGCTCCTAAAAGAGCGCGGTCATTTGAGAGGACTCCATAAGCTTCTCACGTCTGAAATATTACCATGAGCGGCGCATTACCCTGCGCGCGCGCGCGCGCGGAGGGGTTAAGAGAGGAGCTCACGTCGACGCACACGTGCTCACGTGTGTCCGAATAAAACGACGGGAGCGGGGCGGGAGAGATACTGACCGAGGGAAAGGATGCTGAAAGAAGAACGGAAGGAGAGCGAGATGGGACGAGATGAAAACCCGATGAACGGAGAGAGCGAGAAAAGGTTCTCCGGCGGCTGATTGGGTCCGAGAAAAGGCCGCGGGAACGGGATGCTCGTGATTTATGCAGACCGGCTTCGGGCGCGTCGCCGTAGATTCGTTCTCTACGCCGGCTAATACCCCGACATTATTTGGCTCGATAAGAGGATTTCGGCCGGGAATGAAATAAACATAATGTGCTCTCTCTCGGTCGCGCACCTCTCGCCTCCGCGCGCGCATATTGTGGACCATTCGCGGCCCTCCAGCGAGTACTCGAGTTCAGCGCTGCTCAACTCCGCTTGATTCCGATAAAATTAATTACAGATTATAAATCCGTATTGTAAAATCGGCTAAAACGTGACAGTTGAAAATTCAACATTCTTTCATTTTTATGAGAAATTCGATGACTTTCTTACTACGCGCGTTCGATATCTTATCCTTTTTATAACCATTAATTGTGTAACTATATCCATAACGTATATATATATATATCTAATGATACGCTGTATTCTATTTGCAGGGGGATTGAGTACGATAGCGATCGTGCGCATCCAGGTGACGGACGTGAACGACAACCGGCCGATTTTCAAGCCGCAGCAGTACAACGTGACCCTGCGCAGCGACGGCGTGATGTACAATCCGATCTTGAAGGTGGTGGCGACCGATCTCGACGCCGGCTTCTTCGGTCAGGTCGCCTATCGCATCACCAGCGGCAACGAGGGCGGGGTCTTCGAAATCAATCGCGACACCGGCGAAATGAGGGTGTCACGGTCAAATCTGCTGTCGCGCTCGCCGTTGTATCAAATCAACGTCACGGCGACGGACGCGGCCGGCCTGAGGAGCATCGTCGACGCCGAGGTCAAGATCACCGTCTCCTCCGCGGGGCACAGAATCGCCACTTGCGAGAAACCGTGCTACACCGTCACGGTCAAGGAGAATATCCCGCAAAACACCGCTATCGACGGCATGAAGAACACCGCGACAGCGTCATCCTCGTCAACGGGTGAGTCGATTCACCTTTGTACTAACATAAGCCTTTTCATTGGCCGGCCGTTGTGTCTTGCATCATCACTCATGTAACATCGAACACGAGAATATTGTGACTGACGGCGAATAACGGATTTTACACCGCGAAAGTTTTATATTTATACATAAATGAGTGATTTACAATATTTACATGTATATCGGCATTATCTTGATAATTTTCACGCGTTATATTCGTATATATACCTTGTATATATTTTCATTGTGTTTTACTTGCGTTGCATTTGCATTACTTGTACTTGGAAAACTTTGAAGCTATTTTCGCGCAATGTCGCAATGGCGCAGAGTCATTTGCGACGTTTGCGTAAGGGCACTCGTATGCCTGGAGTTAATCTGTCGGGTCTTTTAGAACGAAGGGGTATACGATTCTCGAACCGGCAAATGCCTCGGAAACGTATTCCACGCGCGGCGTTACCGCGTTAGCATAGTCGCGTCACGAGTAAAACGCCGAGGACTCCGCAAACGCCTACGTGTGTGCATACGTGCACGTGGACGGTACATTCAGGCACGATGCGCACGGACCTAAAAGCCGAAGCACATCACGAATGAAGATACCTATTCCGCCTTCCCTTCTCTTTAATACGAGATCAAGCGAAGCGGGTAGTGACGCACCGAACGCCGCGATATATTTTCGCACGCTACTTAGGGGTATTCGCGTTTTACGCAGCGCCGAAAATACGACGGCAATGTAGGTCGAAGGAAAAAATTCCGCAGGATGAAATGAATTTAGTGAAGGATAGGGGCTCTCAGCGGTGAAGGAGGAATTTCGAATTTGAGCGAACAGGTGGCCGTCGAAAGAAGAAGAGAAATGGGATTCGCTCAGCAGGGGGAGGCTGAGATCGTGGACGACGATGAGATGGAGAAGGAGGAGCAGGGGGAGGAGGAGAAAGAGAGACGAAGGAGGATTGAGCACCGGTAAGGTCGCGGACGGGTGGGTGGATTGCTCCGTGCCGATACACCGAGACACGGGGTGGAGAGGAGGGCGGTCGATCGAGGGGGCGGGGGAGGGGGAGACAGAGAGCAAAAGAGAGGAGAAGTACGTATCCGTGTTTCCACACTGGTGGTACATCCGATGCAAGATACGGCGCGTCACGACCCGCGCGCTCGCCGCGCCGTATACGCCGATGCGCCGTGTAAACTGTCCCGCACGGTATCGAGCGGCACGGCGCGGTACGTTATACGCCCGGGAACGCCGAATAGTTTACACGGTGGTGCCTTACCGGTGGTCGTATTGTTCGCCCCGGCGTTGCCCGTATATGCAGCCTGTTGCATATCAATGCGCGAAGGCTGTATTTCCCTCGCCAAGCGACGACGTGGATCTCTCTCTCTCTCTTCTTCCTTTTTTTCCCCTCTCTCATCTTCTATTCCTCTTCGTCATTCTTTCTCCTCGAGGAGTTAAAAAGCATCCTGACCCTGTGCGACGTGCGGTTTCAACTCGTGGTCTTGGTACCTCGTATCACTCGTACCTTGATTCCCCGTCTCATATCTTCCTCTTCCGTAGGTCTCCCTCGTAGGAACGTTTAATCGCGATCAGGAGACGCACTTCTCGAATTTCTCATATTCGTGTCAATAAATTGTGACGAGTTCTGTGATGCGAGATGTATTTCTGACGCATTCTTTAATTCAGAATTATCTTTCTTCATTTTCGTAATTTTTATTTCAAGAAGTCAAATTTAGCCCGCGCAATTTTCTTATACACGCACAGGACATTCTTATATACTTCCGTTCCGCGCAATGTCGGTTAAAAGTCTGTACCCTTTAAGACTCGAGCATAAAATGTAAAACATACAACGAAACGCGCGCGCGCGGCGAGATACCTTATACATGACACGAAACAACTGAGCACCGTCTCAGATACCGCGCATTCAAAGTTGTTCTTCCGGCATCGGCGCGATCGGCCGGTCGCTCGGTCGGACGGTCGATTTCAGAACCCGACTTCCAATCGGCCACGCGTCCGGCCGCCGTATAGAACCAGTTCGCGCAGAAGAACGCGGCCTGACACTCAGGCCCGCAATATTTGACACACGGCAGCCAATCAGATTATCAGATTAAAGTTGAACGGGGCCCGGCGATCGTCGGCACAGGTGCGGTTCGTTTCGGCTGTACCGGAGAGAGAGAGAGAGGAATCTCGCGAGCGCGCATTGACGTGCACCGGCGATTCGCGCTACCATTTTGCGACACCTGTTTTACTAAGCCGGACCGGGTCCGGACAAAGCGGGACGGCACAAATGACAAACTCCGCGCTTTGAGTTTAGATTTCGATTAGATCAATGCTGTTGACCGATCGGCTTTTAGCAAATATATAGCAAACAAAGTGAGATTTTCGTGTTACAGAACGATTTAGTTTTAGATATTATCATTATATGCTGATGTCGATATGTAAATTATATTCGAGCTGTTGATCAATCTTGTTGATAAACGTAAGAATTATCATCCAGTCAAAGTTTCCGACTCGTGAATGGACTCGTTGCCCATTAACCGAATTAACTTTAATTAGTTCGTTTCATTCGGCGCGACGCGACACTTGCCGAGAGATGCCCAATCAGATTAGCAAATCTAGTCCACCGTTGATGTAAATCGAGTATCCAGAGACAGAGATCGGCTACCACTTTACGATCACCTGTTCCGGTCAAGCAGACTTCGCGCGCAAACGTTCCTAGCGAATTGCGAAAAAACCATGATCGTTAAAAAGGTGACGGCCGACAAAAGAGCGATCATTTCGCCGATGCTTTGGAACTGTTAAAATCAACGTAGACGAACTCCTTATTGGGAAGCAGTCGTTCGTTTCGTGGACGGCCGGCCTGTCCCGATCCTTCCATAAAACCTGGCGACAAAGTGAGGAACGCGCTTCATTTTACGGTCGAGTTTATGGCACTTGAGGAGGGGACGAAGGGGAGAATCAACCCGCCGTAATCGCGTCGAGTAGAGAAGACCGGTCTTATCTTATCTGCGGAATGAACGGCCGCTCTCAGCCTCGCGTCGAGACCGATCTTCTGCTAAGGGAAGAGGGGAGGGTGTCTAGAAATCGTGATGACGCGGATTCGAAGGTTGAAAAGTTGGAAACGGACTCGTGACACGAAATTGGCGGCGATCGAGCGAAATTACCGGTTACTGGAAACGCTTGACTTCGTTTCGCTAGGAATCTTGTGGCACACACAGAAGGTCTCGCGACGCGAGAATACAAACGGTGATTGACACGTAGGTCGCCGGTAGAAAGTACGGGACCAGTGACATTGAGACGGGTCACGTTATGAAATCGGCGCACGACGAGCCAGTCAATTGGTACACTCGCCCGAGGTAGTTTGCTCTCTCTCGCCGGGGCTTCCCGCGAAAGCTCGGCGCAAACAACACGAAACAAGACGGCCGTTGTTGAACATCAGTTTTGCAACACGCGGAAGAGAGGCGATAACGACGGTAACAAGCGTCTTCGTTAGAAGGCCAAGGCGCAATCGGCAACCGCTCATCAGAAAGTCGCGCCGTTCTCCATCTCTCTTTCTCTCGCGAATTTCCTTGCCGCGCTCGATTATGCACCTCGTTGGTGATTCGCGAAAAGAGTCTCGGCAAGTGACGTCGAGCGTGTTATGTGCGCGCGCATTCGCATATAGTTAGATTCCCATAGTTAGCGCGGTGTAACAAGATAATATCTTTTGTCAGTCAAACATTATTTTGCAGTATTATTTCGTTCATATTCATCGCAAGTTTTCTTGAGAAAGGTTGGAAATATGTAAAATAAAAATATAAATAAAACTTTCGCGCATCATTTACCGCGCTTGGTTCTTATATAGTTAGCCCGTTTTCTATATTCGTGCGGTTTTCTTGAGTATATACTTATTTAATTAAAGAGCGATAATTAGAGCGAGTAACGCAGAGTGAATTTCGAGGTGATAATCTCACCTCGACACTCTTGGATCGAGTATTTCGTACTTTTCGGAACCTGGCATTCTCGTCGAAAGAATGCGCGCTTCTCGAGTGCCGGTCTTGGGAAGACGCGAGAGAGCCGAACCAAGGAGATCGGAACGGAGCGGAGCGAAAGAGAAGGATGTGAACGCGAAAGAAGGAAGAGACGGAAAGAGGAGGAGAAGGTGGACCGTCGTCGTCGCCGAGGTCGCATAAATCGTCGTGAGTCGGATTCCGGGCAGCCGAACGCAAGCCGCCATTGTCCGAGACTTTTTGCCCCTCTTTCCCTACCAAGAGGGGGGGCTGCCGCTGCGGAGCTCTGCACTCTTTGCATATGCTTTAAATATCGCCGCTCCGCGCGTTCGCTTTGAGGGCTCCCAGTACCACTCTCCTCTCCTTTCCTCTCTTGTGCGCGAAGAAAAGACAGCGCGCGCGCGGGACGTCCGAGGGGCGCAGGGGGGGTAAGAGTAGGAGGAATGAAAGATGAGGAACGTCGAGAGAGGAACCCGAAGTTCGCTGACTGTCGGACTCCTCTTGCCGCAATTGGAGGATTGCATTAGATGCATCGCGCGGCATCTGCGATTTGTATCCCACGCTGCTTCGAGAGCGTCAGCGTGATCTCGTATCGAGGCGACATAAAATAAGTAGTTTCTCGAATTTACGACGGGACGTAGCCAAGCCTTCTTCTTATCAGTCCTATAGCGTCGTTTCGTTATTCGCAAATTTAACTGTCCGAATTTCCTCTAGGTAATGATGCAAAAAGTTAATAAAAGAAAGTAAGGTCGAGAGACGAGAGAGAATCGACATTTTGGAAACTACTCTAACCGAACAACTTCTAATCTTATCCGCGCGACACATCGTCCGTCTTTAACGAATTTAACGATGACACCATAAAGATCAACGCCGCGCTGGCAAGTCGTTTAAGACTGGTCATAAAGATACATCCGGATATAACGCGTGAAACGATCTGGCTGTAATGTCCCGGAATAGGGTATAATCCGCCATTCTCGTCGATGATCAAATCGTAAGAAATGCTCCGTCCGAGTTAATGATGCGATATTTCGCCACTCACCCCATCTTTATTAATTATTATTGCCGGTGTATCGTAATATCATTCCGTAATGTCCAATTCCCTAAGCAAATATTCGGCGAACGAACGCGCATCGAGTTCGTCAGTTCGAAGTACACATTCCTTCGACGAACGCGATCCAAAGCACGTCTCGTCGTGACGCGCGTCACCCCCTTTTCTTCGCCACTGAACTTCGCCGTCGCGTTCCTCTTCTTCGTCCTTGTCTCGATCCCTAATGGATCTCTTTTCTTTTCCTATTATTTCTCTCTTTCTTTTTCTTTTTCCTTCTCTTTTCACTTTTTAGTTACTCTCTCGTGCACGTCGTGCTTTCGCTGGACTTGTAAATTTCGCGCGGCAATCGCCTCTTTGGAATCCACGGCGAGCACGGCTGGCGGGGCCCCCGCAGAAAAGAGGGGGCCCGACCTAAACCCGCGCCGAGAAGATTCGCGGATCGAGATAGCGCGGCCACTGCCACACGCCGGGACGACGAATGCTCGCGGTCTGATTTGCGTAACGTTCCCGGAATTTCATCCGTGACGCCGTATCCCGCAGGTCTCTTTCTCCGACCACTCTTCGACTTCGAAGTTCGAGCGTACCAATCCTGTCACGGTCCCCCTTACGGATCGTTCTTCCTGTACTTCATTCTTCGCACACACACGCGCGGTCGTTGTTCGCCGCTGCTGCTGCTGCTGCTGCTGCTGCTGCCAGGGTCCGATTGTTATTTAAAATTATGCGCGCCATTAATTCAGCACGCCATCGCCTTTGTCCCCGAGGTTTTAATTAGTTTCTTTCGCGCATGTCCGAGCGAAGTCAAGGAGTACAAAGTTACGCGTGGTGTACACATAATTAATTCGCGGGCTTTATATCCGATGTTTTCATTACTTCGCTCTTGAGTATGGCTGCCATGAAAAATAAATTTTTTTGGCGAATGGGTCACGATTATCATTTTGTGTTATCTGCAATTGTATTTATGTATTGCTAACGAAGTGTCAACAGTTTATCTTAATTCCTGCAAGTTTGAGTCTTCCGCACGCTAATTTATATCATGCTTTTTTATAGTGGTTGTTGATTGCTGCACGCAAATCATTCATTTATCATACCAGCGGCGGCATTCATTTATTAACAATAAATGTTATAGTCAACTTTCTGCAAACTCTATTAAAGAAAATTTCTCGTCTATCTCTGATCTTAAATGAATATCATCGGAATCTCCATTGACATCCCGAATGCCATTTGTATCCCATCGGAACATGCTTTTCAAGCATGCGTGTCTCTCTCCGCGCTTCTTTCCTCTCTGAATTTATTTTATCATTGTTCACCACATTGTTGTTACCTCCGGGAGCGTTAGTCCCGCAAGATTGCTGCAGCGACCATTGTTACTCAGGTCGCGATTCCGAGTTCCCTCCGCCGAGAGAGGGAATCTCGGAAAAGCGTGCCTTTGAACGTATTCCACCGCGGAGGTCGTTCGCAGATCAGTGGAATTCGCAGATGCTTGCGAGATACACCGTGCTGCGCAGGTACGCCTCGCTATCTCGACCGTAGAAGCGCGCATTTGCGCGCGTGCACACGAACACACGCATGCACACACGGAGATACGCGCCATGCCGCTTGCACATCGTCGCCTCACCGCAATCGTTTTCAATCCCGGTGCTGCAAGCCGCAGCACCGGGGTAAAAAGAAGCAGCCGGCATCGTAGAAATCTCAACCGTGCTGCAACCGACGTTATAACTTTCCGATCCAGCAATCGCATGGTTCTCTCGTCTTTTCCGGTATTCGCGTGCCGTTCAATTTAAACGCTATAGTGTGCGGTTAATCGGGACGGGTTCTATTCTAAATTTCTGTTCTATATTCTAATCACGCATACCTCTTATCGATATACCTACCCGTTCATATCGAGATCTCTTAGAGCCGAGGATGGCGAAATAGAATTTTCTAATATCTTTGCGAGCTACCTGTTCGCCGTTTATCCATGTTGCAAGGTTGCAACTCGCCTCATCGGCGTACAAGATCAGCAAGGTTCGCCACGAGGGGCTGACTGGCCTCTCCGGCGATATTCCTTCTTCCAGCTCGTCGAAAAGCTGCGCATCGATTATCAAGATCGTTCGCGTGCTGCATACGTTAGAACTCGAAATCACTCGCAACGCAAATCCTTCGAATATACTCTTTCCCTCGCATTCGCCTCGCTGCCATATATCGTTGGAATTCACAGATGTTTCATAGTTGCATGAAACATGAATCGCGCGGATGGATCTTCGCGGTGAAACTGCGACTTCAACGTTGATTCTCGCTCGCATGAATGCGGGACCGCGATCACCCCAATTGTTTTCCAATCCCACATCACAATCACGACGAGAAGGCGACCGAGACGTGAAAATCGCGATTCTGTATTTCAACATTTCCACGAATAAATGCGTATTGACCTGCAATATTGACCGCGGAATTTTACTTTATTTCTTTCGCAAGAATTTAATTTCGTTTGCGTTTAATGGAACGCTATTAGAATAATCGCCGTTTTCTTGATTTGCCCCGTAGTGATTGAGAAGTACTGGTTGTGGGACATCCTGTAGATACGCTGATAACAACGTATCGAGCTGGTACGAGAGAAACGTTACGAGAGGGTGAAGAGGAGATAGAGTGGGATTCTCGACTCTCCGTATTCCCCGTGTTTCTCTCCGCGTCTTCTATGATGCGCCTCCACGGCTCTTATCTCGCGCTTCGTTATCGCCGTTTACCATCGCACGAAGCTGTGTACGGAGTCTCCCCTGCGCGCGCCCCTGCGTGTGTGTGTACGTGCAGCCGTGCATACATATCTTTTTCCCGCTCTTTCTACAGAACCTTCGACGATCCGATCCCTCGAGCGGCTCCGCTACGTCTGGAATTTCGTCGGACCGGCTGCGGGAGAATTATCGTGGTGTAATCCTAGATGAGATTGTCCCGACAGAAAAGAAACGAAAGGGGGTGCCGGAGGTGCGCGATAGGAGCGCATGTCGATGCTCCGCGAGTGGCGATCTCACCGCCGCGGCCGGTCTTTTAGCCGGCAACATTACTCTGTGCAATCCGGTCTTATTGCGAATCCCCGGATCGTGTGCCACTCTCGATTTACCTCATACTCGCGAATCGTTCAAGCGCTTCAATAATAGTACACAGGTACTCTAACCCTTTGATACCTCCTCGACACACGACATGGATTTCGTTCTTTATATATGTATAGATAACATCGCATCTCGAAAATATCAAAATTTATTTTTTCTTTTCATGCGCAGCATTTTCGGAGATAACGCCTGTCTGTGCCTTTCTCGGTCGCGAAGGTATTTCTCGCAATTCTCGCGAACAGCGTCATTATTTAGACTAGCCAACGTCGATGAATCTGATTTTAATTTATTTTTACGTCGCTGGAAGCCAGGCGGCATTATATTGTCACTGTCCATTGTCTTGTCTGTCTCGCTTGGACCGCACGTCCTGGACCCATCCTACTATCTCTCCAGTTCTTCGTCCGGTTACTCGCCGGACGTACACTCGACCATTTAGCCGCGTCTTCACTCAGGGATGTTTAATGCATGTATAAAGCTCTATTCGTTTGTTCAGACGGTCCGACGCGCGCGCGTTTCTTGAGCTATTGTACACCGCGTGCACTCGCGCACATCGTGGTCAATTATTTGCCCTGGCACAACAAACCCCCCTCGTTGGTTACGCGTGTTTTCTTCAGCGTCGCGAACTCTTTAGCTGGACGCGTCTAAACCTCTCCGTTGGCGCCGTTTCGTCCGAATTATGGTTACCCGAATTATTATCAGAACAAATTGCAGAAACATTTACATACGTTGCATGGATTATATGCGTCTTTATTTGCGTAACACCCTAGAGACATGGTATCGTAATGTCCGATGAGAGAGGGAGGGACTGGGAATGACGAATACTTATAGCCGCGAGCGGATAAATATGCCTCGCTGCGGGAGACAGATCTGGACGACATGCCAAACAAGAAGACAGACGTGTCCGTAAGACGGATATGATCGGTTAGACGATCAATAGACCGAAGTGTCAATAGGCATATCATATATCCTTCAATCGATCCGCTCAAACGCGTTCTAACTCTCTGCGAGAGGCTGCACGAGAGAGAGAGACGTGCGATCTGAAAAGTAAAAGGGCCAACCCGGTTCACGTGTCGTAGATTGAGCGTTTTAAATTTCTTGCCAGTTTTCAATTACACGCGCGCCGTGTAAGAAATGGCCGTCCTCCCATTAACGAATATCATTCCGGCCGAGGGGATCGCCGCGCGACCTCGATGTTTAACGTCTCGCGGGGCACCGGTGCGGCCGCGCTACGGGACGCCGATATAGTCGTAAACGGGCGCACCGACATTCGAAACGCGAGAGCGGGGCAGCCCGGCGGCTCGGATCGAAGGAGACGGAAGGATAGAGATGCGGTCTCGGGAGGTTCGTGATGGAGGTTCGTGGTAAGAAGAAGAGTGAACGCGAGCGCGAGCGCGGAGGAAAGAGGGACGAGCCGGGACCCCCGTCAACGACAACATACCACCGCCACGGTATCGCTTCTTCATCGCATTCGTCGCGTCGCTCGACGCTACCACGACCCGCGGCTAATCATCATTATTTAAGTATGAGATCGTTTTTCGCTACGCGACGGCGCGCGGTAGCGACTACGGCGAGTGGCGAGCTCGTGGGGGCACGTATCGATCCTCGACAGCGTCCACCCCGGCGCGGCGCCTCCGTGACGATCGTGTCGAGATTTCAGGGCGTCCCTTCGTCAGACGAGTCTCCGTACCGAATTCTTTCTTTAATTTGCACTTTTTGAGGTTCAATCTTTTTTTTTATTAACTCGACTAACTGGCAATAATATAAATAAAATTACCTAAATAGAAGGCGAATTTAAAGAACTGCAAGGGGTCTTATGTGTCTCGTGTGACAATTACAATTCTTTCTTATTATGAAGTTGCACGTGTTCGGTCGAAGGTTCATATGCATGATCTCTAGCACTAAATTGACATGTCACACGTGCGAAGGTGATTGGGAGACTGATTAAACTCGGCAATAAGACCGAGATAGGAGGTTAGGAGAGAAGGTTCACTAGGAAAATATTTATTTAAAGATTCTCTGTCTTTTTTTTAAGTTGATGGTATTATTTTGTTTCTTCATAAAAAAAACATCTCAGCAATCTCTCTTATCCTCGTATTACTTTCTTTATGGAACATTTTAGGTGTTGTCCAATTAAAATTGTAGTTGTTATATAACCGGTGTTTGTTCAAAACCGAGAGATTATTATCGTTTTTTGATATCATTCCGGTACTCTTTTATCCTAGTTTCCAAGTGCCGTTTTGTCTGTCCTATATACGAAACGTCAACGTCACAGTTATTACAATTAATTTGGTAGACAATATTAGTTTCTTTATTCATCATGAGTTTATCTTTACCCCTTTTAATAGCCGTGGCAAGTTTTTTTTAGGTATCCTACATAAGACATCCAATTCGACCTATTTAGAGTGCGACGAATGCTCTCGCTTAGGTCTTTAATATACAGGATCGCAATATGGTTTCGTGTATCAAAGGTACTATCTAAACCGCTATCACTGGTATTTTATTGCTATCTATTCGGTTTTTTAATTGTAAATTAAAACTAAAAAACTTGCCATAGACTTGTTACGGATTTCACTTGATAAGGGCTCAAAGCAAGGATCGAAACGTCGTGAATATTTATTTATATTTTTGCCAGTTAGTCGAGTTAATAAAGGATACTTTTTGGTTTTTAATCACTGGCGAACGAAGTTAATTTTTCTTGTTTAATCTTTTTGTTAGAACGCAGATCTTCTTTCCAGGATTTTTGTCCAATAACTGTCCGTTCGTATAGCGTCTGTCGGTTCCTGTCCGTATGCAGCTTCATTCGCGAATCCCCCATAGATTCCGAATTTTATAGTGCTCGCCGTGCAACTGTTCTGGAGCACCGTTACGACCGCGATATCAAGAGATGCATTCCAGATTGGAGGCCGCCGAGCGATAATTATAGTCGGAGCGAACGATTCGATGGCCATTCAACGCTGACCGCGACTCGACATTTCTAAGCGTATTTCCGAAATTTGATTACGTGCCGTTCCCTAATTAATGAGATACTCAATTCCTCGTTCGGGTTTGGCGCGACCGGACTCGACGGATCGTTTTCGCGCGGTCGCGCTATCTCGATCGCCGCCCATAAGCGGACCCTACCGGTCCAATTAAAAATCCACGGATTTATGCAAACGGTCGGGCCTTTCATTCGAAAGACCCGACTTGACACCGGACATTCCGCGGTCGCCGCGGGAATAATCGATCGCGCTGGAAGCCGCGCGAAAAGCTACGGCAAAAGCGACGCTCCGTTATATACGCAATAAATCGCGATTACTCTCGCTCCTTTTTGTCACTCCGTCATTACCGGTCACAAAAGGTCCAGCAGTGATTTGTTGACACAACGATTATCTGCTCGAAGAGACTTAGCAAGAGCACCGAGATTCCGAAGACGTTTGAATCTCGGCAAATTTCCGCATATAAGTATTCCGCTTTTCGAAATTTCACTGCCGACAATAAATGCTGAAATTTATTCTAATGTTTCAACATTAAAAGAATTTATACATCGTTTTTATTGTCGTAACGCTGAAAGAGCATTCCGCGCCGGTATTTAGAACGGGACGGCTCGTAATTCTGTTACGGTCGCGGGATGGACGTTACAGTCGACACGCGGAAGAGAGCGAAAGGCGTCGGAGGCGACAAAGTGTCCACCGAAGGCGACCACGAGAGCTTATACTCCCGGCGCGGCGATCGTAAACGTTCGCGGCAGCCGCCCTTGAGAGAATCGACCGGCTTCCTCGAGCGACCGCGAGCGAGACGGATCCGTTACGAGCTAATTAGCAAAATAAGAAAAATCACCGTCGCGAGTTACATGGCGTCGCGTCGTCGTGCCGACCGCGTAAGCACGAAGGAGATCTCATGCTGCGAGACCTTCCATGATCCGATCATCGATCTGTGATTTATCACGCAGCGAACGAACGTGGCTTCTCGTCGTTCTCGCGTGCGGCTTCCGAACGTGGCAAGTAATTATACCGGCCGTGTACTTTGCGATAAATATAGTTCGGTCTGACGCGCATTGCATTCGTTGCACGACGAAGACGGAGGAGAAGGAGGAACGTCCTGAAAAGGACATTTCTCTTGCAAAATGAAAACGACGTGAGATCTTGAAAAAAAATATGTTGAAGTAATTCTATAAATTGAGTCGCGCGAAGAGACCCAGTGATCGTCGTCTCGCTTGACGATTTCTTGCTGCGACATGAACATGATTCTGATGTGCAACGTATGTACACAAGAGTGCAGTGGCCTCGATATGGCCATCTGTATGTTATCGTAGCAACCAGCGGTATACCAATGATTAAAAATCGATAATTAACCTCGAGCTAACGTAGATACGCGGCTTCGAACATTTAATCACTGTTACTGGTCTCGTTCAGATTATTCTACAAGCGAGACTGAAAGACGAGCCTCTCCATTTGATGCGCGTTCTCCGCGATGTAAGGGATACTTCTTAATGTTCGCGAAATATTCATAAGGCTTGCGAAACACATCCCGTGTACGCGTTATCGTTAATAGTTATCAGTCAGCGAGACGCGGAGAAGGAACTGAAAAATTTCTACGGAAAAAAAACGCTAATAGCGCGTTATTAAATCCCGTAAGAAGCGACGCGGGAGATCTCATCAAGAGCCGTCTAAACGCGAGTCGATCCACGCGGTGTGATACGCGAACGTAGAAAAACTCTATTACGTATAGAGGAGGGAAGGAAGGGGTAATCCGGAACGTCCAGTTTGGCGTCGTGATTAGAAGTCCGCGGGCGGACGTCTTGATTTCAATATAACGACTTCGCCACCGATCGCAATCACTTTTTGCTCGGGTGTCTTTTGCGCGACACGCGCGCACGCGCACTTTTCAGTCTCATTGCCAATATTGTTGGCGTACACCAAAGTGAATAATCACCCCTTCCTCCCTCCCTCCATCCCTCGCCCGGCTCACTAGCGACGGTTACAACGACCCGGGGGACTTTCAGTCAAATGAGATTGCACCTTGCACGCGAGGCCCCTAGACGAGAAGCTCGCGTCTCCTCTACCCTCGCGAGCGACCGCTTGACGTGGTTATTCATGAATGCGTCTCGTCGATTAATCAAGGGAGCGCGTAATTGCGAACACGCGTCAAACGTCGCTCGCGTACCAGACGACCGTGACATCGGGACGTCTTTTTATACGTACGCGCGCCGATCGTTGCGCGGGAGCGAGCGAGGCCGGACGAGAGAGGGATGAGGGATGCTCCCGTTGTTGGAAATTTACGGTAATACGCGTCGCATCGCGCGAAAGAGAGACCGCGGCGGAGTTAATAACGAAAAACTGGTGCTGTTTAATGACGAGCAATTTGTTCCCTACATTAGATCGCTCCGTGAAGACACGCGTTTCTGCCCGTGTGTACATAAATCGCGGGTATGCCTACGAATGAGACAGGTAATGAAGAAGGATAATTAGTCAGCATCGCGTTTTCTGCGACCGCGTTAGAATCGCACACACCACGCGCAGCCGGCAGCGGACGCGTATACTTTATTTAAAAAAACGATCATCGGGGATGATTTATGAACTGTTTCGCGCACGAGTAATTGTCGGTCAACCTAACGGAGGATCACTCGCGCCCTTTTCGTTCTTCTCTTTCCGCATTTAGACAATTAACGTATACCCGCGTCGCGTCGCCGCGATTTATGCTCCCGCCGCGTATTGAAAATCGTAACGCGTCGCGGGATGCGAATTTCTATTAACGCGCGGCCATTATCGTGCGTCCGCCGCGCCAATGGGATATTTTCCCCGCGACACGACGACTTCATTTCAATATATCCTCCCGGGACCAATTAGAAGCCTCGCTTCGATTTCTCATAGCTAGTACCGCTGCCCACACACGGCACGCACACACGCATGCACGCACGTAGGTATATCGTAGCGGCAAATGTAGCCTCGGGAGCATTATCGAAGATAAATAAATAGCATCCTGCTACTGCGATTGCATGAGCATCCTCGATCTTCGTGTTCGTCATCATCATCGTCTACGTAGTTGTCGCCGCCGCGATACGTCGTGCATGTGGGAACGACCCAGATGAAAACAGGACAGAATCAACAGCCACGGAACGGCGATAGAGATGGAGAACGCGAAGACGAGTGGGAAACGGGAGTCAAGGAACTAGAAATGAATTCCATTTGTGCGATTGGGAGGGGAGGACCGTGAAGTGGAATGAAGCGGGATGTAAAAGGATAGGAGAGGACGGAGCAAAAGAGACCGGCACGAAAAGCGAGGATCGAGAAGTAAAGGTGGAAAGGAAATTCGCGGAAATAGGGGAAAAGTAGGAAAAAAACTTGTAGAAAATTTCGGAAAAGGTAATACGTTGCACGCGTTTACTCGCATTGTTTAGGATCGAATGAGGAAAGAAACTGTGGGCGGGATTATCCCTGACCGCTTCGCACGGTCAATACGCAGAAGTCGGTATGCAAGATCGCGGGTGCATCGCGGGTGCATCGCGTATACGTTCACGCACGCGGCGGCGGTCCCGCCAACACGCATGCCGTGAAAGCAGGATATGCTGATCGGTAAACATTGACCGCTACCTTCGCCATTCAAGACTGCTCTTGTCGATGCAAAAAGGAAAGGAGAATCGCGATAATAGTCCCCTCATAGGCGCAATGCGCGAACGACGTCGCTCGATTTCTCCTCGCGCTTCGCCCGATATTCAGACATTACGAATTTGTTCGATAACGCCGTCTGTGAACTTTTCATGTCGAATACGTGGCGTCGATTCCCGCCGGCCAGCCACCGAGAAATTTCTCGTAGAAATCCGACGGAACGTCTCGTTTTAACCGTGCCATTCGTGCGGAGAACGCATAAGGGCGAGAATCAGTAATGAGTGCGTTACGGGTTTCTTTCCTGCCCCGGCATCTCTCTCGTCGGGCAAAAACTCGCTCTCGATTCGATCCACGATGCCGGAGGATGAAGGATGGAAGGAGGAGGTCGAGAGAATCCAGCGCCGGACCGGCGATCTCTGCGAATTAATCAAATACGCGAGCGATTTGTCTTCGTTACACCCACGTGGGCACCCCGGGGGGACGCGTGTGTAACTGGGGTGACGAAGCCCTCGCGAACAACCGGCACCGGTGGGAGAAAAACGTGACCACGTTACATGTGCACCTTGTACAGACGATTATTCTAAATAAAAATAACGCTCTAAAGCGCAACGAAAACAGCGCGGAAATGGAAGTTTGTGTACAATTTTCCTTATTTACGGCCTCGTAAATTTTACGAAATATTGCAAAACTTGGCTTCCATGCAATAAAATTTCAATACTCACCAAATTTTAACTCTTATAATTGAAAAAGTTATCCGTTTGCTCAAGATTTATTTTACTAATTAACTGTAATATTTAAATAATTGATCGATTATTTGCGGTTTTTTGAAGCAAGGTAAAAATCCGAATTGCAATACATTGTATTCGTAGGGAGAATGCGCAATATTCGCGCACTTTGATTTTATTGTACCTTGAGATTTATTGCCAAATATGCGCGTATCTTAATGGCTAGCTTTCTCGCCACGGCGACTTATACCGGCCGGGAAGGGACACAGATTTGTCCGGCGTGTCATACCCTTCCGAAGTCGCGCGTCGAAATCCTTTTGCACGGGCAAGAGGATACTCGAGCGGGTATCTCGGCGTATCGGGATGCGGAGTAAATCGTAATTATATACGGGGAGTAGTACAGGATCGGCGGACCCTCCTCTCGCGGCGCGCAGGGCCCGTGGAAAAAGATCACGCGGACGTTTAATAACACGGGTACCGAATGCTGATGGGTAGAGGTATCGCCGTGGATATAAAACGCGTACATCTTCCAGACCAGTCTCTCGCGGTACCAACGCATTCGCGTAATTACACGCGCGCCGCGCGTATATACGTTCACGCAAGAGCGCGGTGTTTCAATCCTTCGCACATGCATTTTACCGAATGAGCCGATCCGAGCCAAGTATGCGTATACTCGTCGGACGCACACATACGCGCGCGAGTGCGCGCCCGCACGTATATAGGGTGTCTGACCGGACAATCTTTCGGACGAAACGAGCTGAGGATGATGAGGATTGTATCAGTGTCCCGGACGTGTAAATGCTCGCGGAATTATTTAGCGTTGAGAATTATGGTACTTTCTCGCGGATCAGACCTCGTGATAATCTTGTTTTAATTCTCCCGAACAAAATAAGAAATGTTCCTCAAAGTGTTGGGCACCGCTGACCGAGGTTCGTGCCGTTATTCGCACGTGTGTGCGTGTGGGCACGTCTTCCACACTGTCGCGTGTATCGATGCGAAAGGGGAAACGGGGAAAAAGGACGAGCGAGTTGGATCGAGTATAAATAGCGGTCTATAAATTATGCCGTCCACGTACGCGACCGAGTACCATCTTTAAGGCATTGGTCGAACGGTCGATGTCACCCGATGTCACCGACGACATTCGATATAGACGACACAGACATCGTCGACGACGACGACGACGACGTAGACGTCACGAATTATCGTGGAAATGGAATGGACGGCTATCTCTCGAACTCGACTCGCCGAGACGATAACGTTTCCCGTCTACCTGGTTTTTCCTGTCGCACCGCGGAGAAAAAGTTGATCGGGATCGACGGGAGACGGTCTCGTCGCGGTAGATCTCCCGCGACGGATTTGTCGAAACGTATCTAGGAACAGCACGTTCTGGATCCGAATGATCCGCAGTTCCCGTTTTGGCCCCAGACTTACGGCGATCAAGTCGCCGATCGATCGGAGCAATTATCCAGGAACGCGTGCCGGTGCGTGCCTTATCTGCGTGTGCGTACGAGACGGGATACGTCTGTAATTGGATGTGGCCTCGCGATGTGTTTTCGCGGCGCGCGACGTCGGATAACGCAGGAAAGGCCCATATGGGCCGTAATGAATTGCCGTTGGACCGGATTTCATACATCATTAATAAAACGGTTAATTGCCGATTGCGAAAAGTAAACTGAAGGGGGACGCTTTTTCATCAATTTGATTAAGATCCTTTTTACGTAGGAACGACGTGCGTTAGCGATCCGCCTTTGACTCGATACTGACAAACTAATGATTTTGAGAAGAGGTCTCTCTGAAGAGTTAAGCTGTCCAATTAAACAGCATCATCTATCAAGCGGCGCGGCGGGTCGGGGACACGTGTCGGCGCGACGTGTTAGATCTAAACAGACCGTCGGCTATCCCTCGTATCACGCGACTTGAACCCCGCGATAATTTCGATTGTGTTTCCCTATGAATATAGGATCCTTATACGGTTTTCGGGAGGACGTGGGCGTACAGATCGCCAACGAACCTCGTCAAGAAAGCGCGCGCGTGCTCGCGCCACTTAAATCGTTCATCACGGAATTGCATCTGCCAGCGGTAATGACCGGCCAATTTGGCTATTAATTGATTCCGAGGCAGCGGGACTGGGCGGCCGGTTCGTGTGTGAAGAGGTCGATCGAGGTCGATGTCGTGGAATCGATAAACCGCCATCATTCATCCGTCGACGCTCATTCGCACTCACATGGTGGTGTGCGGAGCACACGTGCCCCGTCCGTTCTCGCCGTAAGCGGCAAACGATCGATACTCGGTAGTATCGTCATCACGAACGTAGATCGCGGGCCACTTCGCCCATCTGTGGTGCGACCATTGCCGAAGATCATCAGCTGTGGAGATCGTGCCGCCAATCGGACACGATCCTTCGAGCGCAACGCTCCCCGATGACGTAACCGTAACCGTGACGAATGAAATCTCAGCGATGCTCGCGCGACAGCTCTCGTAGGGATCTATTTAGCACCTCGACTAGTCCGCTTTTATGGTGCCGCCACGTAATTTTAATAAAGAATAAATTTGCCTTTTTTTATACATAAAAGTAGAAATAACAAAGTGTATAGCAAATTGTGATTTTGTTTCTAATTTTTACGAGTTATATCGTGACGCAAAGTGACGTTAATGTTAGGTATCACATCTTCAGCCAACGTTTCTCTGGAGTATCTTGCTTGCAGTCACGCCGCACGTCAGAGTATTTTTCTAACGATCTAACGATGTGTGTACCGCTCGTTGAAGATCGTTGATATCGTAAAAGCAAATCAATTTGACATCTTCATTAGAACTTTGTATGGAATCGACAGACGTGGAATTGACTTATAGTTATCGATCTCCCGGTTTAGCGGCGAACGCGACGTACGTATCGTGATTTAATAGCAACTCACGTCGATCAACTTAACGTCTGGTGAACCAGAAGCCATTATGAAAAACACTAAGTTGCGATAATGCAAATTTCAATGCAAATGCAACCGGAAACTCAACTACTTTTGATACTCGCGTCATAATTTATCGAGATTATTCCGATATAACTGTTTTAATTAGTCCCCACTAAACGAGGTGGACGACGAGACTTATTATGAATAAATTAACGCAATATGTGTTTCTCTTCCCGCGTTTAAAGCTATTTTTCCCCCTTTATTTATATCTGATGCATGTATATCTGTATACATTATTTAAATTATACATTCTGCATTTCCAGGCGAACGACCAAGCAGGTTTTATCTGGCAAGGGAGGAAGCTGATCTCTCGTTGGATCCCAATACGGGGACGCTGAGGATTCGACAGCCGCTCGATCGGGAATCACGTGACAAATACATTCTCAGCATCGAGGCACGTAATGCCGGCTCCGTTGGATATTGCCAGGTAAATTGCGCATCCAGATAATCATCGTATCTCGGTATTAACTCACCGTAATCATAGCCGTTTATCCGTGTTCTCAATATATTTATCCTGAATGCACATATAATAAAATCCCGAGGCGTGCGAAAAGTCCGCGCTACGATTTTTTGCGTTCCCACCGATATTATTGTATTAATATTCAGTGAGCGGACGCGCGCATGCTCGTTAGCGAATTAGTATCGTATTTTGAAAGATATATACGGTACTTGAGTTCGTCGGAGTTTCGCTTAACGAGGCACGAGTAGCGCTTTCCGCTTTCGCATGCCGCCGTGAAAACCGCGATCAATCGCAGCAGAATATTATGAGCTTACGCGACATCCGTCCGTGTTTTTCTTTCCGTTACAGATGGAAGTGATCGTGGAGGACGTGAACGACAACGCGCCGTCGTTTCGCACGAGTACCGTCCGCATCTCGGTGCCGGAATCGCACCCACTCCACGTACCCCTGTACGTGGCGCACGCTACCGATCCCGACATCACGTCGTCGCAGTCGATGCGCTACGTTCTCCGTCAGAACAGCAACAATCTATTCGGGATAGTCGAGCGTACCGGCGAGCTCTACTTGGCGAAACGATTGGATTACGAGACCCAGCAGAGGCACAGCCTCCTGATAAGTGCCCTGGACGGCGCCGAGCTCTCGTCTAACCTCAGCCTGAGCGTCGAGGTGCAGGACGTGAATGACAACCCCCCAGTGTTTGAGAGGAACGAGTATCACGTGGAGGTTCCCGAAGGCGCCAGGCTCGATTCCCAGGTGAGAAAAATCTTCATTACACGCCCGTCACGCGAGCATTTGTTTGTCGAGAGGATGCGGTAGGGTTCTTCGAAAAAGGAAACGAGAAGGAGAGAGAGAGAGAGAGAGAGAGAGAGAGAGAGAGAGAGAGAAAGCAGGAGAGAAAGAATTTCTGGATCGGATGGTAGAGGCGGCAGAAGTTAACAACCTCTCTCTTCAGCCTTTCTCCCGCTCTTCATCGGCTATCTCTTCACGGCCGAAGTGATGGTTCCCTTTTTTCCTCGGGTAGATTCTTTTTGCTTCCGTGCATCGAAACTTACTTCGCCTGTCTCTGGGACGCGTAATTTTATCCGGGACAACCAGGAAGGACGCACTTGTGAACTCTCTGCCCCCTCTCGTATCGCCAGGCGTACGCCACGGTTATACTAGTCGTCTACTCCCCTTCCGGGTAGTTTCTCTCGAAAGAAAAGGGAACAGGAGAAGAAGAAGAAGAAGAAGAAGAAGAAGAAGAAGACGTTGACTCGCGAAGTTCACCTTGTAGGCAAAGAGAGAATTAACCCCGCGCCGACTAGGAACGGAATTAACCGGACCGTTGCATCACGCTGCAGCGAGATTAGCCGATGTTACTCCGTCGTGGTTGTTCGACGGACCAGTTCGGTGCCGGGAGATGGATAGGGAATGCCCGATAATCTGATATCCAGACGCGGCATGTTGCCGCGGTTTATACCGATCGCGGCGAGCAGCCGCGAGTTCCACGAGAGCGGCCTAGGATTGATAGGTAACAGCCGATAGGCCCGCAGGAACGCCGCACATAGTCGATCATTTTGCGAGTAAATTCCCGACCATTTACCCAACGGGAAAAGATCTATCATGTTACGTACGGTTATATCAAAAATAGCGGAATTTTGAAATTAGATTTGAGAAATTTGAATTCCTGCGTTATTCGACTCCGCCCAAATTCTCGATCTTCGTTGTCGGAAAAAAAGCGACGCCCAGAGCGAATCCGAAAACGATGCTCGGAGACGCGCGGGTCCATCCGCGAAGATCGCCGACGGCAACGCGCATCTATCCTCCCTGTAATTATGTACACATATCAGTCATTACCCGGTAAAAAATTGAAATAAGGGTGAGCTTGGGTCGACGGCGAGGTTTTGCGACGAGGGACCGTGTCTCGAGGGAGAAGAGGGAGAGTCATTAGCCGCGAAACTCGCGAGAACCGGGTCGTCGTTGATGCGCGGCTGGTAGGTCCGACGCTCCCTCGTGGCGATGGTAGCCGCGTACGGAACGAGGGTAATCCCGAATACGAGGATACCGATGACGAATGGCAGAGATCCTTGCCACGAGATACGCCCGTTAAACGACGTCGCATTTTTAATACAACGCACGAGCGGATACGGCAGAGACGTCGCCGCAATTCGCGCTTCCCTCTCCCTCTCTCTTTCTCTTTCTCTTTTTCGTCTTGGCCCTTTCTCTTCCTCTTTCTCTTCCTCCTTCCCTCATCGCTACTCGATCTCTCGTTCCATCTTTCTCCTGATGTATTAGGTATATATCTGTAGTATCTATCGGCGAAACAGATCTGTGAGCTATCGGTGATATCCGGACAATATCTCAGCCGCCAGTATACGATAAAGATGGAATGAGACAGGAAGATCTGAGCGTCAAAGATAGATACGCGGCAGGGAGGAAGTAGCTGGAGCGAGAGAGTAACTTGGCAGTGAGTGTAACCCTTCACCCACCGTGAACTAATAACGTACAGTTAGACACATTACTGCCTGCTTCTACATCAGGTTCCGCGTTTAATGATAACTTGCATCCCATTCCCTCCTGGTCCTCCGTGAAGACAACCCGGTCGCGCGGCGTCTCTCTCATCCTCCTTCTCCTCCTCCTCCTCCTCCACTCCCACCTCTTTCCCTTCTATCACCATCCATCATTCGTAAGCCGCGAGTTCATGCGCGAGACACGACCTTATACACCTCCCGATCTTGCGCTTTTTCTTCCCCTTCTTTTTCCTCGACCTTCGCAATTCACCATCCTCCCGCGCTGGAAAACATCGTCTGGTCCGAACGTGTTTAGGGTTCGCGGTCCTTTTGGGTGCGTTTAATTAATACGGAACGACCGGATCGACTGGTCCCGACGTCGCCTCTGTTTCTTCTCCTCTTCTTACTCTTTCTCGCTCCCGCGAGATCGCGAGAAATGTCTGCGGATGACACGATTGCTCTTGTTTCGATTTTCATCGTGGTTCTGTTCGTCTGGAACTTTAACATTCCATCGTGCATGTTTTGATGTTTTCAATTTGTTGTACTAAACGTTGTGAAGACGTTAAAGTCGTCGCCGCGCTCACGTACAATTCAATAATAATTAGATTAATAAATTCGTTGAATGGTCACATTGGACATATTGGTTATCGTGAAGTAATTCTTCGTCATTTGCAGATTCTTCAGGTAATGGCACTCGATCAGGACACGGGAAATAACGCGAGAGTGAGCTATCGTCTCCAGGGCTCCACCGCTTTTCGCATCAGCCCCACCACTGGCTGGATCTACCTGGCGCAGAGTTTGGATCGCGAAACTCTCGATCGGCACGCCTTGACGGTTCTCGCGACTGACAACGGATCACCCGCGGCGACCGCGAGTGCCTCCGTGCTGGTGATGGTCCTGGACGACAACGACAATGATCCGCAGTTCGAAAAGGACTTCTACGGATTCGAGCTGCTTGAGAATCTACCTTCGGGCACTCTGGTGGGTTCCGTGAGCGCCAACGATCCCGATCTCGGCAAGAACTCGCTTCTCAGATACGCAGTGGTCCAAGCCAACAGCAGCTTCGCCGTCGATCCCGACACAGGTAAGAGGCTATCTCCCCCGTATCTTATTTTCCTGTTTTTCGTTCGCTTCGTTCCGTTTGCTCTTCGTTTGCGTCGCCGTCAAACGCTACAGAGTATATAGGTTCTCGTCACAACGACGCTCGAGTGTTTGCGAAAGCCGGCCCGGGCCCGAGGCTTCGAGAACCGAGAGCCGGAGAGATGCCCACGCAGCTCGAAAAAAACTCGCGGAGAAAAATATTGGCGAATCGTTTCCACGGGTTTCGCCGAGTTTCGTTCTCGCGGCGCGTCCTCGAGTTGCTTGCGAACGTGTAATTCGAGAATTCATTGAACGGATCCGGCAAGGAATCGCATTATTCTCCGACCGGCTCGTTCTCGGACAAGTTAAATTCACACCGGAGTTACGGCCGCGCTACTCGACAACCGTGAATAAGAGATGTATACTACAAGGAGAAACTTCCTGATTCGGTGGATGGTCCCTTCGGTGCTTCTCCGGGGCTACGGGTGACAGTGATCGATTCGCGGCGATTAACATTTTGGCTGTGCGTTTGGAATTTCTTCCTCCGTCGTCGTGACGCTTTGCCTCGTATTATTGTCATACTCGCGACGCCGCGTATATTTTTATAGCGCGCAAGAATGCGGCGCCACGAAAACGGAAGCGATGGCCCGCGTCGTGATCGATAATCCTCGGTGAAATCCTATCGAACTTTATCTTTCACGCGTTTCGGTTCTCTAAATTATATCCCTGCCCTTCGTCTCGAGACGCTATTGCGAACATAATTGTACTCCGCGTCCGCCGCCAGAGTCTTTTATTTTCGCCAGATGTTCAATCTCGTATATCGGTCTCTAACGTCTCTAACCGATCTCTTTCTCGTCTACGCTTCGCCGCTATCTTCTATCGCGGCTCTCCTCGCGTCCTCGCTCAAAGTCAAGTGCGGCGGCAGCCTGCGGTTACTTCCTGTTTAAGACAGGTTCTTAGCCTGTTAAATAAAAATTGAACGCGCTTTCGCTAGCTTCTTATTAATTCTCCTAGTCTGAATCGCCGGTCGGCGCGATGTTCCGTTCCCTTGTCCCTTCACGTTTCTTTCAAGGCGATACGATAGAGAGAAACGGACGTTACGGGGCCAACGAAAGATCCATTTAGGCGCGTGAGGTGGAAGGGGATCGCTTACGTGCGGGAAAAAGAGAGACTATTAATGGTACCAAATGGCCTCTAGCCATCAGCGTGTGTAATTTACGCGTTTCTTTTGCGTCAACCTAACGGCCCTTTACGCCGCGCCATTGTTGAACGATTTCGTAATCGATGGAAAGAGTTCCTCGTCCCTGGGCAACGTTGCTCGGCTCGCCAGGCCTCTCGCCGGAGATCTATTTCGAAATCCCTTGATAATATTTCGTCACTTTAAACTATACGTTGTAATACGTTTGTTAAATAAATCGGACACTTCACAAATACGACCGCCGAGATTTAAGCTCGACGATGTCGCTCAATGGCGATTTACCAAATTACCAGGCTTGAAGTAACAGGAACGACACGAGGATCGTTTCTTTTTTGCGGGATCCCCGTATAACTCATTTTAAGTTGCGGCAGTGTGTACGCTTCGTGGGTATTAAAATATAATCCGGTAAGAGTGGCGCTTTCGCCTGGGTCGGCGTGTAACGAATCATCAGGAACCGGGGCCCGGGGCCCGTCACACGCCGCGAAATACGCGCACACGTATGCGGCGCGGCGCGCACCGCGTGTGCAATGCGCGCAGTTTGATTGGCATGCGACACGGGAGTATTTGTGTACACGCTCTCCGGTCCGAGAGACCCGGGTCCTCTCCCTCTCTCTCTCTCTTTCTTCGTTTCGTTTCTTCGCTGCCTATTTGCAGAGGTGGGACTTCTCGAGTCATCCACCGACCGCGCGCGGACGAAGGAGGACCGTGAGGCAGAAAAAAAGATGAGGAATAACGACGGCGATGGGGATGGGGGTGGGGGCGATCGCACTGCCGGAAGTATCAGCTGTCTTGTCGTACGAGTACTTCTATATTAATCCCCGCGCTGTGTGCATGCAGCGCGACTGCACATTGTCCGGTCAACGGACCTGCGGCGCGGAGTGAGTTGAAATTTCGCCCGGCCATTGTCCTTCGATCGGAGCTCTAACCGCGAGGGATCTCCCATTGAGAAAACCCTCGAGCGGCGGTGCCTCTCGCCGTTCCTTCCGCGTAGGTCGTCCTCGTAACACTCGCTTAATGGCGCCCTTTTCTCCATTCATCCAATTAAGGGGGCCCCTCGCGTGTTGGCTTACAATGTCGGGAGATCGACCGGCTGGTGATTTATGGAATGGCACGCCCTTGTCCGCGATGAAACGCGACGAGAAGTAAGGGAATATTCGATTGTCAGCGCGACTCCGACCGGTTCCTAATATGTGATCAGGGGCTGTTAGCAGTCGATGCTCCCTCCTCCCCCTCCCCCTCCTCCTCCGCACGATTCGAAGACGTGTCACTTCTTGATGTTCGTCGGAAATGTCGAAGTCGCGTTCCTCACAGACTTCGGCATCTCTCTCTTCCGACACGAGTCGCGGTAACGCGCACGTTCGCGTGTGAAATTCTCGTGCATTTTAAGCTGTTATTGCAATACGCGCGCGGTACGATCAATTATCGCGACTTGAGGAATTTCCGTGACCTTGTGACCTACCGTGACCGACTCGCCTATCGATCGGATACCTGTTGCGGCGCGGCCACGTGCCATCCGCGCCACGTGGCTCGTCTACTAAACGGATACACGCTCACTTCAAGCATGCGGTGATACTTCTACGACACTATCTTGTACTTGTAGCGATCACTTTGTAGTGCGTTGACTTCGTGCGAGAAAGATCTGCAAAGAAAAAAAAATAAAGTCGATAATCTCACTTCATTTATTACGTTCTACATGCGCGCGTACCATCCGGTGCGCGCCGCGTCGTGATGAATGACGATTACGGTCGATTTATATTATAATTAAGCAACGTGATATAAAAATATCCTCGATCGGATCTTAGATTATTTAGCGATATATTTTCCAGCGTGGCAAAAACACGTTTAGCGGCATTTCCCCGCGGCTTTTCTGCGCGTCGATAATTTGGTATGTGGTTTTGTGTCGGTGATCAAATTAAAGATAAGCTTGCTCAGCTAGTCTGCAACTTAGCAACTGCAACGTGCGCGCGTTGCAAAGCCGCCGAGCAGGTTCCCCTTCCCGGCGCGGACTTCGATCTAATCCCGGTCTGGGATTCCTCGAGGTGGTTTTCCACGGTTTCCGTTCGTCGAACGACTGTTTGATTTTCGAGAAATCGACGCCGTACCGTCCGTTCGTCCGTCACGGGACTACGGGCTCGTACATCCAATCGCCGCGATGGATTTCCAAATATTGGAAGAGGCATGCAAAGACAAAAAGCCACGTTCCTCTTACGAGGATGACGGTGAGATCGGTCGCGCGGTCCCACGGCTAACACAAGAAACGCATTAGCGCACGCGTCCTATACGATATACTTCTTATTGTTGCGCGATGGTATCCCTCGACGCGCGGATGGCATCTTCCCGGCCAGGCCGGCCGGCGCGTTTGCATGTCCCCCGTCGATCGTTTGTCTTGTCGACGACGGAGGAGTACGGCGTCGTCCAGCCACCGCGTCGGTGGTGAACGCTAAAACGGTCGCGATGGTACTCGATTAGGTACGTCGAGAATTCGTGGTGGCACGCCACCAGGCCGGGGCTCCGGCACGGCGCGGCGTCGGCGCGGACATCGATAGGGGTCGTCGTCTCGGGCACGAATTATTATCCCGACCCTTTTCCCAGATCCTGGAATAGTTCTAGCGGCTGCTCGGCTAGTCGCTCGTTTAATTATCCATTAATGCACCGGCCAGGTGCATCAAAGGTGGGGAGACCGAGTCCCTTCTGCGCTCTCTGACTCCACCTTTTCTCTCTTTTACTCCGCCATGCGCTCGCCCTCTCCCGCCCTCTTTCTCATTTTCTTATTCGTACCCTTCTCGTTCTCCTCCCCTCCGACTCCGACTACTCCCTGCGATACGTAATTACGGCGGACCTCGTTACACGCGCGACTACGTACGCCCCTAGTATGATTATTATATGCGAGGAGAGAGAGAGAGAAGGAGAGAGAGAAAGCTAAAGCGGAAACGAAAAACGAAACTCCCGGCATCGAGGCGCGATCGAGGAATACGAGCGACCGCGCACAAATGGTTCTTATGCGCGTACGAGCAGCGATTATCCAATTAACCGTTCTCTCGACGAGGAAAATTGATAAGGTCGGTCTAGACGTCCGCGCGATCGACGAGAGAGACGATCGATCGGCCGATCGTATACGTATTCGATTTTATATATACGAACGAATGCGCTCCCTGCTCTCGTCCGCACCGCGATCTCCATTGGTCGCGCCAGTGTTTGAGAGTCGGCACGTAAGATCCGTCGGGCTCGGAGAGTCTTTAAGCGTCATCTAATATCAAGACAGACCGGTACGGAGCTTTTTGTCGCGCGCCCATAAATATTCCCCGGCATCCGCTAATAGACGTTACCCGCAGCGCTGTTGGGAAATTGCTAATAGATCGTTAATAATTCGCTATCTATACCGCCAGCCAAGCTCGACGGTCTCGCGGCTCTCGTGAAGCGCAATGAAAATTAATTGTTTCTCTTTCCCTCCCCCTTCGCTCGGCAATCGTTAGGCGAGATCACCACGTGCGAGCCGCTCGATCGTGAAACGAAAAGCGTCCACGAGCTGGTTCTGGAGGCGCGGGATCAAGGGACACCGTCGAGAGCCGCCCGAGTGTCTCTGAAGGTCACGGTCCTGGACGTCAACGACAACTCGCCTGAAATCGTCGATCCTCAAGGGGCTCAGGTCAGCGTCAGGGAGGAGCAGCCACCGGGAACGGAGATCGCCAGAGTGCGGGCGCTGGACACGGATCTCGGGGAAAACGCCTCGGTGACGTACAGCATCACGAAAGGTAAGAGTTGGATCGTTGAGTTTAACGTTGCTTTAACCCTTAAAGGCTACGTTATTTCAAGTCTCGACTACTTGAGACTGTCCATATATGGACCTCGCAACTTTGATCGCGTACAATTCTGGGTCTCATCGACTAAGTTTTAAAAAATTTTATACGAAATAGGGGTAGAAAAGACTGAAGAATATAATAGAATTAGAAAAATTGTCAATAATTAATATTAAATTGTCCAAAAACATCAATCTTTGAAGACGGTTTGAGCAACATAAATTATTTAACGTTAAAATAGATTCTAGGTCTATATGTGGACCTAGTAGCCTTTAAGGGTTAATTTATCCCGTCGAAATGTGTCTTAATCTCACGGTGGTAGCTATTTCATTCTCGATTACTTGTTCGTCGCTGTGCGCGACCAATCGGTTACGCGCCGTTCGTCTAATTAAGGAAACCGCGCTTTTACCTCGGTATGATTATCCCGGTAAGAAAATATATAAATTACAATTAGTCGTGTGTGTGCGTGTACACGTTCAATAATTGCGCGACTTCGTTACGAAGGCGCCGGGTTGAGTCGCGGAGACTCGGGAATAATAGAGAAATAGCGAGAGGGCACTTACATGCCGGAGATTAGATGGTGAACTTGGTTTTTTCACCGGCCGCTCTAGAGACTCCCGCGGTGGAGCAAGACTTTTTGAGACTTTAATAACTCAGTGGCAATTACAGAAACAATTATGCACGGTCTTAAAAGCGACCGCGGGCGTTTTTGCCGGGCGTGTTATCCGTTGGCGAAATGTGCCTCGCCGCCGCGCCGCCCTTGTGAGGAATTGTTACCGTGTAGGGGAGACCGGGACCATATGGCTCCAGGGGCATGTTGTCCATATGCTACTTTTTAGTATTTATTGAGAGGAACAGAGTGGATAAAAAATCGCGAAGTGGTTTTTTTAGAATCGAAAAGAACCATTTAGATTTAGAATCTAAAAAAGATCATTTCGCAATTTTTTATCCACTGTTTTTCTCAAGATAAATACTAAGAAATAGTACACGAGCCATATAGCCCTGGTCTCCCCTACGTTAATTCACTGCGGCGGCGGCTAGGATCGGAATCGAATTTTCACGATTGCACGTACCGGTTAGCGAGAAAAGAATCTTGATCGCGAGATTAAATCTTAACATCGCATCGCGGGATATACTGCAATATTGTGGAGGAGTGCAACGATGTACCTCTCCCCGTCCACGTCAGTAGGCATTTCATTCCGCGCTCTATCGCGCGGCGCTTATTTCGCGTACACGATTCTCCTCAGGGTCAACGGCACAGATATCAGAGAATTTTTTTTTATACCGCGTTCAAGTTTGCAACAGCGAGAATAATCATCCAGACGCAATTTTGTCCGTCTATCTCTCGAGGAATATTTCCGTCCAGACAACCTGACTTGGTTTTTCGCTACAGGCCGAGCCGATTCGGACGGCTACAATGTCTTCACCATCGACCCGATCACCGGCATGATCAGGACCAAGGCCATGCTCGATCACGAGGAGTGCAAAGAGTACCGGGTGTCCGTAAGGGCGGCCGACGCCGGTCATCCGCCGCGACATAGCGAGCGCGTGTTGCAAATCGAAGTTCTGGCACTCGCGGACAACCGGCCGACCTTCACCAGCAGCAGTCTTACCTTTAACGTGAGTACTATTGACCGCACCACCCGGTAGGATTCATTTTCCCCATCAGATTTGTTTCTATCTTCGCTGGACACCGTGGAGAGAGGACTTCATAGTTCCCTCTTGCAATTATTCATTAGAACATTTATGATCGCGCTAACATCCCTCCGACGGCGTCTCGCCGCCGTTGTTACGTGCGTATCCCGTGGATAGCTTCGCACAATTTATGCCACGTTAGAAATTCTGTAGAGAATTCTATGGGAGATTGAAATTTTATCGCTCTCTTATGATCTTCGTTGTTATTAATCGTTGAATTAAACATTTAATTTTGCACTTATTATCATTTAATTTTTGCCCCATTTAATTCCTAAAAAGATATATGTCCTAATGACTCAACATTTATCTTTCTTATTAATTAATACGCATAAATGAATGTTTTTGAATATAAATACTAATATAAATACTTATCTTGGCTTAATTATTAAGTAACACTTCCTCAGTTTCGATCGACACACAAATTATCTTTAAAAAAGAAAATATTTTTATAATATAAGAAATAAAGTGTGGACTGGGTTTGATAATATACACTTGCCTCACTCAGGTGCGCGAGGATGCAAGTATCGGGCACACAGTGGGGTCAGTATCGGGAGCGGGTCCCGCGGGTCGCGTGGCCTTCACCTTGGACTCGCTGACGCCGCTCAACGAGTTTCCAGCTTTCGACGTCGATCGCAACTCGGGCCAGCTAGTAGTCGCTCACTCGCTCGATCGCGAGAATGTAAGCGAGTACCATTTGAATGTCCGCGCGTTGGACACGACCTCGCTCGGGAATCCTCAGAGCATCGCTATTTCCGTGAAGATCGTCATAGAGGACGCCAACGATAATTCGCCGAGTTGGCCGCAAGATCCGATAATTGTTCGCGTGTCCGAGAAAGCTGCGATTGGCTCCACCATTTACAATCTCACGGCCAGTGACCTGGATAGCGGCTTGAACGGAGAACTCAGGTACGGTCTCGTAGCCGAGTTCCCACCGAAGGGTTGCTTCGCCGTGGACTCTCTGACTGGCGCTTTGACCCTGGCCAAGCAATTGGATAGAGAAGAGAGAGCGGAATATATTCTGATTCTTAAGGCATCAGACCGGGCACTGCCAGGAGAACAATTAGCTTCCACGGTCACCGCAAGGATCATCGTCCTTGATCAGAATGACAATGATCCCGTCTTCGTCGCGCCAGAGTTCACCAAGATAAACGTCGCGTCGAATCTTCTGCCTGGTAAGTGTCATATCTTGTCACTCAACTGAGTGTATTACACAGATCTACACATAGGACGATTAATCAAATTTTTATTTTCCTAATCTCACCAGGTGCTAGTCTGGTAAGAGTCGTTGCCGTGGACAAGGACTCCGGCGACAACGGTCGGATATCTTACGTGATAACCTCGGGCAACGAGGAGTCGCGGTTCACAGTGGGCTACGAGTCGGGCATCGTAAGTCTCGTGAAACCCATCACGAAGCCCGCGAACCTCGAGATTACGGCCAACGATCACGGATCGCCACCACGCAAGGCCGTGCTGAAGCTGAGTCTGAACCCGGTGGCGGCGCAGCCAAGCGGACCTCTTCGGCTACTGTTGTCTAATCCGATCGTCAAGATTTCCGAGAACCTTCACGTCGGATCGCACGTGGTGAACGTTGCAGGGCCAGCAATTGCGGATCAAGGTAAGACCAAAGATCTCATCGCGCGATCGCTTATATATCTCCACCGTGCTGTGTCAGTTAGACTAAAGTTTGTCAAATTTCTTCATTATTCATTGCGATGACTGAACATGAAGTTTAATAATATCATCAAACTAGTTTAGGCAGATTTCTGATGATCTCGAGCGACATAAACGTGTGTTCACGGCGTATAACATTCGGTATATTTTCGTGAGAAACAAAACAAGCAACGCGGTCGAAATTTATTGATCTCCGAGACATAACGAAGATGTGCGGGAGGACCGAAAATGGAGGGTTTTCTTAGATACTGCGTCCTTATTGTTTCGATGGTGCGTAAGTCTTCGTCGGTGCAAAAACAGGGCTGTCAATTTAAGTGTGTAGGACTTGAAATTACAGCTTACTATCTCTCGTACTTCTCTCAGGCGTCTCATTCGCATTCTGACGATCGCGATTTCACTTTTCTCTCTCTTCGAGCGAGTCTTCGGCGTAGATAGTGTGCGTCGGCGTTTACTGTTCAGCACGCACTCGCCGCAGCTAATAGGAAAGCTCTGCTACGAAAATACCTGGAATAATTGCCTCGAATCTGGCCGGTACCGAGCATTACAGTAAATTCAGCGAAATGAATCGCGCGGCTTGGACTCCCTCGGGGTTGTCGGCGATGCCGTTCCGTCCAGAGTACCCCGCTGCGGCTCCGTTCGTTTGCATCTTCTCCTCGCACGCACGCCTTAAAAAGCAAGTCGTCTGCGATCGAGAAAATTCCGAGATTTGTCCGTCTCATGGAATATGCCGTCATTTTTATAAGAAATGCGTCCTCGCATCTTCCTCGCGATAACGAGCTTTCGAGCGAACTCGTTCACGTTATAATTTACGGCAAAGATTCCCACATCTTCCATGGGAATTAATATCTGGCGATGCCGCTAATTATCGTTGTGGAAGTCTCTCACAAGTGTGTGACTGGACGAGTCCGCGGCATATATTAGCAGTCCCGCAAGGAGGAATCCGGCATTCAAGAGAAAAAAACGTGTTTCTCGAAGGCGGTCTCCCCGGAAATTGTCCATCCAATGTGTGATTGTGTCTCGCATATTCGCATCAACGTCTAATGAGTTTTTTCATTATGCGAGAAAATCGTCAATAAGCAAAATATCAATTATGTGTCACAAACATTTGATAAACACTAGTAGTTTCCTTACGCACGCAGGAGAGACCGGAGCTAGCTGGTACACTTTTTTTTTAAATGTTTTTACACGTAACTAATAAATGGAATACAAGCCGCAAAAGAATTTTTCAATAGCCGCATGCTTATACAACACAAAAATTATTTTTTTAACTAAATAGTATAATTAATTTTGTTGCACCAATAACAATTATAAGGCGACGACATTTGTAACCGGCCTCATATACGGGGTAAGTTGTTACAGTACTAAATTAAGTTGTGAAAGATCCAGTTTTCAAAATATAAATATATTTAATAAAGAGAAATAACACCATGTAACAATATGTGTTATATTACACTTACATTGTTGAGTGCAAAATTATAATATAGATATAATTTAACTGATGTTGTGTACTGACTGGTTCTGATACGTAATAAGAGACGTTAACGGTGAAATCTTACATTACGTTAAAAGTAAAGATTTTAAAGACACAGTTAAAATTATGATATGATGACCAGATTTGTAAATATAACATTTAATACATCACTGATTTATTTTACTTTCGGCTATACAAAACTAAAAATATTTTCTGTTTGTGAAAATACGCCACTCAGCTTAAAATAACTAATTGAAATATTATCGAAATGTTTTTACGGAAATACTATATTTTTTATGCAATATTATCTTTTGTCACTTTTACAATAATTGCGGTGTACCAACTTGTCCCATGTACCAACTAGCCCCGATCTCCCCTATCTCCACGTGCGTTGGCGTGCATTTCGCGGATCATTTTTCTGCGCTGGATCCGCATATTCGTGCCTAACACGGAAGCGCTCCGATCCAGCCTCTGTTTCTGACGAACGATTAAAGTGTGGTAAACCAGCCCCATCGAAGACGATAAAGCACGGTGTATCTCTGGTTCGCGGCTTATCTATCGCGACGCCGGACGAGCGCATTAGCGCCCCATGGATGCGCCGAAGGTGCCAGTTCCTCGGGACCGGCGGCTCAGTAATGCATAGGGGGGAGGTTGTTGCGAAATGCGGGAGCGAACGCAGAACGCAGCAGGGGGATTAGAGAAAGGACGGGACGAAACAATGGCCGCGTATATCATCGTGCCGCCGGTCTGCCGCGGTACGCATAGGCAAATCACCGACCTCCACACCACTCCACACCAACGTGTGTCGCTTCGCGTGTGCACGCGTGCAGATACGCACACGACACGTCGCTACTTACTGGTAACACGACGAAGGATGGCCATGGCGCGACACGCGCACATGCACGCTAAACCGCGTCGTCGCTTTGTTCTAAGTCCGCTAAAAATTCAACGAGCATGGGCTAAGCGCGCTGGAATTCGAGAATCGAAAGCATTAAAGTCACCGACGCGGCCGCCGCGCTCCAGACCGGAAAATCGCGAAGCCGCCAGATCCACGAGTAGAATTATAGTTCCTTCCTATGTTTGGGAGTAAATAAATTACATGATAAATAACATAGTATATAAATTATATATATATTCTTTGAATATTGCGAGAAATAATTACAAATATTCGGTAAATATAAAACGTAAAGATGTTTATGTGTAAAAAATATGCACGGAACAAATAATAATAATAAATTACTTCTATATAAAATTGAATCTAAAATAAGAATATACGTACTGGTTGATTTATACAACTGGTTGATTTATACAAAATGGGATTCGATAGAACGAATGCCAGCAGAGCGAAATGTCAGATCCAATGTTAGAAGATAACGAATTAAATATATAGCTATATTTCTTTAGCTCCAATCCTGTAATTTTTGTTGTGTGATTTATGATGCACACGTTTCTTAATTAAGCACGCATTGATGAACTTTTTATTCCGCTTTATAGGTAACGTCACCTTCAGCATCCCGAGCGACGTAGCGTCGAACAAATTCGCCATAGCACCCACTGGTCAAGTCACTCTTCGGAGTCCCTTGGATCGCGAAGAGGTTGCGCGTTACTCAGTCTCCGTCTTCGCGAGGTCCAGCAAGCTTCTGGACATCACGACTTTGGAAGTGATAGTGATGGACGAGAACGATAACAGCCCGGAATTTCGGCCGGGTTCCTGCTACACTCTCGCCATACCGGAAAATCAGGAAACTTCCGTGATCCACACCGTAGCTGCGACCGATCTTGACGAAGGGTTGAACGGCGAGATCTCCTACAGTATCGTAGGTGAGTTGTCCCGCAAAGTGTAGCGTGTACGAAAAATTGCGTAAATAAAATATGAGACTTAATCCTTGCGCTTCTTACTCTAGGCGGCAACATCGGCGCCAAATTCGCGCTAGATCCAATCACGGGGTCGATGTCGATGTCGAATCTGGATCGTGAGACCGTGCCCAAGTACGTCCTGACAATTTCGGCCAAGGACAAGGGACGGCCGAGCCGCGAAGCGCGTTGCAACCTCACCGTGGTCGTGCTGGATATCAACGATAACGCGCCGACCTTCGTGCAGAATCAGTACACGGGGTCCAGTTCGCACAACGGTTTCCCATACGGATCGTCGAACTATCCGGCGAATTACCATCACGCGAAGTACGTGACGACTATTTCGGAGGACGTCCCGCCGGACTCGAGCGTGATGTCCGTGAAGGCGACCGATCCGGACCAAGGGGTAAACGGCAAGATTACGTACGCCATCTTCGAGGAGACTAGCTGGCTCTTCAGGGTCGACAACCTGACCGGCGTCGTTACTACGGCTGGGTGAGTGCACACGTCCCGTCGTTTACTTTTTTTTTTACGTATGGCTTCCCTTCTTTCTTTTATCCTCTGTCACTGTCATCGTTTCCTTCCCTTTTGACCTTTTTCTGTTTCTTTCTTTCTCTCTCTGTTGGGTCTCTTTTTCTTTTGTCTCTCTTTCTCTTTCTATGTCTTTCTCTTGTCCTTTAGGCCGCATGTGAGTCTCGCTTCGCGATCTCGGCTACCAACCGATTAATTTCATCCTGGCGTTAATTACCGCGACCTTTATTACACATCCGATTAGGATCACCCAGGGGGATATTACGCCGGTAGTATAACGTCGTAAAACGGGAAGTGAAGACGCGCGCGCACACCTACGTACACACACACACACATACACTCGTAGGAGGGGACGTCAGGGGAGCAGCCAGTCGGTTTACAGGGGGAAAAAGCTCGACGCTCGAGGGCAGTGCGGGAGGAAGGAGAGGCGCGGAGACGCGGTCTAGGAACGTCGTAAAATTATAAAGTCAGTCGATGCGCTTCACGAACGATGCACTATGGCCGATTAAACGATTCCGTATGCATAACCCGTCGGCACAACCCGAGATACTCTTCCTTCCTTTTTCCCCTCGCATCCCTTTCCTCTCTCTCTCTCTCATCTCGTTCTTCTATAATCTATCTATATATCTCTTTGCTCGGCCCTCCGCCGCGCTCATCCGTCCGTCCCTCTTGGTCCGTGTGTGTCTCTTATGATTACGCGCGCAATAAACCGATATCTCGGGACATCGTTAAGACGAAGACTTTCCGTCCATGGCTTCCGTCCATCCCACCAAACAGCAAGGTCGTGGTTCGTTAATTAATGGACGATTTCGCTGCGGGGCTGCCGCGAACCTTGATCCCAGCGGACCGCGCTGATCCAGCGGTTGATCGTTAACCGCTCGATACGGTCTTGGCGTACGGGCGGTGGAAAACCCTCAAACGCTAATTGCGCGCGCGAACTTCGCGGAATCGAATTCAATACCGAGCCCTTATATACAAAACATTAACTTTTACGAGTCGGACGGGTTATACGGCCGCGTAAGAGTCCACGGCGATTAGAGCCGCCTGCCTCCGTGTCGCCCCCGTGTCCGGCGACCTGCTCCTTCCGTCTCCCGAAGACGACACGACCGAGTGATTTCGATAAATCACTTCCACGTCGGGAATATGTAATTTGCTCGTTGCAAATTATTATGCGGAGTCGCCGTAAACCCGCATGACCGACCGACACGCCCAGCGTCCGTCTCGGTGACTCACGATTCGCGCTTTAATCCCTGTGGCAATTAGTTGCCTCCTTGGTGCCGATCTTGGTTTACGATTGCGATACGATTTCGTTCGACCGCGCGTCCGTTTACGCGCGGCTCCTTCCGCCTTTTGTCCGTTCCTGCTTCCGTCTACTGATGAGATGTGTAAGGTGCCTCGTATCGCGGGATATATATACACGAAGAGCAGGGAGAGCCGCGAAGTCAATGGAGGAACGGTGTAAAGACAGAGAGAAAGAGAATGGTCGGCAGCTCCATGGGAAGGAGCTCAGGAGGGCGCATACTTTTGCGCCGCGACAGTCGTGTGTCATTTCAGCGAGACGCCATGTGGCATTTCAATGCATTATTTCAGCCGGCAAAATGCCTCCTGATATGCAAAACCAGATCTCGGTCTCTTCGAGCTGCTCCTTCGCCGCGTCTCTTCCACTTTCATCGTCTCTCTCTCACTCTCTCTTTCTTTCTCTCTTCACCCTTTCCCGCCGCGGCCACTGTCCGGTCACTGTCTCGTTTCGCCGTCTCCTGCTCCTCCTCCTCTTCTCTCTCCTCCCGCTTCTGTTTTTGGTATCCTCAGATCCTCTTCCCTCGATCGGTAGCCGCGAACCCGGCTTTCGTGTCGCCTTGTTACCGTTGCTCTTGCGATGACGGTCTCGTTCCTCTTACCTTTTGAAAGCCGTGCCGTCGCGTCGCTCGATGCGGCACCTCTCTGGGAAGAGAGTGTACCGAACACTTTTCCCCTCTTCTGCTCTCCGGAGACCACCCGGTAGAGACAATACACGGACGAGGACCAGTTCTCTAGAATAATTCGATAAAAAGCGTGAACTGGTAGCAAGACGTCGAAATGACACCACGGCTGACCAAATTTCTCGCTAAATTTATCCATGTGCGCTTCGTTTATTTATCAATTGATGAGTGACAGCATCGCGGAAATTCTTGCATTCCTTGAAAGAATCATCCTGTGCAGCTAAGACGTTCCTTGCAACTGTCGTTCTGTTCGGATACGATGAATATTCGTAAAACTGCATACTTCGAGTTGCTGTCGGCAGATACGGACAGATACCAGGGCGGAAGATAACTGTGGAGTATTCGAGTTAGCTTCGCGCAATCGTAAATAAGCGTATCGAACCCGTGCACTACTGACGTCCGATCATTATCCCACGCTTATTAAGAATTATTGCGAGCGCGCGTTGTATCGCGAAGGCACGCTGGGAACTTCTCTCGCTTTGCTCGACTTGCATTTGCGTAACTCCGTAAATAAACATTGTCTTAAAGATACGACATTGTGAGACGCCTAAATCCGAATTCTCTCTAATAACTTCTAATTAGTAAAATATTCACTTAGATATTTTATTAATAACTGAGAAACGGCGATACTATTTTAATGTATTTTATCGAAACCTATCAAATTAAGATTTTAAAAAGAAATAAACTGTAATTGCGCACTATGTCTTCTTTTTACTAAATTAATGTCTCTATTTCTCAATCCCGATAATAAGCCAACTATTCTATAACTAATGTCCGTCTCTTCCTGTTCGATACAGCCCACTGGACCGTGAACGCCAAAGCAGCTACACCTTCTTTGTGGTCGCCACGGACAGCGGCAGATACGACGCGAAAAACACGTCGATACCCGTCGAGATCAATGTCAGCGACGTGAACGATAATGCGCCAATTTTCGAGGAGTACCCCTTCCGGGCACGCGTGCCCATCGGCACGCAGCCGGGTCAGAACATCCTCCGGGTGTCGGCCAAGGACGCCGACGATGGCGCGAATGGCGACATCGTGTACTCGTTGATAAACGAACAGGAGAAACCGAAATTTCGGATACACCCCAGCACCGGCGAGGTAACGACAAGCTTATCGTTGTCGCAAGATAACGGCCGGACGTACCACCTGGAGGTGTTGGCTCAGGACAAGGGTAACCCGCCGAAGAGCGCCAAGGGTTTGATCGAGCTCCAGGTCGGCGATCTCGCGGATCTGACGCCCAGCCTGAAATTTCAGAATGACACGTACAACGTCGTCGTTCAGGAAAATGCGGCGGCCGGCACGGAGATCATTAAGATCACCGCGGTGCGCAGCGACGGCAGGAGGCAGCGCGTCACCTATTCGATCGCGTCCGGAAACGACTACGATACCTTCGCGATCGACGAAAACACCGGTCAGCTGCGCGTCAACGATCCCACCAGGCTGGACGCGGAGCTTTGGAGCGACTTGACGATAAAACCTGATAACGAATTGCCGGACGACACGGCGCGCACCAATTCGTGGGGTAGGTCCTTGGAGGGCCAGCAACCGAAGGAAGAGCCCAGAGAGAGTTCGAGGCACATTCTCAGCGTAGCGGCGAGGACGGCGGGCCAGGAGGTTCTGGAAGCGTACGTCAAAGTGATCGTCAGGATGACCGATGTCAACGATAACCCACCGATCTTTACGCAAACGCAGTACTCGGCTACTGTACTCGAGGGCAATGCCAAAGGAGATTTTGTCGTGAAGGTGAGAGAACTTTGTGATTTTATATAGTTTATATCGCCCTTATATTTGATACATTACACAGGAAACACAAGGCCCCTTTGCATAATAAAACTAAGTATATGTATGATATAAACTCTATGTGGGTGTTATTTTTATGAAATAAGGGTCTACAAGAAGTGCGACATACAATTAGGATTATCCAAAGATGCAAATATTTATTTGTACTTTTTCTGTCGTATGTTAAAATCTAAATATAAAAATAGATGGTGTAAAAATACATTGTATATGCGTTGGACACATATTATAATCGTCAATATTTGCTGCTGTAGCTTTCAGCAAGTGATGCAGATCAAGGACTGAACAGCAGAATCTTATATCATATTGTGGACGGTAATCCAGATAATGCCTTCACCATAAGCCCGCCGTACAGCGGAATCGTGCAGACCAATATAGCCCTAGATCGTGAGATCCGCGAGAAGTACAGATTGACTATCATCGCGACCGACCAAGGAAACCCGCAATTAACTGGCACAGCTGCATTGAGCGTGCGTGTAATCGATGTCAATGACAATCAGCCTACCTTCCCGGAACACAGTATCATTTCAGTCTCTGAAGGTAAGTCACGAGAGCCGTTACTATTCTACCTTGAAAAACTTTTAAGCTTTACGAAATAGTAGGATATGACATGTAGATTGATGATTTGCTCCTCTATACGTTGTTATGAAAATTACCTATAATATACTAGGTGCGCAACTAAGTTTCCGGGTTTCACACATAAATGGCACCAATAACACATGTACTCGATTTAAATGTTTGAAGTTGTCTGAAGTTATAGCTTGGACATCTGTTAACAATAACCAGTCGTTATACCAATACATATCGCAACGCAAAAATATTTTTTCTAACAATGGAGATGTCGAATTTTGTGCCAAATAAACAGCATTTGCGGGAAGCTTTGCTTTTCTGTTTTAACTTGAAAAAAAATGCAGCTGAAGCACGTCGTTTGTGAAGATTGGTTTAAACGCTTCTGAAGTGGCGATTTCGACACTGAGGACAAGGAGCGCTCCGGAAGACCAAAAACAATTGAGGACGCCGATCTGCAAGCGTTATTGGATGAAGATGATACGCAAACACAAAATAAACTTGCGGAGGCATTAAACATGACTCACCAAGGTATTTCCAAACGTTTACATGCCATGGGAAAAATTCAAAAGGAAGGAAAATGGGTGCCGCATGAGTTGACTGAGAGACAGATGGAAAATCGAAGAGCCACTTCCGAAATTTTGCTTTTGCGGCATGAAAGAAAGAGTTTTCTTCATCGAATTGTTACTGGCGATGAGAAATGGATATATTTAGAGAATCCCAAACGCAAAAAATCGTGGCTTTCACCTGGTGAAAAATCAACATCGACGGCACAACCAAATCGTTTTGGAAAGAAGACAATGCTCTGCGTTTGGTGGGACCAGAAAGGAATCGTGTACTATGAGCTGCTGAAACCGGGCGAAACTGTCAATGCGCATCGCTACCAACAACAACTGACCAATTTAAACCATGCATTGCTCGAAAAACGGCCAGAATGGTATACGAGACACGAACGAGTGATATTGCAGCACGACAACGCTCCGTGCCATCGCAGTTCCATCGTCCAGGACACCATCAAAACGCTCAAATGGGATCTGCTACCGCACCCGCCGTATTCGCCAGACCTGGCGCCTTCCGATTATCACTTGTTCCGGTCGATGGCGCATGGCTTGGCTGGGCTACACTTGACCAATTTCGAAGAAGTGCAAAATTGGTTGGATAAATGGTTTTGGTCCAAAGACGCGTCGCTTTATCGTCGCGGTATTCATGTATTGCCAGAGAGATGGCGAAAATGTATAGTTAGCGAGGGACGATACTTTGAATAAGCCATTTTTTGTATTTCTCTTGAAATTTTTCATTTTTTATTGATAAAAAAAACCCGGAAACTTAGTTGCGCACCTAGTATATATAATTAAGCTATTCTCAGATAAACACATTACTGTTATGTAACTGCTTGCGTTACGCTTTAGTATTTAAAACCATTCTGGCGTTTGTTGTGCCATCAGTTTGCTCGTTAAGTATTCGATCTTTACATTTCTCGAATTGCGGTACCATTTCCTCTAGACTTTTGTCACCGTCTAAGATCATAACCGGCGCCGGTAAAGAAAATAGGGTTTTTCTGTAGAGCCAGTCGTCGTGGATTTCGTGAATTTGTCTCAGATACTCCAACGACACGCAGTCCTCTTCTTTGCGTGCACGTGCTTGCATTCTTTGAAACACGACTTCAGGCGTTGTCCTCAGATATACTAAATCGCAAGTGAAAGATATAATTTCATGAAAGGGAAGTCACGTTTTATATAATTTCTTTTTTTGCTTAATTGACAGAGATACATACTTATTAAATCCGTCCTTATATTCGTGTTCTCCATACACCAATCGTACCAATTTTCTAAAACCATCGCTTCCACGTCCTGTATCATATGTGTACGCTTCATATTTTCTAGGAAGCATCTTCCGCTAAACACGGATCTTTCCATAACTTTATACGGCGATGGTGTAGCCATAGTATGTAACTGTAGCCTGGTTAATTGAACGTATGATTGAAACAAGAACGCATAATTTACTGAGTCCTTGTAGAAGAGATCCTGAAAGTATTATTATTAGTTTTTCTTTTGATATCCACTCGTATCAGGACATATTCATTCAAATAATTATTACTGTCTAAATCTATATAGTGATTCCACTGTATATCTTTTTCCACAGTAATGTCTACATCGCAAATATGTCTCTCACGTATACATTACTCTTGAAAAGACTTACCAACAAGTTTACTCCAGCCACATTTCGCCACAAGTCCATCGGCTCTTGCAAGATTGTAGCATTATTAAAACTCTGGAAGTGGTCCAGGAACGTCGTTTTGCCGCTTCCGATATTTCCCTCTATGCAGATCGTAAATGGGTTGTTGTAGAGTTTCCTCGGCGAAAGCATTGCCATGATGCAGCTGCTCCTTACTGAAACAACACGTTGTTTCTAATGTGAGTTAATTGCACAAGACGACCGATTTCAATTTTATATTGTCATAAAAGCGTCGTCGACGAAACTGACGGCCAGGTAACTTTTTCAAGGAAATCTGCCAATCAATTAGACACAATCCACGTACTAAATCGGCTCTCATACCGACTTTCATAAGCGTCATCGTGGCTTATTGCGTTTTACGAGACACAAAATGTAGGAATATCATAAATAGTACCTATAGCAATTATCTCGGTGATGACTAAGCTCACTTTTACTGCATTATTCTATCGATTTATATAGGCAACGCGCGCGAGCAACTTCTTGAGGTTATCGGCGACGTACCTTTATGTCGCTTCTTATATCCGTCGTTATATTCTTCATGTGACGTTAAACCTCTTTGAAAAACACGCGTCGTGGCCACGCAAGTTGCTCGACGATGACGAACTGCAGTGACGCGCGACACTCGCGACAGATGTTGCCCAAGAGGCATGTTTCCCGCCGAAAGTGTTCGTCGCCATGTTTGTACGTCACAAAATGGGGAACGTGCTCGCCATCTGTGCGAGGCGCGGCCGGCGTCGCGTCGGCGCGATCAGCTGGTCGCTGCGCGGTGAAGCTATAGAGGAGCTGTGGAGCCTTGCGCACAATGGAGAGCGCATAGATATTAGGAATAAGAATAAATATTAGAAGTCGGAATTAGAAATAATAATTAAATGTAACACATAATGGAAAAGAATAAAATATAAGATATAAATATATATAGGAATATTCCTACATTTATATACATATCCTAATATTTAATATTTATTAAATATTAAATTAAATATTAAATATATTAAACAGGAATATTCTTATATTTGTAAATCCTAATATTTAATATTTATTCTTATTAATAATATGTGCTCTAGTGTGCGCAGGACCTGAAAAAATATACCAAAGCCTCTTGTAGAAAAATGCCGAGAACATTAATCATGCATTATTGCATAATTGAGTGATCCACTAGAATTTTGTTTACGAAATGGCAGAATGTAACAAACTTGGCTACATTAAAAATATATTTAATAAAAGTACATTGCCTTCATGTACAAAATGGCTGCTGAAATATTGGCAAATTGATAACCAACTTTTAATAAATTTAAGTTAATTTTAATTATTAATTAATTGTAGACTGGAGATTTATATATATATATATATATATATATATATATATATATATAGAGCGCAGATGTTACCGACTATTTAAAAAAATTAATATCTTGACGATTAGCCAATAATGGAATATTAATTTATCACTAGTTACGTGTTTCTAGATTTTTATATGCGGCGCAATAATATTACATAATTCGATGAAGTTATAATATAAAGCCATCACGTTGATGTTGACTAAACATCTAAATCCTTTTCTGCCTATCAGATTTCATTTAATTTATGAGTAACGAGTGGTTTCTTAGGGCACTCGGTGATATCAAGTATCAAGTAGATATCCATTTGCGAGGCAAAATGACGCCGCAATTGCGAACTGTTCATTCTCGGTTTGCGGTAAGTAACGCGAATTGCTCTTCATTCCATAGCTATCTATCTGCGATCAAATAAGGCGGTCACGTTGCGTTACAACGTGGAATGGAAAAGGAGGAGCTCTATTAGGATAAGCCGGGTGTCTCGACGACAGTAGCATTGCGGTCTATCCACGACGATCCTGTTGGCAAATACAAGCTCGGGTTTCACTCGCGATGACGATAGCTCGAGTTTCGTCCTGGTCGTTGGCTCGCGAATGTCCCATCTGCCCCCTCCTTCTCCTCAAGAAATTCAACGGGTTTTATGATGGGTTTGCTCCTCTCAAGGTCGCCCACGTGCGACGAGAGGAGACGTAGCGGAGACTGCATGCCGAAGTGTATTGCCGGAAGAAAAATAAAATTAGATGAATAATTAAAGTACATATTTAGTTTATTGCACTGTTGCATTATAGCGTTATTATCGAATGAAACGATCTCTTCTTAGATTAGAGCAGAAACGTGACGTGATCATAAATCGGATGAGATTATAAAATAAAAAGCAATATTATATGATAATCAACGCTAAAAATTTATATAAAATATTAAGATATCCTAAGTTACGTTTTACGTATTTAAATTAGTTTTAATTATCCTAAATGAATGTGAGAATTCTATTTAAAAATTCGGCAATTCCTGTAGGTATAGGCGCGGTACTTCCAACACAGAAGCTTGATTTTGTACTTCGTATCTGAAGTTATAGATTATAGTTTGCGAAAAGAATTCGGTATCTACTTAGAAGGAGGAGACGAGTCGAGGAGCACATAAGCGAGAGAGGAGTCCAGCCGCGCCGAGAAGGCGGGAACGCATTCTATACTCCACGTATAAAGTTAAGTGGCAAAGGATTTATGCCGGCATTAAAGTCCAACTGTTCGGAACAATCTGCATAACTTAGACGAGGCTGCCGAGACGCGCGTTCGGTGGCTCGGCTTCTCTCCCTTCTTCGCCTCTCTGCTTCTCTCTTCCGCTCTTCGGACCTCCGGGTCTTCTGCCTCTTCGCGGTCTTTCTCGCCGTCATATTGTTCCCCATTGACAGATACGATTCAATGGAACGGCACGGGACCGTGGTGGCCGCGAAGTTTGACGTACAAGCGCCAACCTCGCGCGCTACCACTCCTCGAGGTGCGGGGAAAAAAGAAGGTCCTGTCTCGTTGAGCCCGTCCCTTTCGATCGCCATCAGACGAGCAGACTGCAGAGCTAGTCAGCGAAGATGACGCGACGAAAGACGAGAGACGGGTGATCGAGTAAGTTCAACCGCATCGCCGGACAAACGAAGGCGGCCAGCCGCGGCGGCGCGGTTTCGATGATACCTCGAACGGGCCCCGTTTTCTTCTTCTCGCGGACTTCTCCGTTTCTTCCTCTGCCGGGTGGAATTCCCAATAGCGAGCAGGTGGCAAGTCACGCACGTTCTAGCAATCATTCCAGGACGACGAGAAATATAATAGAAGATTCTCTCCTCCGGCCTTTTATTACGCTCGCGGCTCGCGTTTTTGTCTTCGTCCCTTTCTTCGCTTTCTGTTGTTGCTGCTGCTGCTGCGTTTTCTTCTTGTTTTTCCGAGAACGCTCGACACGAGGATACTAGATGCGTACTCGTTCGCGCCAATGCAATGGCGCAATGTGAGATTACTATCTAGCCGTAAAACTCTTTGGAGTCTCGGTGTAAACGAGATTATTACCGCGTTAACGCCGAGCCCGGTGAAATTTATTTAGTATTGCACCCTGCTCCCGCAGAAGTTCCGTGGTTTGTTTTGCAATCGCGGTTACGGCAGTGCCACGTCGTGGAAGTGTCACTCTTCGCCTATAGAGATCCGATCAAATCGACCGTTTGCGATCCTCTTGGTTGCATCGACGCTTTCAATATCCTATCAATCGTTGAAACGAAATATCTTGTCGCTTTCGCCCAACCGATACACTTCATTGTATTCAAAACGAATTTGATAGAAATGTGAATTACGTTGTCGTAATGCGAAACGTGACAGGATAACGATCGAGCCTACTTCTACACTGTTAAATGTATTAAACGATGAAATTTAAATCAATATTTTAAGTCCATTAGTTTAGTTAAATTAACATTGTTTTAGTCAAATTAACTCTATATTGAGCAGGAGCAGTGGCAACCTATTAGTAATGGTTAAAAATGACTTAAACTGAGTGTAATTTGACACTACGAATTTAATATTGTATAATCTTTCTCATCGCGTCTTTGCGATATCGCATCCCGGCATTCCCGTATAGAGATTTATACTTATAAATTGCTAATTGATGAACAACTCGGCACGAAGTGGCTTAACAGAAAAAGCCCGCGTTCTCGTCGCGGGTCAGCTCTCTCGCCCACGACAGCGATGTCGATTATGCTTAATCCGCGCGAGTTTCGCATGGTCGGGTTTTACCGCGATCCGCTCGAAAGCCCTACGGTAAACGTTTGTGTAATTACCCCGGTAGAATAAAAGGATATAATTATCATCGAAAGCGGGAGGCGCGGCTCGCCGATGTTAGATGGGCCTTACCTCCGCTCCCGTAGGGCCCTTCTGCAGGCCGTACGCGCATTCGTGGGAGAATTTAATCGACAGCGTCGATCGAACCAGCTGCTCCGAAAGTAGCAACTGACACGAGAAATCGAGACAATGGTAGACCACCGACGAGCGTATTTTCCATATAAGGAGCACTAACGTCGCGGTTGAGCGTTCGTTTGCGGATCCGATTCCGATTCGTGAAAAATGCGAGGAATACATTCCGCGATTGAGATTACTTCAGCGAAGTTACGCAACGAACGTTCAAGATATTACGATGCCCTACGATAATCTCTAATACTATTATATAAAGGGGAAAAGTTTGTTTGTACCATTGTTCGGGGTAATCTTAGAAACTACTGAATTGGTTTCAAAAATTTTTACACTGATGGATAGCTTATGTCTTCCTGAGTAACATATGTGCCATTGTGCTACAACCCCAATTGGCAATTTGAAAAAAAATTCGGGATATCTAAAATTTTAAATTCTTTAAAAGAGTCGTACTTAATGACTTTTCCTGTTCAGATTTTCCTAATCAACCAAATCTTAAAGTATTATATATAAAATAGGGGTAGAAAAAACTGAGGAATATAATAGAATTCAAAAAATTGCTAATAATAAAAAAGTTACCGATTTCTGTCTAAAAAAATTTATGTGATTGCTCTGATTTCCGCAAATTAGCTATTTTTTTATGGATAGAGTATCATTAAAGGGAGGTTGGTATTGAATTTGGCGAGGATCGGTGAAGGAGTTACCGATTTTTGCTTGAAAAGTGTATAAGTTATACATGTAATTTTATATAGAGTATCATTAAAGGAAGGTTGGTATTGAATTTGGCGATGATCGGTGATCTAGACAGCGCACGGATATCCGATGAATATCCATAAGACGTCGTTTAAAGATATTGAGGATGTCCATAGGCCATCCGTTTTACGTCTTTCGGACATTCTATGGACGGCCATAGTATATCGGTTTATGAAATTGGTGGACATGCTTATATCCCTAAAACATGTCCATAGGATATTTGATGGACGTCCTATGGACATGATAAAAGGGAACATTTAGAATTGTAATTTACATTAAAAAGATAAAAACAATAAAATATATAAATATTTTAAAATAATATATTTATTTTAAAAATTATATAAAATATAAAATATATACATATATGCACATGTATATATGTACGTATATGAATGTATCCACACACACACACACACATACACACATTGTTAAACGTATTGCACACGCGTATTGCAAATTAATTAAAGAAAACAGCGATTTGTTCAAAATAGTTATAAAAACTAATGTGGAAATTTTAATAAGGGTGTTCACTCAAATTTAGTAAAAAAAATTCCCACATTTTCTAGAAATTTTACTCCAAATTTACACTTTTGCATTGTTTAAAAACAAAAATGACTCAAAATGAGCAAAAGTGAAATAAATTTACAAATTGCATGTGCAAATGCAAATGTTTACAATGAAGAATGTTTTATTTTATATTGCTTCTTTCTCTGCCCTTTCTTTTGCACATCTCAGCGAAGTTTTAATGGCTTGCTCAACTTCTTTTCGATATATACAGGAACTCTAATATATACGCGAGACTTCTCATTACGAACCCGGCTCACATTTCTGTATCTTATTAATGGCTGAACCTAGTTTTAAATTATCAAAATGTTTATTTTTCTTCAGATAATGTACTGATAAAAGTAAACATGAATTTAAAAGTGGCAACCAAGGGCGGCCAAAAAGAGATATATGTCTCGAAAGTAAACACGAAAGTCAAAATCTCATTTAATTATAAGTTTGATGAAAGCGAAAAGGAATTAGTTCAACTGCATCAAGCTCTTATTAATGTCGTAGATAGCAATTCAAAAGATATAATTGCTAAGTGTTACAATGTGTTACAATAATACATATAAGAATTAGATATTAATTTTCTGTAACATCTATTAATGCTCGTATAATGGTCTTACTTCTCATTATAGCCTTGCTTCAAACGAGCAAAAAATAAGTTTCTTATTGTTAATATACGCTGACCTTACAATGCGTCTTAGTGTTTACAACTATTATTAACCGATTATTGCGAAGAATATTACCACATGCCTCGGTGGTTGAATTGGTACGACGCCCTACACGGAATGAGGGAGGTTCCAGGTTCGAACCCTGGCTGAGGTGATATTTTTCGCAATAAATTCTTTACAGTTTTTTAATAATTAAATCGTGTCGATTTAATTGTGGGGGGATGGAAGGGTTTTTTAACGTTCTAATGATAACTGTGTATGAAGTCCGGCTGTGATCGGAACACAGTGAATAGTTGGAATATATATGTGTTACAATAATACATGTAAGAATTAGATATGAATTTTCTGTAACATCTATTAATGCTCGTATAATGGTCTTACTTCTCATTATAATTGCTAAGGTTGAACCAGTATTAGAAGCGAAGATATCAGAAATAGTCATCTCAATTTTCAACAACATGAGCCGTTCCAATTATGAGAAACTATTTCCCGAAGAAGCATGAATTGTCTGAGTCTTTGAGATTCGTTATTGCAAGATTACTTCTTACATGCTGCGAAATTAAAGAATAGGATTAACGAGATTCCCACTGTCCCTACCTACTATCTAGCGAAACCACTGCCAAGGGAACGGGCTTGGAAAAATTAGCGGGGAAAGAAGACCCTGTTGAGCTTGACTCTAGTCTGGCACTGTAAGGAGACATGAGAGGTGTAGCATAAGTGGGAGATGGCAACATCGCCGAAATACCACTACTTTCATCGTTTCCTTACTTACTCGGTTAGGCGGAGCGCGTGCCTCGAGGGCTTCGTGCCCCGGCGGTCACGGTGTTCTAGAGCCAAGCGTGTTAGAGAGACTAGAACTTTTATTATATAATAGTTTGAGAAAGTCAGTGATATAAAATTTATTTTAAGTAAGTAATGGTAGACATTAATATTTATAGAGTGCCGCAGCGTAATATTTGGTGTAACGGTTGGTCGACTAAAAATGGCTCTGTATTACTTTAAATGTTAGTAGACTAGTTATAAGATTATCAAGTAGTAAATATTGCAACAATTACTCTTTGTGTTTTATACCTCTTTTTCCATAATTTTATCCATAATTACATTTATGATTTATAATTAATAATTTCCTAATTTAAGTTTTATATTCTATTTAAGTTTTAAAATATAAATTTATTACTTAAAAAGCGAGCAGCTAAATAAGCTATAATTTTAATATTTTAAAAACAATACATAAACGTTTTAGAACAATTTACTAACTTGTATTAATATTACTTTAAACAAAATAATAAATTAACAGAATAACAAAACCGATAGTTTGTTAGATAAACAGAAAAAAGTTAATATTTCCTTCTGTGAAAACAAAGTTCGAAAATAAAAATTTAAAAAATGACCTTTTTAATATACATTGATATTTATGCTTGATTTGTAATCACCGCAGTAGCCTTAAATTCTGAGAAATACCTACGAATTAAATTTTTGAATCAATTTAATATTAAACTAAGGGACAAAACCAGACATAATACTCTTATTTCCTATGAAAGAATTAAACATTTTATTCTTTCATTAATTATACACTTATAATTTTATTCTAAATATATCGTAGTACTTCTCGATTTATACATTTTCTATGTAGAATTATTTATTTACCACATTAATTTAATGGAAGATTAATTTGTACTTGAATGTACACACTTTTATTAATCTCTTAATAAATATTCTTTTTACTGAAATAGAATATTATACTAAAATATAAAATATAAAATATAAAATATATAAAATATTATACTAAAATATAAAAATAGAATATATCGCATTATATACATCTTGGAATAAAAACTTGTCTTTTTCTGTACAAGGTTACGATCTGAATTAATTATTTAGGATATTCGTCGAAACTTCATTTAAATGTAAAGAAGGCCAAAGTTTTATAAATTAGAGAGGGAAAAAAGACTGTTTACTAAACAGAAACATGAAAATAAATGAGATGAGAGACCAGATGCCTATACATATATACGCTTGATCAATTGACAGGCATCAGTCTTGATACACATCATATCGTACAATTGCTAGGGCTGTTCTCTGACAGTGAAGTGTAGGAAAGTTTGTAAGAAAAACTCTTTTAATTTGGATAATGTTTAATGCAATCTTTTCTTTTACGGTAATAGCAACATGTGTTGCTATAACTGTAGCGGACGTACGTAAGTAAATATTAAATGTAAAAATCTGATTCGTTTAACAACTAAACTTCTGTCTTTTTATATAACAATTTACGAAATTGATAAACTATTTAAAAAAATTAGGATCTTATTAATTTAGAATCTTCATTGTTCTCCCTCAAAATATACAAGTAATAAAACTACAGTTTATATGTTATACATATATGTATATGTTCTAGATGCTCATTATCTTTTTATCTCTTTTTATTATTATGTTAAATACTATTATAACATTTTTTAAATAGTTAATTACATTAAACTTCTTTTATCTTAGATTGTTTAATTTTATATTTGCAAATTAATGAAAATAATTTAACAGCTTCCCTCATTGATCATGTATGTGGCCGCAACGATCCCAACTATAATCAGTGCATCGCGGACAACATTATCTATTTGAAGGACAAATTTTGCCACGGGACTCTTCCGGGTTTTACAATGATTGAGCCATTAATGTTTGACAAAATTGTCATTTTCGACGAACCTAATGTCAAACTGTATGTTCAAAACGTAGAGGTATATGGAAATTGCGACTTTGTTATAACCTCCATTAATGTGGATCCCGACAGGCTCCACTTTAATTTTAATTATCTAATGAAGCGATATGTCATAAACACCACGTACGATTTTAATATACGTCTGCTAGTACCAGTCGCTCATAAAGGAAAATTACTCATGACTACGGGTATGTAAAATAATTGATCTTATATTAAAGTAAAACAAAAGTTTCTCAATGAAATTTAGCATAAAAGATTCAAAATTAGATTTTATTTAAATTGATCAAAATGTGTTTTTTTGCAGATAATGTGGAAGTAAACGCAAAGTTGGACTTGAAAACGGTAACCAAAAATGGTAAAAAACATATATACGCATCGAAAGCAACCACGAATTCCAAGGTTGAAGATTTTGAATATCAGTTCGGAAACGAGAAGGAATTAGGTCAATTAAATGAAATTTTTAGAGCTGTCTTCGACGAGAATAAAGATATTATTATTAACACTGTTAAACCAGTATTGGAAAGGAAATCTTCCGAATTATATATCCACATATTCAACAACGTAACTCAATCTAATTACGAAGAATTCTTTCCCGAAGATGTATATATGACTTGTTATAGGAACTTTACAGCAGAAAAAAATTAATTATATTCGATCTAAGGGCCAGATGTTTATTTAAGGTTTTTTTATATATTTATATCGAAAATACGTCACATACTATATTTTTTACTTGCGCGCTCTTTAGAGGCATGTAAATTCACTAGTATTTTTAAATTTAAATTTTTAGGAAACATATTCTTCAAGCCTTGAAGTACACGAAATACAAATGGTTTCTCTTACCTCTTAAAATAGACAAGCCACTCTTAATATAGTATATGTTAATTGATTTTAATTTATACTGTAGAATAAAAAGATTGCACAACTTTTTATAGCACATTCTGAGAACCAGTGAGAGTATTCTTGTAAAATGCCAAGGTTACCGAGTTATTTTGGTATTATAAGACTAAACATTATTATCGATTTTCCCTTTATTCCTACAATCTTATTCTCTTTGACATATTACAGATACGGTAATTAGCTGATATTAACAAGCTGATTAATAAAATGTTATAGTCGAATGTTTGATATTTAATCACGTACATATGTGCGCGCGTGTGTCTATTGTAAGAATACTAAAAAGAAATTGTAAATAAGACAAATAGAAATTTAACGATTTGAAGTGATTGCAGATTATATTACTATGTATATATTTCTATGTAAATAAAATTTTTTATTTAATTTAACAATACATCATATATATTCTGCATTTTAATGAAATAATAAATTTACTAATTATTACATTAACAATTAAGCATTTATTTAACAGGGATACGATACTGTTTATACAAAGCATAAATGATCAGTTACAAACAATTAAAAAAAATTATGTTTATTAATTGCAAACTAGTGAATTTTGTACACGTGGAAATATGTAGCATTACTTAATATTACATGTAATAATTGAATAAAATAATAGTTATATTTTTATTACAATAAAACTATATTTTTTCTTAAAAAAAATTTTTGTTTTTACTCTATTCATTAATTTGGCAAATCTGCTAAAATCCTATAAATGCAAAGTAGACGTCTTTTTGGATCAATCTGTCACTGAAACAAAAAAAATTGGCAGTCCAATCAATGGAAATGAAAGGCAACACGAATATATATAAGCTTGATCAGTTTATGTGGATTCAGTAATCTTGGTTGCTTTTTTGAGATGATAATACGGCTGTTCTTTATATACATATAGTGTATATCTTAACAATCTTAAAAAATTCGTAAAAGTTTGTAAATTTCTTTTGTGACTTTGAATAAAGCACGGAACGGAGCTAGTGGAGAAAATGGGCAGTCTTATTTTCTTCAGATTTTACATTGCGACTCTCAGAAACTCATTATTTTATTCTTTTGACGCACCTAATATCGTGGCGTTTGCACGATGTGGCTTGGGCGCAGCGTCTTGCGATGCATGATTTATTGTTGCGTAATTATATAATTATGTATAATCTCACTTGAGAAGGACCCAATCGGGGTCGAAACGTTGTGAGTCAAATAAATAGAAATTGGCCAGTTGGGTCGCCTAATCTCGATTTAAAATTTTTTTTGTTTGGAAGATGTTTGCTATAATTTTTGCTTTTGGACTTATAACAACACATATGTTACAGCGAAACTACGTAAGTAAATAAAAAAATGTGTTCTTATTTCCATTGCTATATATATGTACTCACGAACTTTTCTGTTCTACACATAAATAAAGCTTGTTATATTATGAGACTCATAATATAACAAGCTTTATTTATGTGTAGAACAGAAAAGTTCGTGAGTACATATATATAGCAATGGAAATAAGAACACATTTTTGCTTCTTATTTATATTTACTGTTTTCGCCTAATTTTTGTACGAGCGCTCGCATGTGATTTTCGATGCGATCGTGAGGATATTTGTGTATCGATACTCCGCGTAACTCTAATCGCGTATCCCGCGATCTTTACTTCCGGTTCCAGCCGCGTCCGAAAGGGGGTTTTCAAGCGATAACAGAGTCATGTCGCGTCCATAGACGAGCTACGCGGGGTCGCTCCGCAAAACCGATTTACACGACTTTAACGATCTTCCGTGAAATTTACGAGCGGTCGCAGCCGCGTGTCAGCTAAGCTTCCCCCGTCCACGCTCTCTCGAATGCATCGTACAGAATAATTCTTTTACTGCCGCAGGTGTTGCTACGCCCGACGTATATCACCCAGCTCAGTCGTGGAATCAAAAGCCCGCTTTCTGATGATGTATACTTCCTCCTAACCGTTGTACCCGCATATCATATACTTTATCGAAGAATCTTATTTGAATCGTCGAAAGCTACGGTTATTTATGAGGAAAATATGTCTGTCTTTCCCTCATAGATCATCTTTATTTTTTACAAGAATGCGTGATGGTTTCCCGTTCTTTATACCGGGATATTTTTATCTTAAGAGTGGCGACAATAAGAAAATATGAACTCAAGAAGATTATTCGATTGCAATCGTGTGCGTTAACTCCTAATATCTTAGGAGAAGGCATAAATTTACGTCTAAGGACAAATTGTGATCAGATTTGCAGTCGCGGGGATAAATCGCGTTTCGCGTGCGGTGATTGCGTCATGCGGGGCACATGTCGCGCGCCCTTTGTGCTCGCGAAATCATTCTCGCGTTACGGTTTTCAATTTCCTCGCGCAACGTCCGGACAGGGCGATATTGTAATTTACTTCGCGCTGGCTACGGCCCCCGATCTTCCCTCCTCGCGTATGAGAGGCTCATCCGTTTCTTCGGACGGATTCGTTTCGACCGTTTCTTCTTAGCAACCGGCCAAGATAAAACGATTCGATAGTACGGATCCAATGCATTTTAAGCACCGACTCCCTTGATGTGTCTTTAACTTCGCGGAAGAGAGTATGCGCGCCCATATGAGATCCGTGGGCTACGCGTATATATGTATCGCGCACGATCGTTTCACGGTGACAAAGTGGCTTCGCGATGAGGGGACAAAAGAACGAAATCAAAGGCATCTTTATGCATAAGGATACAATCTGTCAGTAGCGACCGCGCGGCCCACAATGCGACGCGATAAAGCTCTTCATTCTGCTCGAGATCCCCAACAGTCTTCTTCATTTTCGCAAACGCATCTTCTCGCGCATCTTACTAATTCCGTTGCTATCAGATGCTCCAGAGTGGTGCTTGCGATTATCCAATTATTTACTTGCAACAATGAGATCTTCGCGAATGTGCATTTTCCTACGAGGCTGCAATTGCGTTTCTTATTTATGACATAAATAAAAATAATGTATTTTTATTTGTTTATTTAATTTAGGATGCCTGAGTTTTTTTTTGCATAAATGGTCACCTGCCATCTGGGATTATTTTTACAATTAAAAGTCATTGTTATTAAATACATATCGTATATTTTATATTGTTCTACAATTTATTAGTATTTAAGTGTACACATTCTATGTATATAGATTTACTCAACATTTTCTGAAAAAAGTAAGGAGAAACGAAAAAAATATTTTAAAAAACGAAAGAAGTATATACATTAAAATTACTGTGAAGTGATCTTCATTTTTTTTCGATACTGGGGTGTAAAAATTACCCCGAAGTGCCCGTTCCCGGGTTAATACCGCTGTCGGCATAAAAGTATTTTTCATCCAATTAAAGAGACATTATTTTCAATTTCAGGCACCGCCATGGGAACTGTGTTGACGACTATCACGGCGAACGACGTGGACAGTTCGCCGGCGTTAACGTATCGATTCGGCAACGTGACCAATCCGGGACCCTTCAGCATCGACCGATACGGCGGCAAGGTTGTTCTGCGGAAGCGTCTGGACGCCGAGACGCGTTCCGAGTACACTCTTCAGGTGATCGCCAGCGACGGAATTCACGAGGCGACGACCGATCTCACCGTTCGTGTGACCGATCTCAACGACAACGCGCCGCGATTCGAGCAGGCTGTCTACGTGGCTGTCCTTTCGGGTACGTATCGGGGGCACACAAGATGCTCTCCTCCTTCTGCGCGCGCGAACGGCGAACGGGAGGCGAGCGAGGCAGGTATAGCGGATCGTCGTCGGATCTGCGATCGAAACTCTTGACGATGATCGGACGCGATCGACGATGATCGTCGCGTCGGTTATCGCGTGGCATACGCTCCAGCGGGCATAATTCTTTGATTTATTGAGGAACGATCGCCGTCGCGATTGCGCCGGTTGTTCCGCGAAGCAGTAGCGTGGGATGAAATCGCGAGACGAGCGGCCACGTCGGCGGCGGGGCACGAGATTTTTCGCGGATATACGTTTTGTTGCGGCGTTCTCGAAGCGAAGCGCATCGCAAATCTCTTGCGATTTGCTGCGAAGATTGTGCACTGAAAAATTCAAGTCTTGTCTGTTAACGGCCCGTTAACGAACGAAATCATTCTACGAGAGTTTCGATGATTTCGACGAATATCTTATTTGGTGGTCCATTTGACGTTGTATTGTTCCGTCGTGGTCGTGTTGTTTTTATATCTTACACGCGCGCGCGAGAAGTCCACGTCGAGATTACGGTTCCATCAGTCGGGATTCATTACCGTTCGTACCGTAAAGTTGTCATTGGTCGCGCGAGTTCTGTCACCCCGCTAGACGATGCATCTCGGTGTCAGTGTCCCGTCGAAAAAAATCGAAACAGCAGTGGTACAAAGAGATGAAGCGAAGAGGGAGGAGAGGGAAGATACTGGCGGACCTCTCGGCGCGAAATAAACGCGCGTTTAAAAACTGGTTTTTAGTAGACACGCGTTGTCCTGTTGCCCATGTTCCAAACTCGAATTGACACCGCGCCGAGATAAAGCGCGCGAGGATGAGAGGCGCAAAGGAGAGACGAGAGAAGAAGAAAGTGAGAGAGAGAGAGAAGAAGATAGAAAAGAAAGATGAGTAGAAGGAAGACCGATGAAAAGTTAGCTGCTCGAATATGGAAGAGAAAAACATATAGTGAAAGAGAAAGGGGTAAAAGGGAAGGAGATATATGTATAAAGAGAGAGAGATAGAGAGAGAGAAAGAGAATGCGAGATCGGCAGGACAGGGTGGAGAACGAAAGACGAAGGGAAGCAAGGAATGGCGAGGACGCGGGACGCGGGGAGGAGGGAGGGGGAGATGGAAGGAGAGCTAAGGTGGATTGCGAACTCCTCGCACATAAATAAACGCGAGGACACCGTTTGCGAGGCAGCCGAAAAGCCGCCTTCACTGGCAACCGCCGCGCCGCGCCCGCGCCCGCGCCCGCGCCGGCCGGGTTTGCCGGCTTCGAGAGGACTCTTGAAACTTATTAAAAATACATAGGCCCGCGCCTAATGGTGCACGTTTGGGTGGGCGGCGGGGAGGTAAGGGCGATCGGGGGACTTGGGAGGGTGGATTGGCAGGCGGTGGACGTGGAAAGGATTCTCGTGCGGGGAGCTCTCATGCACGAGAAAGCGAATTTGCATCCTCGATCCTCTCCCTTTCAGCTTCATCCCGCGCTTCGTCTCGCATGTTCGCGAAAAGCTGTGTACCGTTCCTCATGGGAGGGACAGGCGAAGAACGACGAGACGGTTACAGAAAGTTGCAGACTCGATCGAGCGGAGAAGATTTCGGCGAAAGTTAATGAAGCGCCTGGTCGGTTAATGGAACCATTATAGATGTTCGTGAAAGTGATATAATATAATATCAAGATAGATCGAAGATCGGCTTCGTCGACTTCTTTCATCGCGTTTTCTTAAAATCGCGCGAATTTTAATTAAATACTCAGGAGCTATTAGTCTATACAGATACACTTTTACTTTCCTGTACAATGTAGACTTTCAAATTACCTGTCCCGCGGCGGAGTTAATGAGGGACCGAGACTGGTGGTGGTGGAGCAATGATATACGAAGATTAGAAGTGTATCATCTCTCGATCGAGAAAGGTGGAAATATTCTGGGCGCGACAGAGCAGGATTAAAAATAATAAAAGAGGGAGAGAAAGATGAAGAGAAAGAGAGAGTATTCTGACGCTGCTGGAAATGCTGGAATTTATCTCAATGAGAAGATGTCGTGTTGCGAATGTGTGCATGCACTGCAGTCATACACTTCGCGATAATTATACAGTTCTTCTTGCTGCCTCCTCGTATTCTTTCTTTTTTCGCTCCTCCCGGCTGTGGTGCAAGGTCTCCGAAGGGAACCGCATCCTCCAGGTTTATTTCGAATCCTCTTCTACGCACAGGTCTATATCTTCCCCTACCTTCTGGATTTTAGGTCGCGACTTGGCGCATTAATGCCGAGTTATCCGGCGATTTGAAACGCATCGAAATGATCTTTGTATACGCAACGCGCCATCGAGAGCCAGACTACCCAGGGTACCGCGCGGCGCGATTTATATACAACTGGTTATTATTTCATACTTCCGTCCTGGCCTGATGTCAAGAAGGCTTATCTTCCTCGCTCGCCATCCGAAAAAAAGTGTTCGTAATGTCGGTTCTCGGGGCCCGGCGATGGTCGAGGACGCATCCGCAACAAGAAGACACGGAGAGTATTTGAGCTCTTGGGCCCCGCTGATCTCTCGATCTTTCTCCCGCGTCCCTGTCGAGTGGTCCCTCGTACAATGTACGACTCGATAATCGATCTTGCAGGAGAGTGCTTCTCGAGTCCCTGCCGTTCACTAATGAATGCCGTCTCGTGTGACGTTATATGAGCTCTCTTTATAATTTCACATCTACAAATACCTTTCTCTTTACTCGCGCCCAGGAATATAAAAACAAAACACGCGGTACGAATTTATGTTAATGTAATTACACGCTGCGTAACGTGTCGATTTTTTTTTCTCTCATTTCAGAAGGGCAAGGCAAGCAGGAAATTCTGACGGTAAACGCTACGGACGACGACCTTTCGGAGGAGAACAGTCGAGTGCGATATTATCTGCTGCGTCCCGTGAAGGGATTTTCGGTGGATCCCGTGACCGGCGTTCTGACTGTTAATCGCACAGCGATACCCAGGCCGATACCGAAGGAGATGGACTTGGCGATCGTCGCGGAGGACTACGGCAAGCCTCCGGCGTCGTCGGTGTGCTCGGTGGTCGTACGATTTAGCAGTTTAAAGAGCACCCTACCTGGACCGGAGTACAAGATCATGGTGAAGGAAAATTTGCCGAAGGGTACGACGCTGTTGAAGCTTTCCGACGTGGACCTGCTGGGTGGCGGCATCATTGCGGGCGACGATAGAACGTTTGAGATATCCAGAGATCGGCTGATTCTCTCGAGAATGCTCGATCGCGAGATGAGAGACAGGTAAGCGTCGATGGTTCAGATAGAAATCTGATTTATTACGTTAAGGCTCCTGGTCCCTAAGCTGAGAACTCTGTGTTGACGGTGGCGACGTACCGTCGCGGCAGAAATAAGAACTCTCTCCAATGGAGAATTCTGTCCTTTGTGACATGTTGACAACCTATTTTGCGTTGCGTTAAATTTCTTTATTATTCGCTCTGTACTTGTGCTATAACGTTTAACTCGTGAAACTCGTAAAATTTAACGTATGGTAAGATTTGCAAGAAATATATAGCGGAAGGAATATTCTCCACTCCTTTCGATAGTCGTCAAACGGCTTGTTTTTCCGTATGTTTAGGCTTCGTTTTATGGCTGTTTGTTTATTGTCGATAGTATCCGTTAAATTTTAGAAGTGTGCTGAAACAATCTATAGTGATTTTTTATTGAAATGTCTTTTTATTTTGGAATTTACCGCAACCTAAAATAGGGTAATTTCTCGCCTCGATAGCAAGAAATTCAATATGGCCGCGGTGACTACCCAGGAGCCTTAAGTCCTGATTTAATCGTTTCTTAGCATTTTGCTTCCACTCGCTTTATTTTACAAAATATCTAGACTATCTCTCAAGTTATTTGATTTTCCAGGTACATGCTGCAGTTGGGCAGCAAGATCGAAAACACGACGACAGGCTCGCTGTTGGGAGACGAGCCAATAATAGTAACTATTATCGTGGAGGATGTCAACGACAATTACCCGCATTTCCTGGAAGAGCTCCATCAAGTATCCATCAAGGAAGACGCTCCACGTGGAACGACCGTTGATGTCCTGCACGCCAAGGACGATGACTTGGCTAACAGCCCGGCGGCCACGTTGGTGTACGACATCACTTCGGGAAATGACGGCGGTCTCTTCCGCGTCGAGAAGGCGACCGGCGCGGTCTTGGTGAACTCCACGCTCGACTGCGATCTCGAGCCCGAGGTCTACAATCTCGTGGTGATGGTCTGCGACAGCGATCCGATTTTGCCTCTCTGTGCGCTCGCCAGACTTCGCGTTCATCTGGAAGACGTGAACGACAATTCGCCCAAGTTCCCGGTTTCCGAGTATCTCGAGTTCGTCGGTGAGAACGAGCCGATCGGCACGACTGTTTTCTCTGCGCGTGCCTCGGATCTGGATCGCGGCATCTTTGGATCGTTGAACTACTCCATTGTGTCCGCCGCCGCCAGCGGATTCTCCGATATTGACGACAGTTGGAAGCTGTTCGCGGTCGACGAATCGGGTACCGTCATCACTCGCGCCGTATTCGATTACGAGCAACGGAATCGGTACGCTCTTACATTGCGCGCTACGGACGCGGGCGACCGTACCGCGGCGGTGCGTGTCAGAGTGGAGATTGACTCGAGAGACGAATTCCATCCACAGTTCACCGAAAGGATGTACCGATTCGGAATAAGGAACAGTGCTCAAATGTTGCCTGGCATGGTAATTGGTCACGTGACGGCGACCGATCGCGACAAGGGGCCCGATGGCCGGGTCGTGTATCAGTTAACATCTCAGCATTCTTATTTTAAATTGAATCGCACGACCGGTGCGTTGATCGTGAAACAGAAATATATACACAACGAATTGTTCAGATTAGTGATCAACGCGAGTTCCGGTAGGCAGGGTTCTCTGTCTAACCGGACGGTGGTGGAAATTACGCCGATGGACGATAACGAGCTGAACGGAGCTAGAGGAGCTACCGCTCTAGCGACGCCGACGGACATTGGTTCGAATATGGCCGTGGCCACTTCGGGTGGCTTGGCTGATTGGGTCCTGGGTCTGTTGATCGCTCTTCTTCTTCTCATTCTCGCGTTTGGTGCCATCTTTCTCTACCTTCACATTCGTAATCGCCGTCACAAAAAGCCCGGCACGAAACCAGGTCTGAACGGCGAGAGCAACGCTACCGCGTCAAATAGCTACGTGGACCCGAGCGCGTTTGATACGATCCCAATCAGAAGCGTGACCGGAGTCGGAGCGAGCGGAAACGGTAGTTCCGCAAGTGCCGGGGGAGCGGGTGGCGGCACGTCTTGCCAGTTTGCCCCTCCGAAGTACGACGAAATACCTCCTTATGGAACATCCAGTCAATCTGGGCAGCAGCAAGCTACGTCCGAGCTTTCCGGAAGCGATCAATCGGGTTCTTCCGGCAGAGGCTCCGCCGAGGACGATGGGGACGACGAGGAGATCAGAATGATCAACGAGGGCCAGCAGACTGGTGATTCCGCGAGCGACCTTTCGGTTCACAATACTCAGGAATATTTAGCTAGATTGGGCATCGTGGATCCTCCAGCTGGCACACCTAGGAGACCTCCCGAGGCTCTGCCCCTGGACAGTTTGCATCTGTTTGAGGATGAAGCGAGCACCGAGGCGGATATAGCGACGTTGATCTATGGTAAGATTGGGGAACCCGGACGAGCCACTTCTGGTCTGGAAGTACCAGGTGGGCCGTCGATGAATGGTTCTCTGAGCTCAATCGTGCACAGCGAGGAGGAGCTCACTGGCTCGTACAATTGGGACTATTTATTAGACTGGGGACCCCAGTATCAACCGCTGGCTCATGTATTCAGCGAGATTGCTAGGCTAAAAGACGACGCCGCCAGCGTTCAAAGTGGAAATTCCGGCAGTAGCGGCAAGACCAAGTCTGTACATAAAGCACCACCGCCGCCGTTGCTCACGTCCGTCGCTCCAAGGTCGCTGGCGGCACCCGCGTTAGCGAGAGGAATTCTACCGAGGTCGCCGATCAGTCATGATGCCTCCACCTTCCCTTCCGCCGCACTGAGTCCAAGTTTCTCTCCCTCGTTATCACCCTTGGCTACGAGAAGTCCCAGCATCAGCCCTCTCGTACCACCCGCCACCCAGAGATCCAGTCAAAGTGCCAACCGAGTGATTCCTGTTGCTGACGGCGAACTAAGGATCTGAGGATATCCCGATTTTAATCCGGTATACTTCGCGTACAAGTTTTAGTGTTAATCCAGTGATGACTCGCGCCGGGAAAGCGATATCGGATACGACATTATACGCAGTGTCACGTATAACGCGAATAATATTTCTGTTAATATATACGTTGTTGAAATGCGATTGATCAATGAATATATGTATATTGCTCTCTCAGACTGTGCGAACAACGTAATCCGCAGGTGTGGTATTAACAAGTGATTTTAATTTAGTAATTTCAATTTGATCGGCCACCGAGAGAAATCGTGGCCAAATCGTTTTCCCCGTCACGCGCAAACGCTACCTTCCCGCAATTAATTGTTAGTTATTAATTATATAAACTTTATAGTTTCGATTCACCGCGAGGAGCGGTACGAGCGACTGTGAGTGAAACAGAAAGCGAGAAAGCGGCGATTGCGCCTTGACAATTCCGTATCTGCTATGTAACACGGACGCGTTCTTCGTTCCGATCGATAGCTAACTGAAAGCAAGTACTTTCTGAACGGAATATTGTAAATATCCGCCGGCTGCGACGGCGTTTAGTCATTAAGTAGCATTGTAAATAATAATCCATGAAAATAAACGACGATGTTGTCATAATCAAAAAAGATAGACTGTCTTTATGTAAAAACCGGAAGCCGGATGATCGCGCCGTGCTCATCGAGCCCACTCCGCGTGAATGTGTACAGTAAATCTAATTTTATATATGTCGAATCGGTCGATACTACGACGAACATGGCGCTATCATTCGAATTGATAACGAAAACGCGCTATCACGAGCGAACTGATCACACACTGGATTTCGTGACGGCGCATCTCTAAAGGCATCCATAATATAACGTTCGTTGATTTAATTGTTACTTCGTCCCTGTCCCCCGAGCGCGATTTCGATGTAACGGGGGATGGAATCTCAGCCCGATACATATATACTTACGCACTGATTATATATATATATATATATATATACAAATATATGTCATATTTTGTATAAATTGTTCTCTGTACAAAGACTTCCGAGCTGAGGGCCTTACTGCGACGTGGGCCTTAAATAAATGAATTTTTTAGGAGATTGTTATTTTTTTCTATCACATTCCAACATCTCCCTTAAATAATTGATTTAATTACTAATTTTGATTTGTCATTTGAAATATATTATTTAACAGGAAATCAGGAAGAGGGAAAGCGACAAGGATTGTTAATGAATATAATGAAGAAGACCAAATGTTTCCACGTATAAATTCGCTTTTTGTTATACAACACGTTGAGCCTTACAAGTATACACGTATTCTTCGGATTATTTTGATAAGTTTATTCCATGTTTCCTCCGCTCGTTTTACTCCCGTAGCCACACTACGTAGTATCCCTCATCTTTCAATGCTTGAGCATAAAACGCGCCGAGTAACAGGAGCACCCGATATATCACTTGAAAGAACGAGATATTTTAAACGAAATGAAATAATTGTAATTAACAAAATTAACATATCATAATTAAACTAAAAAGAAAATAATTTATTAATTATAATTAGCAAGCTTTTCTATTTTTATAAATTCCAATCTACTTTATAGTCCCCCTCTATTATTTATTTTCGTAATCCATTTTGATATGCCATTTCGATGTTTATGGCAAAATATATTAAATACCATTTACAATGTTTAATTTCTAAGTATCTTTACGGAATGCTTGCTTTGAATATTCAAATTAAAAGAATCCGATTTTGCATTTACTTTTTAGTTGGCTCATTTTTAACAACAGAAATTGATCCTCTCGCAATAAATGCGTGCACAAAATGATATTATTTATTCCGAAAAAATTAATTTCTAACGCGCTGCAAAATTGATATGAATAAATAAACATTAATAATTCCAAAAAATAATAATACTATATATGTACTCGAACAGTTTGTACATTTAAACAGTCTCTACGATAAAACACGTATCGACCTACCTATCTAGTGCCTAGTATTAGCGAAACCATGTAGGAATCGTTTACCCATTATTACGTCTAGCAAAAAACGGTATTATCATATGGTATATCCAGTCTTGTTGGCGCTCACAATGAGCTGCGCTATTTAAATGTTCCGTTTTCTTTGTCATTCATAGAAGAATTAGTATGATCTTCCACGTACGGTTGAAAAACACGAACTTGTTTATTCTAAGCTACGGTCTGGACAACATTATATTGGAAGGTACGTTATATTCTACGGCAGGGAGCACTAATCGAAGAAGAGTGCAACGAGATAGAATCTTGGACGTAATTGTAATTAATAGAAATCAACGTTATATTGAAAGCTTCAAATATCTTTTGTTCCCAGTTTGTGAAAGAGAAATTTTCTTTTTGGAAATTGGAGATAGCTCGCTGAAATGGGTATAAAGCGTTATCTCCGATTTTAAACGAAATACACGTCCAGGGTTTCGACTTCTGTCTCGACAAGCACTCTCTCGCAAAAACACTCGTCTTTCAAAAGCAGAACACATAGGAAGGTTCTATACACCAGTTTCCGTCAATTAAATGGTCCGATAGTTATAGATCGATATGACTTTTAAAATCTATTTAAAGTTCTACCCGCTTGTAAAAGTCTTCTTTGCTGTATCTTCAGCGTGGAGTTTGTATTAATCTCCGCTGGACACGTAGTATACGTATATATTGTGTTGTGTACTTTTCTTAATTTCTCCCCTCCCCCCTCCCTTGATTCGAATTGTGATCAGTGACGTGATTGACCCGCGATACGCGAAGCAAGCGGTGTCTTTAAAGTGTAGTTCTAAACTGTATTCTAGTAATAACATTGTAGGGCAATTAAAACGTATTTGTTTTATCCTAGATATGTGTAGTATGCACATAGCTACCTATAACACAGTTATCACATCAAGCTCCCTCTCCCTCCCCCCCCAATACCGTAAAAAATTTCTTTGTCTCCGATAGAATAGCTATATATTCGTCGCGTCACTGATGACAGTCAATGCTCAATCCCCGGATTCGGAGCCAGGATGTTCTAAGTCACATCGAGAAGCGTCAGGTATTTGGAATCGGCATCTACATTTACGCGCGACGAACGCGCGCTATACACCCGAAAAAGAAAGGAGAACTCAGGCGACATTTTACTTTCATCGCGCCTGCCTGTTTGGCGCATATCGAAATAAGGCACCACATTCGACGCTGTTTACACGATCGATCGTAGAAACGATCGCCGGATTCTTGACGGTGGTGGACGATCGAATTGATCCACCTCCGGGGTTTCGCTAGGGGCGAGTCTTTAATCTACGATCGTCATCTGTCGTTTATTCGAATGTGAGTCGGTCAATCGGATTAACGTCTTACTAATCCAGCCTGATCCCTCCGGGGGTCGTTGAACGACTTATAATCCCGACTTTTTGCCTGTACAACATCCAGCGTAATTATTACCGTCGTCGTGGCGATAAAATGCGCTGTCCTCGAGTCTTTGGAAGCCTCGATTCGTAATTTCAGTGTACGTCTATCAATTCATTCTTATTGCTGTGCCTGCATCACATAAAAACACGTGCTCCATTCTTATTGACTGCTGAATATATCTTCGTGTCTTCATTGGCGATCATGTTTTTCGCGCGAACCCCCTTGTCTCGTTGGTGTAGAACTCCTTGCGGAAGATCTCTATGAAACTTCGAGGATTGTTTAAAACAATGAGAAATAGAGGAACTGAATACGCCTTTGGCGCAGAGTACGTTTTTGATCCTCGTTGAACAATTCAAACAGACGGCAGAGTCGATTTGCTTGCTGATAAGATTCTGCGACTCTTTAAAATTATTTCGCGGGGCTAACCGTTAGTCAAACGGTCTCTTCCGTCACACTTCTCGACATGTGCATTATTCCGAAGCTGAAAAAAAAGGAGAACGGTTTGTAGGATCCTCTCGTCGCTCAACACTTGAAGACTTGACACGGAAAAAAATACACAGTTGCCCCATTTGCCTAATATTACTTTTACGATGAGGGAGATCTAATGAGTGAAATGAGGATGAGCTTTACGAAGCTTAGCTATAGCTTTGTTGATCTTCATTTTTTCCCCGTCAAGTCTCTATTTGCTAATCGGCAGACAAATTAGCGATTCGCAAAGCGATGTCCATTTAATGAATCGACATGATCTTAAAATGACCGTACAAAGTGATAGCCTAGCCCTACCAACAAGCGTGTTTACTTGGCGATCCCCGTTATCCGCGCGTCGTCTTGCATCTCAACGACGACGGTGTCAGGATCAGGTACCCTGTTAGCGGTAAGACATCCATTGGCGATAGTGGTTGGCAGCACAGTCTCCGACTAAAATTAAATTGTCGCGCATTGTTATGGTATGCCAACGTAAAAATAAGGAACCGCGTTTCACACGTAGAAGCAAATGGGACGAATTATCGAGTGAACATTAAACACGTTTTTCTAATTTCAGTACATAATTAATTATAATTTGTCTATTTTACTTGGTAAGCTGCTGCGTCCAGTGCCATCAATTCCTTTTTCGAGAGCTGTTCGACAACTGCAGCGGCGTAACAATCTCCTAGCATGTTATTGGTGGTCCTTATCCGATCCCTAATCGATAAAATTATATCCGTGTTAACAATTACATGTATAATAATACATTTGCATTCTTCTATATTCTATTTATATAACAATTGCATATATAATAATTGTTGTTGTAGCATTCTTTATTTAAAATGTTTCGTTGATTGTAAAGAATTGTTTTAAGAAGTTTATTATATTTATAATATTCCTTCTACTATAATTCTCAAAAATGAGACTTAGCGTGACGAAATACTTTATATCTTGCAACATTGTAATGCGTATCGTAAGAATAGGATATATATATTATGAGTAAAAAAATATTTTATCTGACACTCACACAAACCAGTCGATCGCGAATAGAAGAGAAACGTCATTAACAGGAGCATCAATGGCGCTTAGAACGACCAACAGCAGGACGAGCGCAGCGCTTGGTACCGAGGCCGACGAGACGGAAGCAGCGGTGGACGTCAGACTTCGCAAAACGAGATAATAATAAAAAATAAAGCGAAGTAGCGGCAAATAAAATATGATTGAATAAAATTTTTCGGGGTTGATTCGACAAAGTAACTCATTGGAAGGCAAAGAAGACTTACATAACTGTGATGATCTCTCCGAAGCCCAGGTAGATACCGTTCATCTGGGCGATGAATATGCTGGCAACGGCGACGAAGAGTGCGGTACCATCCATGTTGATATTGCAACCGATCGGCAGAACGAATCTGGTGACTCTAGGGTCGACTCTGAGCTTCTCGGTCATCAGACGAAAAGTCACAGGAAGTGCGGCAGCCCTGTACAAACCTGCGTTAGCAAAAATCGGGCAAAGCACTCTTCCGTTGATGGTAGAAAGATTCGCTCCGCGTCGGCTGTCGCTGCAAGTCCTGGTGGTCATTCTGGCGTAAACTTACGGGATAGATATATAGCGGCGGTTTATTTATCGATAGTTTCTCTCAGAGACGTAACCGACCAAGGCTTGAATCGAAACAGAACGAATATGTATAGGGAATCGCAGAAAAAATATACGAACGAAGGAAGAATACTCGGAATTAACATCGGCGCATTATTAACTGCGGATAGTAGAAAGAGTGCCAGAACAACTGCCAGAATGACCGTGAGAACAACCTGAAAATCAATTGGGATTAGCTTAGATCACAATTCGCCAAGGATCGCCGGTAGACCGCGTGTCATCCGCCCATGGATCCTACAACAGACAATCGTATGGTACCTTCATGTTGCGGCCATCAATTACTTACCAAGCGCTACCCTCGGTCTCTCAGAGTCAAAACCACCTGCAAAAGGCCGCGTGCAGTGCGTGTTCTAATACATCATCATGATATTCATACAGTCTCTGTTCAGATACACTGAGAACAGTTTCTCAGTCAGTCACAGTGTACGCACAGTTGTACGCTCTCTTCTGGAAACAGTTAATCCACAGAGAAAACAGATTGAGTTAGATACAACCGTATAAGACCTAGGTGGATCATAAACAATATTGAGCTCTGCTAAAAACAATAATACCAGGTGGGAAAGGCGAGAGGGGGTGTGGGGATGTTCGGGAAATAGGAGTAATCGGGATAGGGTACAGGGTAATTTTTATTTCGTGTGTATCAGACGTATGTTGGACTGCTGGGTGAAAGAAAGAAAGGAAGGATCTCAGAGGTGCAAACTGAATTCGATTCGTAAGTGCGAACTGAAAAAATGATCGTTGCTTTGCGTGACTCTCAAAAATGAATTATTTCAAGAGAGACAAATAATCGCACGTCGTTCAGGACGTCGTACAGCCGTCGTTCAGGACGTCGTACAGCCGGTCATCGACATCCTCGTCGTACCTGCAAGAGCGAGCTCGGCACAAGCAACCAATATTTTTTCAGTTCCGCCAAATCCATTGTTAAAGAACGACGTACTTAAAATTAATCATATAATTTGGCGTGGAAGTCTCCTTTGGCTCGGCTTCTTCTTCCTCTTTCTCGCTATCGGCGAGGGAAGAGCTCGAAGATACCGATTGTGGGAATCCTTAGAAGACTTCCACGCCGCGAATCAGTCCAGGTAACACGGAGTCAGCAGATCGCCGGTTTGGGCAATATCGTTTCGTCGATATAGTTTCAATTTTCGCGAATAACGCAGTCGTTTAAATGTCATCTTCTAATTTCTCATTTGCGGTGATAATACGTTATTTTTTTTTTGCGCGACGACGAAATTCCGTTTGCGTAACACCGTAACAATCTAGCTACGAGCTTTCGGAAGTTCGTATTGGCTTGGTGGTCGGGAACCGGCAGTATCAGCATTCTAAGTGCTACCCGGAACTGCATACCTCTTTCCCTCTTTTTCTCTTTCTCATGTGGCATGGCGAGCTCTCCTCGCAAGCAAACATTAAAAGAGATTGTCACGTATTGAGGAAAGACTAACAGGATAATTCAGGAATTGGCCAGCTCTTCCACAACGTGTTTTTTTATTTTTTGTTTTATATATATTTATATATATATAGAAACTAAGCAAGAGGATTATATGAAGCAATTTTGCCGAAAGTTATGTAAAGCTGGCTTAAATAACTTGGAAAGGGATATCGGGATTGTGGCCTCGCAAAGCCTCCACACAGCTGGCTGAAACATATTGTCTCCATCAATCGATTCGATCAATATATACGTCTTTCATCGATCACGTATCACTCATTGTCTATTTCGTTTTACGGCGTCAAAATGTTTTGACATCAACTACTCGCACTATCAATCGCGCGACAGACCAGCTCCATTTCGCGTAAGCATAGAAAGGTCCGCGTGACAAGAAATAAAAGAAATGAAAGGAAGGAGGTATAGAGACGGAATGTCGGCGGGAGATAACCGATGAGAGGGACGGATGCTACGAGGTGTCAGAAAATACGATCACAACGTTGACCGAGGCCCTGTGAGGCAGGCGAAATGGATTCTCTCAAGGTCGGGCTCGGGTTCGAAGATCGACGACTCACGTTGATGCCATGGCGAAGGCGGTGAGGGTACCCTGGGCCAGGCCGGCGTAGAATTTAAAGGGGTTCTTTCTAACGAAGGCCGCATATATCAGCTGCATGATCACCAGCTGATAGAAAAAGACACCGATCGCGATCGTGACGATGAACCACGCCAGCTGCGACATCACCAGCACCAGGTCATCCACGCCGAGTATTTTGCCCGCTATTACGGAGGTGATGCCGATTGGTGTCATCCTGGAAGCAAGATATTTTCCATTCTGCTGCGTTACAAAGCGACGTGAAATCATAAAGCGTCGTTTCTAATTCTCAGGGGACACTCACCACATGACGGTCGAGACCATTCGCATGATGACCTCGAACACAGCCTTGAAGAAGTCTATGACGACCTGACCTTTCTCACCGAGCGTTCCCAAGAACGTACCGAAGACCAGGCAGAAGAAAACTATACCCAGAGTATTCGTGCCGCTTCTGTACTGTACCACTCTTATCAATTCCTCGTCTCCCAGGACTGCCGTTGGTAACTGGTCGGTAACGTTTTGGAAAGGTTGCTTTTTCGGGACGTACACCGTGTGCGCCTATAATAACATCGTTATTTAATATCGAGTCAATTTTATTTCGATTTTATTTCATATCATAAGAATGAGGCGTATCCTTACTTGTTGGAAAGCTGCTTGAAACAAATTGTCCGGAAACATGTTCCTGCGAAACATCAACATAAAATTGTACATATTTCAAATATTACTGAATACATTAAATAAGTGTAGACAATATCTTCTGTGTACTACACGAGAGAAGGCTGTATATTTTAAAAATAGCGCCTTTCCCGCGGCCTTCGTTATATTCATAGTCGTTACTACATTGATTAAGTCGCGGCGCAAGCTCTGGCGACTTTTCAATAAAAACGATCTTACGTTGCGTCACTGGAGCGAAACAATTGTTAAATGGTTTCCGATAACCCGAGCCGCGATATCTAGATTTTAATACAATGTTCGGAGAATCGTGCTGAGCATTGCGCGACTTTTAAACAGAGTAGTTTTTTGAATGCGCCTCGCGTGAATAAAATACGCACGATCGATGAACTATTTTCGTCTCGACGAATAGTATCCGCGATCACGATGAATTTCGTTTAGTGGAGTTTACGGCTCGTGAAATGCCACGACCTTAATCCGACTTACAATTAGATAACTATGTTACCGCGATGATTCAGCAACGGCGGAGTAAAGAGGAGTATCACGCGGATCGATATTATTTCAATGTCACGTTATCATTGTCAAGCACATTTCTCAAAATTTTCGCAATGGAATACGCCGCAGCGGAAGCGACTGACCTATTTTTGTCGGGAGACTCGAAAGCAGCGAAAATATATAGTTCGACAATTCTCTAACTGCGAAAATTACTTAAACGCAATTCGAAAGCAAACACATCGGAATTGATTAACATTATTTTCCCACCGTTTCATATACCTTCAATTGACCTTCACACTCGATTATCTCCGTTTTCAATAGGAAAACTTCCAAGTGAGTCTACGTACATTATTGATATTGACAGAATCGATATCGGGCGATGAGAGATATCGCAGACATAATTTACCTTCCCAGGTCGAGCAGGCTGTCTAATATGTTAACGGCTCTCGCGTGATGCGAAGGGCCGATCGATTCCCTGATGCCGGGATTACCGGGATGAATAAGGAGGACTAGGGCGACGCCGAGCACGGCGTTGAGCAAGGACGTCAGTATGAAGTATACCAAAGTCCGAACGGCGATCATCCCGTTCATCCTGGCGTTTAAGCTCGCTGAACCTGATATACGTAAAAATAATTAAGATACATTCGACGTATCCTTTACTTTACTATAGGTGCGTGGGACAATCTGAAAGAGAAAGCTCACCTGATATGAGGCTAGCGATTACCAGAGGTAAAATCATTAGCTTTAACAATCTCATGAAGAGCTCTCCCGGATAACTGATTAGCATCACCGCGTCGTCCCCAAGGTCCAGAGGTCGCAAGCCAAACCCTGCGAGGAGATATTATTAAATTGACTCGCGATTCTGCGCCACGATATCTGTATTTTTCCCATTTTCTCGTATAAAACATTTAAGAATTTCTTATGGGACGCTTGCCCTTGAACTATATTTAAATTTATTACATGGCTTGTTATCCGATCGCGAAGAAAGGGCGTCGCGGTTGACGAAAAGGTGAAGGTTTGAGCGATTTCTTTTCTACCGGATAATGCGAGATTAGTTGCATAAGCTATCTACGTCCTGCTAAAGGCCATAACGCGTATACGCGTCTTCCCAAATGAATCATTTATCGCGACGGACGATTGTGTGGAGAATAGGTTCCGTCAACATTTGTGAAAAAAATAGGAAAACGAAAGAAAAACAATGTAGAGACTGACGTGTAACCTTGAATCTTTTATCTTTGAATAAGGAAGGATATGAATGAAAGCTTTGATGTAGACTGATCTATCGAGCGGCATCGTATAAATTATTACAATGCTATCAACGTTTCCACTTATAGTAAAATATCTATGGACGCTGTATGTCCGCCGTATCAGCTATACCGAAGCTGGAAATGGAATTTTGTGCAGATGTAACACCCACCTGATCGTTCTATTAATATTTTGCTCATCGTTAAATTTATTCTTATGTGCCTACATCAAATGTACAGATTTATCAAGTAATTAAACGGTTTAATAAAATGTTTTTCGTGTTATACCTTCAGTTACAATTAAATGAAATCGCTTCATTTCTCTGACGTACAGCGTAAAATAATAAAATCGATTTTCACTTAATTAAATGTGATTCAACGTTTATTAACATTCGCGGATAAATCAAATGATATATTCATGATATAATATTTATACACGATACGCTATGTTGCAATGAAATGAAAATATGATCTCTATTAAATTGGCTTCGAGATTGAATCGACATAATGAAATTTTTTAAGTGAACCTTACGTCGATGAACAGCAACTTTTAACAAGATAAAAGGTGTTGCTTATTTTTACGTAATCGGAATGATAATTTCGAACTGGGTCGGCATACGTGTAAAATCGATCTATGAGCGAAAGCTCACTCGTATTACATTACAAGCATAAAATGTTTTTTTTATCGTGTCACTGTTCACCATTACTATTTCTACAAACGTTTGACGTGTTACAGGCATTCATTTGATCCACGCGTGTACTTAGTTTTTATTACGGAGTAAAAAATGTAGCGTACGTTTGTAAAAGCCATTAATTTAGTTTTCTGATCGACTAATTTGTACGAATTTATCGTCATACAAGATCTTTGTATGAGCGTAAAAAGCGACATTAAGAAAGGGCAGTCAGTCGTTGATGTGACAGAAGAAGAATCGCCGACTGAAGGATTGCTGTGTTGCGTTGAAGAGATTAAAATCTAGATAATATGGAATTAGTCCCATATAGAGCTGCTAAACAGATTGTACGTATGATAACTATCGCAAATGGCGGTCATAATTTACAGCTGACATGTAAAGAAACGAAATAATGAAACGTGATGCGATTGATGATTCGCGCGATAAACATTTTACATCGCACAGTTATTATTTTCTATTTAATTCATATTTGATTCATTGTGTCTTTCAACATCAGCAACACACGCAAACAGTAATTTAGTGTACAATGTAATACAAAATCAAGTGCTGTTAATTGTCTCGAAGTATTTTCTTCTTTTTTAAATGCAGCGAAGTAATGTTTCTTCTTAAAGTAAATATATTTCGAATCAAAGATTTTTCGCGACTTCTCCAAATGCTCCAATTTCCAAAGGTAGTGTCAGTACATGTAATAAGAAACAAATAAGCATTTCCGTCGCTCACCGAGAATCATGCCAAAGAGTACGCCGGATAGGGTGACCAGGAGCAGCAGGTTCTCTCGCATCCACTTTCTGGTGTCGGCGGTCACCTTGCGGGGACCCTGAGAGGCCGAGACGTCCTGCCCGCCCATCTTGGCGAACAGATATTCGGAGAATCGGGCAGAGGACTTCTCTTCCATCTCACTGGGCCGCCAGCAAGCGGCGTACCAGGGGCCGGTGCTGGTCGCGTACGAACAGGCCGATCCTCCCGCCGATCTCCCCAAGCTCCCTTCTCGCGATCTCTCGCGGCTAACGGCGGGGCCCCGGCAGCACCACGACGACGACGGGTTGCCGTTTTGGGGGTGTTTCGGTAAATCCGTGCGGAAGGACCGATCACTCGCGCCTACCAGACGTCGTAGTAGCCTGGCGGCCTGGCGAATGCCTACTAATTCGAACGTGGTACCGGGATGGGATTTGACTGTCTTCCTAGGTGCTGGTGATAATAACGATCAGTGGCTGTGCTCCGCTGAGGCTCGCGAGACCGTCTGATCTCCACTCGGCCTCGGCTTGTCTGACCTCTCGGTATATGCGTAGTACCCTCTACGACGTGTGCAAAACGACCCGAAACGACCCGTGCGCGCTCCAAGATATGCGTATCTCTCTAATCGTAAATCAAGGAGCTGTCGCGAGGAAACTTGAATCTGTAGGATCCTTGTCACGAAATTGCTCAAGTAGCTCCTTTTCTCGAAAGCGGATGAGGCGTTCGCGCTGTTGCACAAGGTCAGTTATCTAAGAGGGCTTTTGGCAGCCGTTTCTTCAAGTACGACGATCCTGTAGGTCTCTCCTTCCAGTCGGCGCACTTCACCTCGTGAAGCTGGAATTCGAAGGGAGGAACTAGAGAAACCGGGGAATCGATGCGATTCGCGACGGCGACGATGACGAAGAGACGAAGACAGCCAAGATTCAATGGACTGTTCTAATCAGTATTGCCTAGAGCGTAACTGAGCGTGCGCGTGGAGACTTCCGATACGTTTCTCGCGAAGGATGAGCCCCGACTGCCTGGTTACCGGCGGACATTGCCGTATTGATTTGCTAGGATTCCGTATCCCCGAGCGTTCCCCGTTTCTCTCGCCCGGCGACGACGGCGTAACGCCTGCGCGTACTCCGGTGGTTAAGTCGGTCGCGCAAAACGTGGATACGTACTACCCCTGATGCTGTTGCTGCGCGGTGGCTGCATCGCGGTGAGACGCGCGAGGCGCGCGAGGAGGGTAGGGAAAGATCGAGAGATGACGGACAAGGGAAACGGGGTGGAGAACAGGATATGAGAGAGCCTTGACACGCGAAAGTAGCGAAGACGAGGGAAGTAAGGCCGAAGGGCAGAGAAAACTTCGTCGGAGTAGCGAAAATGTATTCGATCTTAAGACGGCTACGAGAAGCTGCGGTTACATTTTACGACGTACTTTATTCTGCGCCGCGGATTCAAGGACTTCGGACAAACGTCGCAGTATTGCAGTTTGTCGTTTAAACGCAATTCTTCGTTTTTCAATCTTAAAATATCCAATGTATCTCGTTTAGCTTTAAAAATGTTAATCCCTTTTTTTGGAGATTATTAAATTGAATTTTTACCCAAGGACGTTACGTGTACGTCATAGCGGTGGCCCTGTGTGGGATGATGCTTATCACGAATACACATGTAGCTCAATGCGCTTATATGTAGTCAATATGCTTATTTTAAGAATGGGGTAATCCAGTTTATTTTAAACGCTTAGCATCTCTCTCGACACGAATTGAATAAAATATTGCACATTATATAAAATCGTTATAACGTGACATATAAAAATAAATATCATCGCTTACTTGTGCTTTTATCTACTTTTTTTGTTTACTTTTAAAATTCCTCCAAATATGCTCGTAACAATTCGACAGCATATTATCAGAATGATAAGTACTAAAAGAAGATAAAAGGAAGAAATGGGAAAATAATTTGTTTTGTATGAAAAGACTCTCTCGTATCTTACAATTTAATTATGTAATGTACCGTATAAAAAATAAAGATTAAAAAAAACCATATATCATGCCTTTGCTTTAGCGAGGAATGGCGAATTGGATAACTGTCTGATCGGACGTAGGTAACTACTACCTTCGTCTGACCGCGACGGCTGTTACTACTGGGGAATTTTGGAAAGAGTGGAAACGCGATGTCTGGAAACAATGAGAGATGGAGGCACAACATTTGAACGATAATCTACCCATTTCTCATGGAGCTCAGACCAATTCTGATTAAATTGTATAATTAATTAGGAAAGACGAGAAATACTTTGCGTTAAAGAGATACCGCGTTAATTACAGTCAAATAAAGAAACGGAGGAAGCTCGATGATTGACTCGCCAAATCTGGAAAACTCAATATAGCGGAAATATCAATTTTATTTTACTCCCAATAGCGTATCGCCTTTGTATAATAATCACGTTATGTCACTGTCGGCTGCACTCACCTCGTGGAAAATTCGAAAAGCGGCACGAGATCCCAATTGACTAGCCGTACAAGCGTAATGAAAGGTATATGTAATACCAGAATATTCGCGATATTATTAATAAAGTGCAACACAGTTATTTATTCGTTTATTGAAGCAAATAAAAATTTTGTAATTATTCTCAATTACTACTGCAGCAATCCGAATGGACAATTTTACAAAAACAATACTCTCTTTATTAAGCATGGGTCACAGCTGTTATTAAGTTACTGACAGCTTGATGCGACCGTAATACAAAATACAAACACAATCTTGTTAATCACTTTTAATATCCTCTGATTTTTTTTACTAAGCGAAACCAACGATAAAAAAATGATCTCTGAAAGGCGATTATGTTTCGTTTAAACACAGGTCGATATAACCAGAAGGAAATTCCTACGTCATGTCCTGCTGATGAATGTTCTTCGAAAGCTGTGAATTAAGTAATCCATCAACGAAGAGAGTTCCGATGTTTTAAAACACGCCATCCTGTTGAATAATGGAGGGTCCCACGCAATCCGAGTCTGCAGAATGTTACGAGAGTCAGGTCTCATCCGCCTCGTAAATAATCCAGAAGTACGAGGACACGACGACACCGGGGCACCAAGTGTGTAACATGTAAACGCCTATTTACCGATATACACAGCACAATGTGTTTCGCATCGCTCTTCCCGTAAACCCGAAAACTTCTGCTGTCCGAGACTTCGGCGCCCACGCTCTAATATCGAGGAAGGAGGGATATTTTTCCTTCGCTCATGAAAGAAAAACATCCTTTATCCGCACGTAACTCACGCTTAATCCGAAAATCTCGTCGTTTGACGTGATAACAAATAGCTTTTTGGTTCAACAATACGGCCGAGAGTGTCTCGTGTGTATTAAACGCGTGTTGGTGGAAAAACTAGGAGCGAAATTAATTTAAGGATCTTTAGAAATCAATTTAAATGTAATTTTATATAAATGTATTCATGATTTTTCATAAAATTGATATACGATAGAGTGTCGAGTCTTCAAAAGGCAGATATTTTGCGGACTAGATAGATGAAATTTCTTCCCTGGCGTCCCTCTCTCTCTCTCTCTCTCTCTCTCTCTGTCTCACTCACTCACTCATGAAAGAGAAATATCGTTTATACGTCTGGGTACGTGGCTGGTGTCTACGTTTCGCATGCGGAGCAAGAATCTCATTACGAAGAAGATACCAAACGAACGCCGAAGAGACTCAATTGGATATCGGCTCGAGCAAGGGCTCGAGATTCAGAAAGAGCGACGAAACGTCGTAGGAGATAAAGGTAGGAAGGAGAAAATTCCGATGATTAGATTGCCGGCACGTAGAAAAATACAAATCTGACTCTTCAGAATTGGCTTGAGGTTTATTCGCGTGCGCGTATTTGCTGATTAAACGCTCTGAAATCTTATAAAGCCATTATCCCCATCAAACATAAAATAGTACTCGAGCGAAGGAAATGGGAATCTTATAAAATATTTGATGTGTTCGATTCTGCGGCGCAATGCCGCCGATAACATCCGTCGTATTATTCTCTTTTGATGAGACGGCGAAGTTTTGGAGTTTATAGAGAAGAGAAGAGAAAGGATCGAGGAGAGAGAGAGATTTACGCTTCGCAGTTATGTCACAAAAAGTCGAAATATTATGGATGTACAATGCATGTATATAAGCGAACAAGATAAATAATTCTCTTTCCTTTTACAAAGCACGTGCAATTTCGATTATCCGGATGAAATATATAACGGGAAATCCAATCGTAGCAACACGACAGTTAATTTATTGACGCGATGGATATATTTAGTGTGGGTGTCGTACACCCGTAGTGACCATTAGCACACTGATCAGTCGGCGGTAATTAACGTTCACGTGCAAACGCGGCAGGTGATCGAGCGCTATGTAAATACACTGCAGAGATTTGCGTTTACTTCCGTATTGCACGAAACCAGACCTGTTGACGTTAATAATGGCGCAATTCCGAGGATATTCGACACTCAAACGATTGTAATTTGTTACATGACGTATTTCTACGGTGCAAACAAGTCCCAATATTCATCGGAGATATTATGAGGCCTGTACAACAAGATCGCTCGAGGTATCCGTCGATTTAAGCGGGGTGTCACGTCGACGATGAAACGGTGCAAACAAGGGTTTTGGTACTTGATATTCGAATTAATACAGACTCCCTGGCCGTAAAAAGTCACCTTGATCGCCGGAGGGTGGCGAAACGACGGCGATGTTGCGTACACACCTGTATAATGGCTGTTTCATCAAACTTCTTTACTTTATAACGAACGCGTTTCTCGCGCACGATAACATTCCGCGTACGGGATATTAACTAAAATGCACTTGAAAGCGCTAAATTAAATATCTCTCTAAAATGGAGGAATTATTTAATTGGCAGTTTTGTGTGTCTCTATACACAGTAGGGTGGCAATATTTTTGGGTCAAAAATTTGATTTTAAGTCTCCCCTTAAATTTGTTCTACGAACTCTCAAATGAAGACCCTTGAAGAGCAGGCGCTGTAACTTAATATTTAGAGGTCGCTCAAAGCCTCTAAACATTAAATTTTTTTTAAAACGTGGTAAAAAACTAGATTTTTTTACTGCTAAATCTCTTTTAGTTACCTTATTAAAGTACCTGGCCATCAAGTTTGAGGTACAACACATGAAACAAAAATGTAAATATAAAGTAATTAATGCAATCTTTGGCATAATATTGTCTATAGCAAATATAAAATAATTTAATAAATTTAACCATTTTTTAACCATCCGCGGCTTATAATCTTGTTTTGTAAGTAAATATATCACCTTCAAACTAAAGCCTCTTTAAAGTTATATACTGTAGCTTAAAAATTAATGGTTGTTAATTGCTTCAAAATATTGCTATTTTATTAAATAGTGCACTTAATGTAATTTTCTACATTGAATCCTTTTATTATTCTGGAAAATAAATTATATTAACAATATATTATTTAAATTAAGTCTACGTTTCCCGCAGGAAGTTTTCGTGCATCGCATTTATCAGATTTCATATAGTTTACACTATAGGTGATTGTTTTTATAAATTTTGTATGTACAGTGGCTACTAAGAAAAAGGTTGCAACACATGAAATTGGTCGCGTATTGGACCTCTTTTTCTTCCTTGGATAATGGCTCCTAAAGAAGAAGAAGAGGTCCGATACGCGGCCAATGTCTTGCAACCTTTTAGGCTGCGTTCGGAAGCTTCACTTGGGTGCACACCTGCGTCGCGTTCTATCCTTGTTTAATTTTCAGTAAGTAACAAAGATAGAACGACGCTGGGTGCATCCGAATAGTTTCCGAACGCAGCCTAAAAGGTTGCAAATTTAAATGTTAAAAATTTAATGTTTAGAGGCTTTGAGCGACCTCTAAATATTAAGTTACAGCACCTGCTCTTCAAGGGTCTTCATTTGAGAGTTCGTAGAACGAATTTAAGGGGTGAGACTTAAAATCAAATTTTTGACCCAAAAATATTGCCACCCTAATACACAGTCTATATTTTACAATCGCAAACTTCCATGTAAATTGCAAATGCACGAACATCCGACTGAAACGACAAAACTTGCTGAGTAGACTTAACGATTGTGTCGCCGTCGCGCAGTGGCCGGTATAGGTCGTTTCGAGCTTCGGATACCATCTCGGCGAAGACAAGAGCTATTATACCGGCACGTAAAACCCACGTCAGCCAAAACGTCGAGTGTTCGTTCTTTCGAGGCTTCTCTCTTCTCTCCTTTATGATGTTCCTCCTCTCTAGCAGCCTCGAGTCTCTCTCTGCCTTTTCCAACATTTTCGTCTTTATCTACATCTTCTCTCACCTAGATTCTTCAAGTTTCGAAGTCACTGGGTCAGGCGGTCGCATTCAAGAAATTCCAATACGTCGATCTTTGAGCGGCGCATGGTTCGAAAACTCTTCGCGAACTTCCGTTCTGACGTTATAGTTATCGTATGTCGAGTATGCACGTTGATTCCGCGGAGTGTTCCTCTATCTCTTGTTTGTATTTAATCACAGTTCGTACGCAACTTTAGGTAACACACCGCGCCTGTATCTCGCGCTATTGAGAAGTCACAGTGCTAAACCGCGTTCCGAGAACTGTTGCGGCATTTCCATTTGAAATGTAAAACGTTTCGTAGCGGAAGTGAGAGGATATATACTGAAACACTCTCGTTAATGAATAGATTAGAATTAAAACTATTAGTTACTCATTAATCGTTGTTTTGATTAATTTTTTGAGATGTAAGGAAATAAAATAGGATATCTTAAAATAATTTACATAATAGCAAAAGAGATGAAACGTTTCCGCAGCAAAATATTTTCGTTTAGTTGTGATTTTTTAAATACTTTTCTGAATTAATGAAACGACGAAAGTTGTTTTGTCTTGGATTTAATCTTTTAATTAACTTACAAAGAAAGTTTAATTAGCAAAACTTATTTCAGTTATATCATTTTATTATCATTTTACAAAAAATCAAGTTTCTTTACATAAATCGTAATAATCAGAGGAATCGCCAAAAGAAAGTTATACAAGTGTCAATTAAACACGCACTTTTCATATAGAAATATTTAAATTTAGAATAAAGATATATAATAATATAATTTTACGAGATAATATAAGCAATGATTTATAATTAAAATTTCACGAGCTAAGAACCATTTTGTTAAATATATTGTCAAAACAAATACGCTTCTTGCATTCTCCTCGCAACGTTCTTGGTAGCGTCGCGGCGTCGTAACTTTACGCACGACATTTTGATTATGTGGTACACGACGTTAATTATGATAATAGAGAATGGATTAAGCTTCAGTACAGCTAATTTTCGACGATAGAACGTGGGGAAGAAAATCCGCTACCGCTTTAAGACATTCCAGCACGAATATCTTGCAGACTCCGCGACGTCTCTCTCTCTCTCTCTCTCTCTCTCTCTCTCTCTCTCTCTCTTTCTCTCTCACACGCTCGTTGGCCATGAATAAATACGAACTTCGCAGATGGTCCTGGTTATCAGCATCCGTGATGTCGCTCCCGGAAGAGTATTGTTGCGGCAACAATGCTATTTCAATATTTCGAATGTCGCCTCGCGCATTATAGTATGCGCGATCGGCAAATACAAAATACCGCCGACGCGATTCCTACTGCATATATATTCACTTGCGAAGATATTATATGAATTATTAATACGGAAGATTGCGCCGCAATAACTTTTTCTTGAAGATCGGAAAACCATTATTCGCCTTAGTGTCACGCAAAGAGAGGTTTCAGAAAGGAACAGATAAAAATTATTATTTAATGTGTGTTGACAAATCAAATTTTTTAAATATGCAGGGTTGTTTAAAATTGTAGTCGAAATGTTTCAAATAATCATTTTTATTTCAAAATCTATCTGCTCCGCTTCCGGAATGTCTGAGCATCACACTCGGCTCATTTATATGTCAAAAACCTCCGAGAAAACCCGCTGCGAATATAAAAATCACGTTACATGACATGACAACGCAATATACACGTGGCGCAGTTGCTGATACGAAGCCGCACACGATTGTGTGAGTTATTTCCAACGACTCGCCCGTTCGTATATGTCCGTATGTCTTTCCACGGCTCTTTCGCCTCATTGTTCGTCACTTACCAGCAAATGGAAGTTAAGCGAGCCCATTTCCCCTTCGTGCTTTCAGGCATTTTCATCACTTCGTCACTCGAAACGTGCGACGGTGTCATTTTCACCGCACGCTTGGTGCGCGCTGGTGAATCTTTCCAAGAGAGATGGGCGAAGAGATGGGTAACGCTGCTCTATACGATCTTGTATCCGGGTCTCTGACAGTTCATTGCGAAGTTTCGGTTAATTAATGGTACAAAGAAGAGGAGAAGGAAGCACAGCAGGGAAAGAAGAAAAGGAGAAGAACGGGGGAAGTAGAGAGAGAAGGACGGCGCGGCGCCGTGAGGCGCGGGAAATTGTACTCCGCTCGGAAGACATCGTCTCCTAAAATGGGCTAAGCTGGAGTTTGATGGAGAATACGGGGTGTGCGCCCCACTGAGAGACGAGACCGCGCGAAATCACGGCACATCTATAATCCCGGATGCAGGATCGAATTATTTGCGGTCACGAAGGATTATACGTTCGTTTCGTTAAATTTCTTGGCGTAGAACGTTCCAATAAAATTGGAAATAGTAAAAAAATCAATCTTTCGCATTCCGAGCCAGGAACTGGAATGGATGTGTGCCCCGCCATTATTCAACGTCCGATTATATATCAGACTTTTGCAATACAAAATACACGTATTTATATATATATATATATATATATATATAGATATATATATATACTGAATTATATAACATCGCACATCGCGTTACTTGAAAAATGGCAAACTACTTTCGCTAACGGCACACGCGAAAGTACATTGTTAAGGCGATGTTAAATATTATACATGATATCCAACACAATTTCCGCATGGCGTAACTGCGCCGCTAAAAAGTCGTCATTTGAGGGACGAAGATTGGACGCTTCAATCGTTATAGCCGCGCTCGATGGAAAGCCACATGTATTTCTAAAGTAGGAGGAGAGCAACACGTGTTTACGCGGAATATTGGTTGCCACGTAAATGGTTTCCCCGACTTCCTACGTATTGAAAACTCAGACCATTCCATTCGTTACTTTCGTGGCGTTTCGCAGCCCGCCCAGCCAGCGCCGGTGCTTTTGAAAGGAACTGTTTGCAATCACTTGAAATCCTGCAAACAGGCACGCGCGCGTCTGCGTTTATTTTTCGATTGCTTTTAGATGAAAATCGTTTTTGCATTCTTTTATGCTAGCGGCCGCCATAATACTATGCCTCTACTTAGCAGTAAAATATACTCAACTTTTTAAATTGATTCAATTGATTCAATTGATTCGAGAGAAACCCCATTTCGCTCGCTTAATAATATTTTTTCATTTGTAGTAAGTAGAAGATAAAATGAAAGAAACACACTATATAAGTAAAATTTATAAGATACTCTTACTGCATCACTAATAGTTACATTTTATAGTCCGCTAAAAGAAACTCAGCTGAAATTAGTTTGGAAAACACGATTTAATAAATGGATCTTGAGAATCAATTTAATAATTGTGGCATATTCGTCACATTTATCTATAATCGTGAGGAACATTAAATATTAATTTAAAATATTACGAGATGTAACACAGATTATTGTACATCGATACTCTTAAGGAGATTTTCTACATCAACTTACGCTTAGTTACATTTACTAGCTAGCTCAATCTACTTTACTTTAAAGCTTTTCAATAAGTATTGAAAGCAATCACAATCTATTCTTTCCCATCTTCTTATTTTTCGCTTTGCTCTTTTATATTTTTTATATGTTTTTATATCAAACTATATATACATTTCGATGAAAACTTTTTTTTCTTGTATTCACATTGCTTTTAAGACAGATGAATTTTGACTAATCGCTTTTCATCGATATTCTGGATCTCAAGCGAAGTTTTGCAGGAATAATCGTTTGGCTTCTCAATTGAGCAGACTCAGCTGTTCTCGAAGCAAATGTGGCTATTAGAGACCATCTGCGTCTCTAATTACAAATCTCCATTTTGACCTGATACGCTCTTAAGGCGAGATAGAGTAACGATGAAGCAACGAATATAAAAATACGAATTTAACATTTCCCTTTTTTGTATCTCATGCTGACGTATCATAGCCCGCGATCGAACTTCCGCAATGCAAGAAGAACGAAAAAGATTAATGACTCTCGATAAAATATATCTTTCCTTTGATTTTGATATCGTTTTGCCGATGGAACGCTACATTCGCGAAAAATTGAATATCTTAAGAAGGATGTTGACTTTATCTCAGCCGAACTCTCGAACGTTGACGCGGCTTCCGGTTGCCTCCGCTTCCGAACGTTATTTCGCCGTGACCTCTAGGCTGCAAATAAGAACAAATTGCCTCATCGGGAAAACCGGAGTTTCCGCCGGAAAAAAATATAATTGAGTGCGCGTCGCGAACGTCCCTCTTCTCGTAATGACATTTAGCAAACGCGATCTATTTGTCAGTTTATGCAGGAACTGTATTCAATTTGCACAAAATTGATAATTTAATAACCTCGCGCGTGTGCGGTTTCCACATTTAGCCTCTGTTTAGATTAGTTTTCGGTTTTATTCCATTAAAATTTTAAATTTATTATATATTTATGAATATGTATGTAATATTTATGAATATATGTAATGTTAAAGGTTAAATATACGTTGTACTGAATACATCAAATAACACATTTCTTCAATAAAAAATCGAAACAAACAATTTTTAGTTAAAACAGAAAAAAGGAGTTCTTGACAAATTGCTCACGTGTCCGCAGGGGAAAAGAGATGAGCAAATAAATAACAAAAACTCTTCAACTAATTTCAAGTAAATATATAACAGTTGACTTTTGAAACGTAGTTGCTAGCTACTGCAGATGTTTAAGCGTAAGAGGTTCTGGAAAATGCGACGTTTAATTGAATTTTGGTGCAGAAAAAAGTAATTTTCAATTTTCAACAAGAGATTGACAATTCTTTAAATTATGTTAGTTGGTAATTGTTTATTTTCAAAATTTTGTTTTAATTCATATCTACGCTTGTGGCTCTCATTTTGTTTCAACGCTAATTTGTCCTTTCGTGTTTTTTATCGCCAACATCGGAGCTACCATCCATTAAAGTGATGAGTCACGTTCTTCAATAATAAACGTTTAATTTAAAACTCCAGTATTTATAATCAGGATAATTGAGATAATAAAATATAGCAGGATGTGTTGTATACAATTTGATGAATTTTTATAAAAATGAAGAGCACTTTCGGAAGTTTGTCATCATGTAATCTTGTTTAAAATCTCTCATGGGATTACCTCGTACCCAAATTGCTATTATACCAAAGAGACGTGATACTCTTTTTTACAAAGGATAGCGATTTTTGCATTTTCGTCTGTGCCGCGACGAGTAAATATTGTTTGAATATGGACGTCGATGGAAAATTTAAATTAAGTACAGATGAAACGATAACTATAATAAAAACAGATTAGCTCATAAGAGCTTTTTGTGAGAATTGTTCCCAGAGATTTGACAGGCCCGTGATTTTATTCAGAATTCAAGTAGTAAAGATTGACGAATAAGCAAAGATGATTTATTCCTCGGATGTCGATTTTTAAACTGTGATGTAAAGCCTACATTTCTGTACCTTGAAATCTCGCAATACGCTGAAGAAGGACGCTTTATTCACATTGAATTTACAATTGTGTGAGAATATAAAATGTAAGAAGAAAGAACCGGCGCCGGCGAATCCTTCACTTCCGCATCCAACAATAGGATACCTAATTCAAAAATACGTCTTGCGAGGTTTTCTTTGGATTCTCTTTCAGAAATATTTCTGTTCAAAAGCCGGTGGAAGAATATAAAAATCTCTACGTATAGATATCACTTACGATTTAATTTTTAAATTGAAAACTTGATTAAATTTCATTAAATTTCACTATTCTTTTTTTTCGGCTTTTATTAGAGTATTATCTACGCTTCCAAATATCGTCTAATACAAATATCAGACGTGTAATAAGTTTTAATAGCCACCGAGAACTGATATCAAATGTATCTAACTGTGTATCTCCAGTTACGTAATCAATTCATTCAATGGGCGCATTTGCATGTATACCGCGCGCAGATCGTCCACCGTCTTATCGCGCCCACAACGAGGCGATAAACGATCGACGAAGGCATTAGGTGTTTCCGAGCATAACGGGAAATGATATTCTTGGCATCTAGCGCAAACTCACCGAATGATATATACCGTCCGGGGAATTTCGCTGTTTCGCCATTGAGATTCGATGCAATCAGGTAGTCCGGGTTAACTTGAAACTGGACACAGTGAATTAATTTAAACGGAGCTACTGTTATATTGCATCTTACTATTATTCTGCCAACTATATATTGTATCGATATTTTTCACTCTATCGAAGCAGCTTTTAACCCTCGAAAGAAGATTTTAAATTTAAAGCGAATCTACACGTAGATGCATGTACAGTCTGCCAGATACTTAAATAGCAAATATATAGTAAAGTTTTCTTTCGTTTTTACATCTCTTAGGAGACGCGATTTACGTCAAATTTTTCGGTAATAATAACATTTTCACATACATTGCGTTAAATTGATTGATGCATCTCCGCAGATATATTAAAGCTGCGAATGCGTGCGTGCTTAATCTACAGATAAAATTCCAGCGGGGAAACGATTTACATTCGGGGTATTTCCAACCCGCTGAGTGCGACTGCTGAATAATTCGACCTATTTTGTGTCATCCGGCGGCGTTATGAATAATCGGTTCCATCGTCAGTTCGTTATATAAGGATCGGGACACACGTGCGGGCTATCTGCATGGCCGCCCGGAAGCGTACCCAGCAAATTGAACTCCTGCAAGTTCAGAAACACAAAGGGTATTATCCGATGAACCGGCCGTCTCCTGTAATCTTTGCCCTGCCCTCTCCTGGAAGGGGCCAACGTAATCGCTTTATATGGTCAGTTGGGAGCAAAACAGAAACGTTAAACTCGATCGATCTTCCTCTCTCGGCCCGAGACGGCGCGGGCGGCAGCGCGTCCAAGGACGCGAAGAGAGGACTCCGGGGAATTCGTCCTCATATAATTGCACTTGACATATTTTAGCCGCTGCCTCGTAAGATTTAGAAACACCGGCGAATCCAATTAAGGGAGCCGGACGGCACATTTACGTGCCCTTACACTCTCTGTTGAGTACCACCCGTGATCGAAGGTGGACTGTAGAATGTGGGGGCAGCCGGCAGAATCGATTCCATCGGTTAGCTAACAAAATCCTAAGAGATCCGAAAACAATATATGTATATACTTAACGTGGCGCGTGACTTAAATGCGCTATTTAATCGTCGCGGATAAGAATATAACGGCGTTTATCTGGAAAAGACCATGAAGATCTTTGCGGCGATCAAATCGATTCGATAATTAAGTTCTTAAATGGGAGAGATCTCGCGAGTATTTTACGCGCTGCGCTGCTCTTTTCGTGACGTTTGTCTTGAGAATTTTATTTTCCGGTCCTTTTTGAATTACCTAGTCCATTTCGGGAACTGCACATTTCATTCGAGGAAAGCCAATATCGCGGGCAACAAAGACGGAGTTCTATACGCGGACGGCCACTATAAAGCCACACGCTTTCTCACTGTCGTCCGAATCACGCAGTGCATTATGTTGAGCGAAAGATGGACGCTAAATTGCAATTTATAATCTTATTAATAGGAATTAAGTGCGATTTTGTTGATAGTATAATATGCCATGCCGTAACGCGTGCCATAATGCCGCTGGTGGAAACATTGGTTTCTTTAAGAATGACGTGATAATTGTTTTTTTTGGTAAAGTAAATTTATTCGATTAAATTCACGCTCAAGGTTCGTCTTAATTTGCGTACACAATTACATTTTGCATTCTAAACCAAATGCGAACTTTGTATACATTAAATTTCAATTTAAACGCTGGGTCGCGGGGAATTGTCGCGTAAACGTTGGATTACAGTTGTTTCAGCATAATATTATTTGCTTGTTTTTATTTTCTGGAAAAAATAAATCTTACCTCTGTTCTGTTTCTCACGGTCTTCATCTTACTTCAGAATCCTCCGAAATGTAAAACTATAACGATTTGCACACAAAAATTACTATTCCTCTCAGGATATTAATTGAGTCGCCATATAGAGAGGTATAACATGTCCGAATCCGAAAGGTCATCCGAAAGGTTAAAACGCCTTATACAACATTTCGGCACGTCGTCGGTTTCGTTTACTCATTAAACAAGAGGAACTGCATCCTCGTTGATTGCAGCACAACTCTCTTTAAGAACAATCGACGGGAAGTCCGTTGTTTGTGTCGTCCTGGGTCAATTCAAAACTTCACTTAGCGGAAAGTATGGCTGCGAATAAAGTGGGAAGAGAACAATCCAGCTCCCACGGCTCATTTCTGAGAGATTAGACGAATGCATCTCCGTCGGGGGAAGGAGAGAGGGGGGGGGGCGACTCCTTTATTCTCGCTGCAAGAGAGTAAATTATTGGCAAAATAAAGTGAGCGAAACTTGCAGGGAAACTTGCAACGAGACCCTGGCGCGCTCTTATCGTCCTTCAAACTCTGAACGGGGTTTATGCGAACTCAAACAGCGATATGGATGCGTATATAAACTGTCGTGAAAACTGTCGTGTGCGTACATAAAGCATCGATCAACATACTTTATTGTCACGAACAATTTGAAGGTAGTCGAGGAGTAATAAGGTTTATTACTTTCCCGATGGGATCTTCGTCCATGGCGCGACCTACAGACCTAAACCGTTCCGACCTGCCATCCGGAACTTTCGCGGGGGTGGGTCACTTCTCATTACGCGAATAACTGTGCCGAGAACTTAATCGCCGTGAGATTAAGAAGGAAAGCTTTCAAGGCGGCCGTGGTAATTGAGGAGTTCCATCGGGACGTTTAGGGAGTCATCCTTTGAACGCGAAAATATCGAGAAAGCTTTCACCGAATAGCAAACGATGTTCTTTACATCCCTGATACAGCTCTGTTCACTTTATTCGCTCCTGGACATTGATTAAGAAATTGGCTCATTAATTAAGGAGAAAATGGTGAAGATGAGGGTTCAAGTTTTAATAGTTTCTAATGACTATAAAAGCGTACAAACGCGTGACAAATTGGAATTCTTCTAATGAAGGTAACAATCATTATTTTATGCAGCCCTGTAATTTTGAACGGTGATATCTAAACGTGGAGAGTAATTATTATTATATGTAACTCTATGAATTGTTAACGTCACTATATTACGGTTCAAAATCCTATAGCACAGAATTAATCACGTCAATTAATAATTCATCCTCTCTTCCCAGAATATACAAACTCGCCCCGGAATATGATGTCCAGCTGCCGGCTCTCCGAAGATATAAAGGACGGTGGGGAAAAAAAATTTATTCGCGGTCTACTGAAAGAAACTTTCTCGCGTGAAGAGCGTCGAGTGACGCGCATATGTGTTACCGAATGTTCGAGTGTCATAATGTCCGACGTCGGGGACCACGCGCTTCGTGAGGGAGATTGAAAAGGGGATCTAGGATCTACGTGAGAATCTCGCGCCCTTGCGGGAAGCCGAGATCTGAAAGGGGAGGAGGGGAGGAGCGGGCTTCCTCTTGTGTACTCGAGAGCCTCGAGAGCGTAGGAAGCACGGGCGGCTGCGCGTTAGCCGATACCGCCGCTAAAACTCCTCCTGGCAGACAAGGGTTGGCGAATATTACGGGGCAACAGTGCGCGGACCGCCACCACGCGACGCGGTTGCTCCTTCGCGGTGCATCGCTCTGAGCAGGAGCGGTATACCGAGAGACCATCCGTCAGCATACGCGAACACTCCCCGAGAAAGCATCACGCACGTTCGTTGTGAAAAAAGAAAAAGTCGAGCGCCGTATCACCCGCGTCATCACGTTGGCCGTCTCGGCCGAGAGACAGAGAAAAAGAGGGAAAGAAAGAAAAAAAAAGCAATAAATATAGCTAGTAATATATAGACGAAAGCACATGCGTCATGTTTAAAACAAGCTCTAGGGACGCGATGCGTCGTTCCGTTAATTTACTCGCCAAATTGAGCGCGGGGAATTGCGGCTCCGTATTAACTTTTCCGAAAACAGTATCGCCAGTGCAATACGAGCCACTTTGCCGGGACTGAAACGATTGTTAATTCCACTGAGAATTTGATAGCTGCGAAGAGAGCGAGTAACACGACCCGCGAACACGAGGCAATTAAAGGCTCATGAAAGATTCGTCACACTCAAAATACTGATACCATCTTCAAACATTTATCCGACGACGTCGTACCGCCGGCCACGAGGGTCCAGCTGTTGATTGCGTTGTTTTAATCGTTCGGAACAATCTTGATCTACACGAGAGTGCTCCGAAAATATTTAGTTACGATACCAGCCGGCAAGTGTCGAGATAATCCTGAAATACAATCGCTACCGTGGGGGGGACAATCAGTTAGGGCGATCCTGTGGGATCAAAGGGCGGAAGCCTCGATTGGACGTCCCCGTCGTCCAGTGCATAAATTGGATGCGTCGTGCGATACACAAATTGGACTGGCCATGATGAAGAGTTTCAGCGAAACACTTTCCCGAAACGGCTGAGGAGGGCCGTCGAGATTAATGCAAATCCTTGCTGCACGTTAAAAACGACAAGCTCGGCCGAGCTCGAACGAGATAACGGGAATAATCGGCAAGGAGCCCGCCTGTGAAAGTTAGCAAACAGATCGCCCCGGAATCAATTTCTGGTGAAACCGTGCGCGAGAGAAATGTGGCCGGGAGAGGAATGCCGCACAACTTTACGGTAATTCGTGTGCTTATCCGCTTTGCTTCACCCTTTCAGGCGCGCACCTTAAAGCGGTCGAAACGCCGACGTTAACAACTTTGAGGAATCACGATTTTATCCGCGAGCGAGCGATAAACACTCGGTATTTAACGCGAGTCTTTTTGTCTCTGAAATCCGTTTATCGAAAGGCGTTTTTCAATGGATATCGACAGATATTTCCCGACGACAACGCGTTCCATTTCGTTTGTGCAATCAACGATGCTAAACGATCGCCAGTTTATACATAAGAACAGCCCGATGGCAATTGCAACTTTATATCGCAGTTTCAGCAATTAGCAAATTATTTATATTAATATTTTAAACGTATTTCAACGCGACGCGTATAAAATGATAATTATAATTATAGGTAGAGAAATTACGTAAAAATTAATTTAATTTGAAAATTTAATCGCGTAAATTTTGTCGGCGAAAGAAACACGTCAACTTGATGACCGTAACTTCCCAAACGAATTTACGTAACTTTCTCAGCTCATTTATTATAATAACGCGGAATTATTGACATTTGACACGTAATCTATTGGTAAAAAAATATGCATCTTGCAAATCTTGCCTACGCGCCTGAAATCATTTTCTCTTTAGCTCAGCCGATTTTCCTTCCGCGGAAAATTAAAACCGTCAACGAACTTGAGGACCATACGTCTTTCTCAGATTTTCGCTTACAGCTTCGGTGTTTCCGTGCGTGAGAAAACGCGCGCGCTTCACCGGAAACTTCTGCTGGCATGATCCCGCGTCGACGTCGAGAAACTCAATATCTTCCAGTATTTTGAAACAAACTACGCTAAAAACTTCGGCGCTCACGTAGCAGTGTGAGATAACCGTTGAAATCCAATGTAACGTTTTCGTGGATTTCCTCGGCAGCAGTTTGCCGCCCGCGCCAGTGTCTTCCCATTTTCTCGAACGAAGGCTGGTATCGCACGTCGCTGGTATTATTGGCATGTAATATATATTAATTAATTAGTTAGCTTTTCGTAAATAACGATTCAATTATGTTATGTCATTAAGATGCCAATATATTGAAAGTTGCAAATCGGACGGAGGCGCGGTAAACTTTTTATCGGCAATCTTTGATATATTAGTACGAAATTATTCTATTACTAATCCGAACTTAAATTATTTAAGGGTACGTCGAAACAAATGTCGATCAGCTCGCAAAATAGCGCTCATTATACGGAAGAAATTGAGAACTGTTTTAACTTGTAATCCTCGACCTAAGTAATTATATAACTAATTTTGATGGAAGCGTTTCCGTAAGCTCGAATTTAATCTCACATGTCGAATTTGCCTACTGCTTCTATAGAGATGTTGGGACACGTCGCATTTGTCTATCGAGAAGTTTAGAGATAACACATCAATCTATCAAATGTTCCGCATTAAACATCGTGTCACGTCCGTGTCGCGGTTTCAATTTAAATAATAAAATTGACTGACAGTTTCAGCATCAAAAGTCCAATTTACTATATCTGATTATAAAATCAGATTTTTTATTTGATCAATCAATTAGTTAAAAATGAATTTGTCAGAATATAAATTGAAAGTGTAATCAATATACATTACGAAAGTCACATGATCCCTTTTAACACTGACAGATAAAACGGACAGAATCTTTTCTACGTTTATCTCAATCCGCCGTTAACTGCTTAACAAAAAGTAATTTTCTGAAATGTTTTTTTTATTACCGTTAAGGAGAACGGAGTTCTCTGCAGGTTACTTAAAGATCTGGATCTCCTCAGCCTTCTAATCTTTTCTCATGCGGCTTTTCTTTGCATTTTCTCCTTCTTTTAGTTGCTTGGTTACCTCCATTATCTTTTGTATTGCTCTCGGAATATTTTGTCGTAAGAGAAACGATATGTGTAGAAAACAATATTATAGAAGCTAATATAAGTATTTTAACAAGACGAATGTTAGTGGCAAATTAGATGAAATTTCTTCTTAACGTACAAAAAAACATGAAAAAACGCGTGCTTTGAGATATAATCGTACATTGAGATATAATATTTTGTCTAATTATAAAATGTATAATTAATATATTGTAATGAATATTTAATTTAATAGCTTATTTGATCGATCTAGTTTATTACAGCAAGTTTTCAAAGCGAGTAGGTGTTTGAGAAGCCGATATTCACGTCCCACACATAATTTCGAAGAAATTCCTCTAGAGACTCTGGATACCAGAGATAGCAAACTCTCCGTAATAATTTATTTATTAAATTTCTACTTAGATTTCTTCGGAAATGGTCTTTCAGATTTGATAACCCCCCTCTGACTCATAAAAATAATCACGATTTATAGCAATCAAGTTCACGATGATGCAACGGTAACTTCTCTAAAGTTTAGCGACTTGAAAATAATTTGCCAAACAATTTTTCAAAATATTGCGATGGTATCTGAAACTATTTTCGACTTCGTCACATCGTTGCCGCGGACACCACGAGGCATCCGAGACATTTCTTGATCAGACAGACCTCACGTATCCCCGACTTCCGGGTATGGGACGACAGTTCCGGTATAAGAAATACCGGAACTATCCGTTCTACATATAACACATCACTCACCGTCTCTCCATTCGAATTGAATCACCCGCCCACCCTTTACCGAGACATACGTGGAACGACCGCAATTTACGATAGGTCGGGTAGGTCAGGTTCGACGGATATCTACCCCTTCGCGAGACTTCGCCTCTTCCGCTCTTCTGTCAAGTCCGTAGAGGGGTATCGGTGCCACCCCCATCGCTCGTCGCGGGAGAACGTCGAAATAAAATCAATTTCATTGCAGCGAGTAAAATAGTATTTCTGGCCGAGACGGGGAGGAAATAATGACATAGAATTGTGCCTTATAAATATAAAATGATTTATAAGATCGAGAAGAAAGACCGGAAGAGGGTATAGATTATGATTAATAGCGCCTGATTAATAACAACTAAATAAAGTTGCATTTGTTACAGTGGAGGGGGTGGAGGGTGTTAAAACGGATTTATGTGTACAATTTAAAAAGTGAGTACGCACGATTGAGACACTTACTGTCACGGTAGACCTCCGTATACGCTATCTTAGATTAATTGTTCTAAGACTCCGGTATAAGTTTAAATTTCTTTTTAGAAGTGAGTGTTTAACTTTCTATTGAAAAACTTTGTATTTCGAATTAGAGAGAAGAATAGAAAAGGCTCGTGCAATATACAAGTTAATGACCGATTGCAAATAGAAAAATGTATATTTATAGGAGAAATATATTCTTCTCCTTTCCTCCCGGAATTTCCGACGACCATTTATCATTCTTTTTGTTAGCTGTCACTGGCTCATATTAACTTCATTTGAAATCTGACGTGCAGTATATGTGTCGAGCTTTTAGATATTTTATATATGTATACAATGTTAGCTAATCGTAATGGAAATCTAATAAAAACGGTGTGATAGATTGCATTGTTGAAGAAAAAGAGAGAGAGATCAGTTTATTTGAGTATAATTTAATTATTTAATTTTTATTTATGTTTTTTTTAATCATATCTTAAAAAAATTATTTTAAAGCAAAAATTACAAGAGCAATAGATTGGCAGAGGCAATAATAACATATGCGTAAAATTAATTGTATTTGCCCTGTTAGCTTATTGTTGTATCCACCATTGTCCAGTTGTATAATGTGTATTTAAAACATTTAAGCGAGGTCAACAATTTCATTGCCCCGAGTGAAAAGTTAGCGAGCCCGTTGAGCTACGTTTTTCTCGTACCGTGGCTTGTTCCCACATTGCGCCGGCATTAAGCAGATTACGCGAACAAGTTTTTCAGCTTCAGAGAAACGTATGTTTCGCTAAACGAGCGGCTCACTTTTTCGGTGGGAGTCAAACGCCGTTATTCTCAAAATCTCGTAATTCCGAATCGAAATGAGAAAAGTATAGCGCAACACAATTACAAGACGTACGTAATATCGGATTCGTGCTAACACGCTGTAACTCCGCCGAAACTCCTTTTCCGTTCCTCCCGATGTAAAAAGAAGAAAAGGACGGGATCGGCAGCCGCGCTTTGAAACATTTTGTTCGCCTTCATAACAAAGTTTGAAGCTAACAACGTTACTGGCGCACGATACTACCGTATAACTATATTACATCTTAATGGATCTTTCGACTGCGACAAAGGAGCGGTAAATGCCGCTGGACATTTACCTGCGCGAGCATCGGCTTGCCGTAATTGTGAAAGATGTTGGTCTTCTTGCGATTTGTATTCGTGCAATGAGCACAGGTATCTCTCCAGATTGTCCCTACGAACTTTATAAATTTCTCGACCGCGCAATAATAACGTGGATAAAACGCGTTCGAAGACTTAATTCTCTAATCTCGTTTGAGACCCCGTTACCTGTCGATGGAAATCAAATTACTGCGGCAGCTTAGTCTGACCGCTTTTCTTTCGCAATCTTATATCTCGCGGTATATTTTCAAATACCCTTCGATATTGTTAGATATTGCGCAGGTTCTATTGTTCGCCGGTTCTACTTCTTATTTAATAACAAGTCAGATGTTATAAATATTGTTACAAATTATGCGTTACGATATTATGCGTTAACAATAATAACTGACATTTTAATTGGTTTTAATGCTTAATGCAAACAAGTTTCATTCGTGCAATTCCGAGAAATAAAATGTATATATGGTAACTATTAAGTCCACATATTGCCGCTCGTTTCGTACGCAAGTAAGATCCATGCAAAAAAGAAAATGAGATTAACGAGCTCTGATACGAGGGGGGTGAGCTTTAAATTCTTAGCGTAATTAAAGAGAAGCCCCAAAGTGGCTCGTAAATGTAATACAGTGTCGCAGTTATGTATCCTACGACGTAATACCTCCATCTGAATTTCATCTGTGCTTGCTTGCCAATTTAATGAAATTATTTCATTCCCGTAAGCCTATTATATTTGAAATTGAGAACATCGAATCTTCCAAGTGTAAAATCGGCCCGGTGCGGGCGGCGTTGATATCGGGTTAGCCGGTCGGGAATTTACGTATGAATATTTCCATTAGCAGATTACTTTATTTTCCAATTACACGGGCGAGCTTTGTTACGATCGCTGTATCTTGATAATTGTCGTAATTTATAATTAGAGCGTATTGTACACTCCCCCTATCACAAAAACGGGTCTTAGAAGTATATTTTACATTTAAATGCGTATACATTTTTGAATGCGAATGTATTTTTGTTGCAAAAAAAACAACGGAACTCTTATTTACGCGAAATGTACGAAAGCTTTTGCTGCTGAGTGGAGAGCGGGATCTGTAACACAAGTGAATAAACTTTCCGCCTATAAATAACGAAAGGCTCAAATAGTTTTGCGAGTTACTTGCCTGTACCGCTGCACGGCGAGTTATCTGATTTATCCGCGAGTACTTTTTCGATCTCGGAGATGGGGAAGAAGAACGTAATAAAATCTATCGAGTTCAATATCGATTCCGTGTATATATACGAAAAAACGTCTGCCATCTAACAATAAGCCTATTGCGTTCGATGACATGTAAAAGAAATACTTGCAAAAAAGTGATTTATTTATACACTGTTAAATTCGTAGTGCCGAATTATACTCAATTTGAATCATTTTTAGCCATTCCTATAAATCGCCACTGCTCCTGTTCAATACGTCGTTAATTTAACTAAAACAATGTTAATTTAACTAAATCAATGGAGTTAAAATAATGAGTTTTGAAACACAATAGTTAAAAACCGAAATGTTATTTAACTCAATTTATTGGTTTAAATTTTATCCTTTAACATTTAACAGTGTATTATTAAATATTACGTTAAATGAATTTACGTTAAATAAACTTCAAGAACAACTAAGATTGCGTGAAAATCAAGCTTGATAAACATTGATTGTCCGCGAAAAGACTTTTATTTTCAATTGCGCTTACAACTTACTGTGTAATATATGTGATACGTAATAACGCGCGTTATCGATTTGACACATATCTTGCGACGCGGACTCAGTCTCACGGCACGATTTCCTTTTTTCTTTGCAGATGAGGAGGAACCGGAAGAGCGCCTCGAGTCGTCACAGAATCGACGACTGATTATGACGCGCGTCCGCACGCGGTGGCATTTCTCTCGTCTCCTCCTGTTGTTCTCTTCCTCCGAAGCCCTCCAGGCACGTCACTGCCTGACCCTTCTCCTTCTCGGCCTTACCTCTCTCCGCACAGCCTTGTCGTGCGACGAGAAGACGAGGCTCCAGAGCCGTGACCTGAGCGCGCTTCCCCGTTACCTTGAAGCACGGAGATACACGGAGCGGAGAGACCTCGACGCTCCCAAAGCGATCCCGGAATGGATGCAACGCGAAAACGAAGCTTCAAGCATGGCTGGTCAAAGTGCTAGCGATGTGGCCAGTGACGATCATTTCAGTGATTCGCTGAAAACTCGGAGTGACCGCGATGGATGTGTTGACGGTCAACGCGGCGTTCAAGTGCATTCTGAAACCGCGAGCAATTATCCGCGACGGAAGTCTGACGGTCGATTAAGTGATCCCGCGAAAACTCAACAAGTTCGCAAAGCAATCCTTTTTCCAAATATAAAGCAGCGTGAAGAAATTGGGAACAATTGGTTGCGCAGTCTGGTCATGAAGCAACGTGGTGTGCCAAAAAATCTTCAAGTTACTTCTCGTTACACGGTGAATCAGGCTGTGAATGAAGTCCAATTTCGCGACAGTGATAATGAAGCAAGCCCGACAATTTTAGACGGACCACGCCAAAGTGCCGGCAATCTACCCGGGATCTCCGTTCACGATCGCGATGCCGAGGATGCATTAATAGAGGTCCCGATCGATCGGTGGCATTCGCGCGCGGCTTCGAGTGTTAGTCATCCGATGCGACCAACGGGGCACCGACGAGATCGTAATGGAGTCAGTTTCGAAGCGGTGCGAGCGGGTCTAAACGCCGATAATTTATTCGCCGAAACTGCTCGTACGAATGAACGCACGAACGATTCGGCCCATCGAAGTTCGCACAGGAGTCGCAGGGCCTTAAGCCGACCGAAGCGGAGCGAGCGCGATATTGACGTTGCAGCGGAGCACCGCGACGATTTCGCGGATGATCGGAGCGAACGGAGCGGGATTGCCGGCTTCTGGGTCGCGAGGCAAACTCATTTGAGCCGTCGCAATATCCACGCGCTTGATGATCGAAGCGACGGCGCGCGCGGCGGCTCCGAGACCCGCTCGGCCGAGCGGCTTCACGAGAGCGACGGTATCGTAATAAGTGATGTTCGTAATGAGTTCGCGAACGTGAACGCGAACGACTCGGACGTCAATGCAATCGCGATTGATGCAGTTGTCGATGACTTCGACACCGTCGGCACCGTCTCAATGGAGAACCAGGTCGAACTCGACGGAATTTCGGAAATCGAGAATCGGACCGTCGCCATCGCCTCGGGGGTCGACCGCTCCTCGAATCTCGGTGGAGCGGAAATCCGCCCTGCGAGCTGTCGTAACGTCGTGTGCTCCGAGTTGGGCGACGACGACCCGTCGGTAATTAGAATAAAGAAGTTCGGCAAAGCGGAGGAATCCAACGAGGCTCGAGAGTACGAGGACGGGGATCGTTTTACGCGCGTAGGCGAAACATCGACGGCGCCTGGCAACGATACCGATATCGACATCGACAGCGAGGCGCCTTTCATCGGTTTCGAGGGTTCTCAGAAATTTCCCGTAAAAATCAATCACAAGTCGCCGTCGGTGCCGTCGCAGGTCGAAAAGTTTGACAGGCGACACTTCGGCCCGCATAAGGAGGACGTACTCGAGGAAACATCTACATGGTACTCGAGTACCGTGCTACCTGACCTACCGAAGAGTCCCAGCCGAGACGTGCTTCATCGCAAGACGAACGACGATTCTGACGACGAGGCGGACGAGGCGGACAATAGAAGCGAGGAGACGACGGAGATGGACGCGAAGCGGAATGATCCCTATGACGAATCGTGGTCACCCAGTACTGACGTACCGGAAGGACATTTGTCGGAGGTCCAGTCCGGCTCCGACGAAAAACTTGCGGTGACTTCGAACATCGCGGACAGTGAGTTCGAGAACGTGACACACGAGAAGAACGATTCCGACAGCAGGACGGAGTTCGACGTAGCGATATCGAGTGCGAGACCGATAGAGAAGATAAATATAACTATCCTCGGTCTTTTTGAGATGACGCATGGGGCAATGCCGAGACCGGAAGGGGCCAGCGAGCTTCAAGCGGCCAAATTGGCGGTCCAGCGTGTCAACGAATTGAATATCTTAAAGCGCTTTCGCCTGCGGCTTATTTACAATGATACCAGGGTGAGTTAACTAATAAAGCTAGCTAACAAAATATTGTTACAGCAATTTAGTATTTAGCACGTAAGAAAGTACGTTTTACTTTTAAACGTATTTTAACGATAATTAAACAACACAATTTATTAAGTAATACAATTAAGTAATACAATTAGGAGCTCTCCTTACACAAAACGTTAGGTTTTAATAAGTTGAATGCTAACGGTGTACAACAAGTCCGAGATAAAAATTATACAATGGAAAGGCAAATTAATGCAAGACAAATGAACGCTGATTCTGTTTGAAACAATTCCGCACTTCCGCATCATTACCGTTTTTGTTCATAGAATTGATTTCCGTGTCCGATTACCGATACAGGACTGTGCGGTTCCTGAAATTTTATTTATTTAATTCTGTTTGAATCCCAGTAGCAAGAAATTATTAAAACAACGCAATTTGACTATATACAAATCAATGAATCAGCAGCTTATCGTTATTCCGCATAAATATTTTTTCTGGCAAATATTGAAAAATATCGGTTACTTGCATTCATTCTATCTATATATAGATAATCAAATGTTCCGACTGACTCATCAACGCCCAGCCCAAACTCATGAAATTCGATGAGTATATTCCTTCCATGACGTAAGCACTGATGACTAAGAAGGGATTTTTAGAAATTCGACCCCTAACGGGGTGAAAAGAGGTAAAACGTGTTTTCGCGGATTTCTCAATATTTCTTGGGCCCGTTGAGATATCGACTTGGTTTTTGCTTACAAAGGTTACCCATACAAGTGCTTAAGAACATAATTCAAGATTTTGTCCGAATCAACCCCTAAAAAGGCAAATCTAAATTCGGAGGTGAATTATAGAATCCTTCGTATACCGTAGCGAGAAGCACGGGTGTATCAAGCTAGTATTCTATATTTCGTCAACTAACAAAGCCGATTGAAGCAGCATCGCGACACGGATACAGACTACAAAGTCATCACACAGCGATAGGCCGGTTAACTATATACGTAAAGTCCCTTTTAAAATTTACGTACGGTACTTTATTTTGTTTGTTTTACTTACTGGCAAGATAGACGAGACGTTAATAGGATTCCGTCGAATACACATTAAATTAGAAGAAGCGGAGACAAAAGCGAGAATTAAAGTCCGCGCAAATTTCTCAGACCCTCTCAGTTGTCACTAACACATTGCGCCGGGATTCTCGGGGCTTTCAGCTGAAATTTATAGTTTATTGGCAGCACAGAGACCTCTTGTCTGCCGCCCGCACTCGTCTTCCCGCTATCGCTTAAGCGCTTTACAATTGGTACGCGCGTACCGTCCGCCGAAAAATTGAGAGATGCTAGATGATGGCGATTGACGTCACTGGGTACCTCGTTACATGAGCGACGTTAAGCTCACAAAGGCAATGATAATTTCAAAGGTATTACTTCCTCTTTTGCTGATCAAATCTGCATAGACATATTATAGAAGTTTGATTAATCATGTACCTGTAATCAGCAAACTTTTATCAATTTTTCTACGCTGGTGATTAAATCACATTGTTCCTACGGTAATCAGGCCTTCTTGGCCATTGAGATGAAATCTCATTAGGTAATTGACCACGCGAAAATATCGTTTGAAACTCGTTCCTCATGAGTTTACTATTGTAATCCATGAAAAAATAGTTCCACGTTTGTGCGGGGCATTATATATTATAACGCATTTATGCGAGGCATATGATAAGATATGCAAGAGCTTCGCGCGCGATTATTTTGACGTTATCACGAGAATGCCGTATAATGCGCGATATAAGGAAACACTGTAAGGATTTGCATAATGTAAGACATAGGAGGGATGGATGGGAGGGAGAAATACCGCGAGGACGGCATCAACATACCGATGAGGCGTGAGATAAATAATTTATCTCGCACTTGAGGATAGAAAACGCTCAATAAATCTTGGATTTATGATTTTTAAGCCTTTAAGAATCCAGCGTCCTGGCCTAAGCCTTTCAAACTGCTCCTAATCTCTGTACATACAGCTCGCAAATTCTCCGTCTGCGCGACAATGTCGCACGGTCTTCTGGCGACAAGCCGAAACCGCTGTCAGATGCCTCGCCTCGAAACAGCTTTGAATATCTTCTGGCAGCGCAACCTAACTACCATACGCGTTCCAACAGTTTGCGGTGCTTCTAGCGCATACGAAATACTCTTCGTAATGCTCGCTCACATTGCGCTTTGAAATTTAATGACGGTGATCGGTTCTTGTCTCGTTATTTGGTTACACAGGCTCGCGCCCGATAAAAGCTGCTTAAAAGAAAAAAAAGACAATATAAACTAGCGAAATGTATATTTCGCGCATTTCAGAGGTAGAATAATTTCAATACGAGTAATTCAGATCTTACTTTGTCGATTTTCTAGAGAAGACCTCTCGCACTCATTAATTCGTGTAAATATCCCAGTGGGCCGATTCTGTAACTCTCTTAACGACAGTTTCGTTATCGTTATATTACGCAGATATTATGTATCGTAAAAAAGCTGTGCAACGACAATATAACGATAACGAAACTGTCGTTTAGAGTTACAGAATAAGCCCACTGGTAGCACATATTCGTTTCAGAAACTTTTCAAAAATGTTTGTTCGAAACGTTTTATAACCAGTTCCTAGAAATGTTTTTTATGAGTTAAAATGTCCACTCGATAAACGTTCAAAAAAAAAACGTTTCTTTTTCGACAAAGAAACGTTTAAACAAACAAAGAAACAGCTAAAAAAAACGCTTTTTCAACTGGTTCTTTTTACAGCCGCGCGTCCACCTGAAAAAAATCGCTCTCTCAAGTCAGTGGTCACTTTTATCCGAGTGTAGTACTACGCCCACGTTGCTTGACTTTGATGATCGAATGGACGAGTGATGACTCTGACGCTCCCTTCTTACCTGTACTTGTCTAGAACACATCTTTAAAATGTTAAAACATCTTGTAATGATATATTAACTGGTAAATATTAAAAACAATGCAACAAAAAATTTTGATATACAATGAATATTAATAATATTAATTAATATTAGCTGACGCTAATTATTATTAATTAATATAATAATATTAATATTAATATAAGATTTGTATATTTAAAACAATATAATATAATGTTAATAATGAGAACGCCTAAAGGCTCTGCCTGGACACAAGGTGAAGAATTTATTTAATAAATTTATTTAATAAATTGAATTAAAGTTAAAAAACGATTAGGAATCAAAGAAACATAAATCTAGAAACCTTTTCCCATACAGGGTGTATTGTGTGTGCACTCTGTTTATATAAAAGAATTTGAACTTAAAAAATAAATCTTTTTCATGTTTATATAATAGAATTATAATTATCTTTGTGTACAAACTTAAAAAATACGTTTCTTAAACGTTTAAAACTATTGTTTAAACTATGGTTTCTAAAACATTCTGTATGATTTTGTATTAAAACGTTTCTTATTGATACTTAACGATTATAAAACATTAGATTTTGTTTAGGAAACTAACATGTGCGGGATATACTAAACGAAAATGTAATATGTTTAAGATTCTCTTTTGCATTGTAATATGTTGTAACGACCCTATTTGCGCTAGTAATAGAGTGAGATCGTTAAGCAAACAGTTTTTTATCCAATTTTGTTGTTCTCTCATCTCGGTTCTGTTATAATTTACATTTCCGCACGCGCTTCGCGCTACGTCCGTCGCTAGAAAATGGCGAAATCAGCACATCAAGTTAAATTTCTGGCTTCCTCGATACCGCTCTGACATACATGATGTCTCTTATCGGGTAGGAAGTAATGCCATGCACATATGTGAATGCATTTTTCACGTTTCGCCAGCGGCAAAATTCTTATAATTCTGTCAACTCCATATTTCTTCGCTAAAATATTTCAGGATTATTCTAATGCACGGCGCTTTGGGGATTAGACTTCGTCGTTTAAAAAAGAACCTGCCGCCTGTCGAAATGATCTAGTTATAGTGCCGCGATTTATTGTCGTTGGATCTTGATGGAAAAGGAAGCGGAATCGAAATTTTCGTTAATCGTTCCGGTACGATTCCGACGGTCACCTAAAATTCAGGCAGATTTCAAGCAAATTGGCGAATGCACTAGCGAACGCATACCGAATGCAGCTTACGAAACGAACTGACCTCGTGTTTACCCTAAAAGGGGGGAGAGCAAGCGGCGACGGTAACGAATTGCGGTTTGGTCACGAATGCGGCGCGATTAAATCCACGTTTTGTTTCAGCCCCACATTTGGATGAAAGTCGAGAATTATCACGCGTTTGAAAGTTCACACTATGGTATGCCTCCGCATCATTAAATCCTAAATAGTTTTGCGCATACGCGGCGTTTATTTAATGGAGCGACGCGACAGTCGCCAGTAGTTACAACACCTGTCGAGCTACGACAGGATCTACAATGATGCGAGTCGAAATTTTACAATGTATATTAATATATTATAAATTTATATGTATTTTACATCGTCGTCGTCATGCATTTTGCGATTAACGGACACTTTTGAACGGAAAAGTTCGTAACTCGTAAAAAAAACTGACGCAGTACGTAAAAGATTAGATCGACGAGAGAGGTTGTTCGGTTTTCTCTCGAAATCCTCCTTGACGTTTATAATCACGCGCGAAAGAGCGAACTATCCTTTTAAAATTTCATAACGTATCATCGTTAAGACGCATTGTATATCCCATGTACAAAACCGAATGACGTGCGTAATCTTAATGGAGCTAGTAGTTAAAAGGGAATTAAAGGAACTGTTAAGTCTCTTACATTAAAGGACTTAACAGTTCCTTCAATTCCCTTTTTTACAAAAAAGGGAATTTTCTCCTAAAAACTCCTTCTTAGTAGCTTCCAGAGTGCGCAATCTTAACACAATAATTTGCAAGATTGTAATTTGCGTTTCTTACAATTATGTCGTTCACACTGTCTACTTTATATATAATCTACTTTATATAATCGATATTTAACCGAATTAAATTTTAAAAAAAGTATCATCACACGTGCAAATGTCTATTGATTAATATTGACGCCTGTAAAACTCAATATGCGCGATACGAACGTTTATTGGAGAGCTCTGCTTCAGAAATGGAGGACATAACTCACTTAACGCGAATTCGTGCTTCAACATTGCCATGCAGAGAGGCGTGCATAAATTTCGGATTGTTCGCCAAGTTCGAACTTGCATGACTTCTCATCCTCATCCTCAAAGCTGCCAGTCGCGGGCAAGTCTCATTATGTGCGAATCTCAAAGGGCCTGTGTGGCCTTTATGTCTCTGGCGAATTCATCTCTGCACACACGTGAATGCCGTTTATACGTGCGTCCTGGCCGTACTCGACGCATTTGTGCGTATGTCGGTGCGAATCACCGTGTGAACGCACATTTGCATCGGAAATACCAGAAGACAGCCGCGATAATTTAACTTAACTAATCCCCGATCGGCAAAAGTTCTGTAAAAAGAAACCCAACTTTTCATACTTTTGAGAAACTAAACGGACGAAAAGTGTGAAGCGAGAAGTTTTGCAGATTCTGAATAGGATAAAAACAAAGAATAATCAAACTTTACGCTGACTCGCTTGAAGATATCGATGCAACATCAGCGGGACTATGCGCAAGCCGGAATTTCACGAAATTGAATAAAGAAGTAGGTAAAAATTGTTCGGGAAATTGAATCCGAATGAGTTAGTTAATAATTAATACACATTTGCAGGCGCGTATTAAAATCTAGCAATCTAGCAAGTAATACATTGCAAAAATAAAAATGCGTATTTATTATTTTAAAAAACGTTCAAGCTGCATTTTATGAAGATATGTGTAATCGAAAAAATTTGTATTTGTGTACCCATCGCAATATTTTGTCGATAAAAACGCGACATATAAATTTGTTCGGCAAATTCATGAGAGGATATATTTTATATTTTCTGAATGATAAGATATTGTAAATACAAAAGACGTTAATTACAATTTTAGAATATTTTATAGTTTTGCGTCGCATCAAGATATTACAAAAACATAACGTGTAAATTGAGATGTGCAATTCCTTACACTTATCATTAATGTAAAATGAAAATCGCAATCTATGAGGGACATTCGTTGTTGCACTTTGTTAATTAATCTAAACTCATTCCGAAAGAGATTACTGCGCCTTAATAGAAGTACGAAAGGCGAATGGAGACCAAGAGGTTGACTACGGTTTCTACGAATTTACAATAATTCCTGTCGCTAAGTTTACAGAATGGCACAGACGCAATTAAAGTCGGCAAATTAAACAAATTTGACATTTGTGCAAAGAGATTAGTATATTTTATCCGTCGCTCAACCTACTGTAAGAAATATAGAATTACAGTATCCATTTTGAATTACAGTATCCATTTTCAAGCTAAACTATACTAGCTTCATCTCGTATACGTGACACATAAGTCAACATAATGCATCTATGAATTTTAAATAGTACATAACGCAATAAAAACTTTTTCATCTTGGAACGGTACACATTTTGCGCGCGCAGCCAGCTAGAAGTTAATTATTAATTTTTCTATAAAAGATTTAATTCTAGCAGCCGCTATGAATTTAATTTCTTTCGCTTTAACCTTTCGTGGTCACACTGTCTACACTTCTACAGTTTCATAACGGTCACACAGTTTCAAAACGACCCCAGCGACTTTAATCAGCTGCCGTATTTACAGTTTTCGTTATTTTGACTTGAAAAAATTACTAAATCTTCTCTTGAAATATTGTAAAACCTGCCGAAATATTAAATTTGTTAACTACTTAATATTAACATATTGAAAAAAAATCGTAAAAGTTAAGCTTGGAGTTAGTGTAATTTTGCTTTGAAAAATTTTTGGGGTCATACTGACCCCATAGTGACCAAGAAGGGTTAAAAGTGTTTTTAATGGGGTCATCAGAGGAGCTTGAATTCATCCCTGAGGAAATTATAGGAGAATAGTTTGTCTATTAATGCGCGCAACCGCAACGCTAATAAATTATTGATTGCGCAACATTATCAAAGCGCTGCTGTGCGACATATTGTTCCAACAGTGAAACAAGGGATGGAGTTCCGAAAATGGTCTACCTCCAATTTCGGATGAAACTTTGTAGAAAGCTTTATTTCGGGTTAAGACGAAAGCCTTTAAAGGGAATTTTGGTGATTTCTATGACAAAGCTATTTTTTTAAGATAAAATAATAAAAAGTATAGGAAGATTTTACAATTCTACGGGATGTTATAAATTGTTATAAATTACCATTATATATTATAAACACTTCTTCTCACTTTCCTTTAAACACGTGATCTTTCTATTCAAATCAACAATCATACTTTAAACAGTTCTCATGTTGATTCAAAAGGCATTAAAAACATGTTCCACATGGACTTCCAACTTTTCGCGCGAAGCGAGGTCCACTCCATCGCACCTCATCCTGCTTACTGGACAAAACGAGGTCTATCATTGTACACTTCGGGTTTTTAATTTTCCACGCGAACCAAACTCCACCCTTACCCACCTCTGTCACAGGAGGAGGCCTCTCCCCCACCTACATGCATATATCAGCAAATTACTTCCCTTAGCACTGACACAAACTGTTATATTTCTTAAACTTTTTGTTAGTAACTTTTTAATAAATAACAAACGACGGTTAAAATCTTTAGAAGGTTATTTAGGAGAGTGCTTTCTGTAATATATGTCAAAGCCAAGGTAACATATGTCAAAGTCAAGGCAGGAGGTTGCTCCTCTAAACTAAATAATTACCACATTTACCATTCTTTTTACTATTTTATTTAAAAAAAATGGCTTTCTTGTAGGAGTCGCCAAAATTCGCTTCAAGGGGCTTTATTTTAACGTAAAATAAAGTTTTTTTTTTACAAAGTTTCATCGAAATCGGAGGTGAACCGTTTTCGAAACTTTTTCCGAAATGAGTAATATCGCGGCATTTGCGGCGAAAACTTGAAAAGTTCAGCTCGAAAAGTTCGAAGCATCTTACTTTAATGAAAATATAAACAAAATTAACTCTTTTGAACCCAAGTCTTTATTTATCGAAAGAACATTTTCCATGACTTTCGAGATCTGCAAAATTCTCTCATCTTTTCCATTATGGATAGCCACGATTCTTGAAGAAATCATCTTTTGACCTTCTTCCTGAAAAGGTAAGAAAGAACTGTACATCCGTGAGGATCAATATCGCAAAAGATTTCTGTTTCGAAGAATAAGTAATCGTGCAAGGAGTTACCCAAAGAAAAGAAGTGTCAAAGAGACGGGGAAAATGCTACGCGGCCACAAATTTAATCCATTTAACATGCTTCCTACTCGCTGCCAATCCCCTCTTCAAAGTTTCAAAGACTCTCGAAAATCATCGGCATAAATAATTATATGTAGGCACGTACGTTTGCATGTCAAGATACTGCTTACGTAATGCGAGAGGATCAGCATATTGCTGAATCACGTTGTCGTCTATTGAAAAAGTGGCGATAAAGATGTCTAGCTAGAACAGAAAGTTCTTCGAGAATGGCAACATATGTGGATGTAAATATTACCTCATTTGTAAAGTAAAATTTTAATAAAAAAAAATTATTTTGGATGATAATAATAGACCTTGCTTTGTCGCAACGTCAATAAATATTGAAAGAGGTTTATAAATGTTAAAATATTGTGCTCGCATGTTGAGAAAATATTTTTCGAAAAATGTTAAATCCGTCGACGTTGCAATGATAAACGTCAGCGGAATTTTCTCTCACTCCTCGCTGGAGGAACGCATAGATTTTCATCGAAATTCCGTTACAGTCGATTCGCGCGACTTCGATAGGAGCCCGAAGTGCACACGCATGAGTGCACATCTACGCAACATCCATACACATGCAGAAATACCTGTTTGATTCCGTTCCCCAAGGACGTATGGATTATGTGCGATCAAGTTTAGGCGCGACATTAAATTTGCCAGTATTTGAAATTCTCGCGTAAAAACCACGCTCCGGCGCTACGACGACATAACGCGTAGCATTCAATATCGGGGGAAAATCGTGCAAAAATGTATTCCAAAGTCAACACAAACAACACGCCACTGACAACGCCGCGGTTGTCGATCCTAAAAAAGGGGAAAAAACATGTATCCGCCTATATGACATTCGTGACTTTCCTGAAGATTAATATTTCAACGAGTCTTCCTCGCTTCTTTGCGGCGACGATGTCAAAAGCATACCCCACATCATCGTATTGCTATTATTCAAATGTATGCCACGTTGCTTTCCGCTTCAACGAGTTCGTGAGTTACATAATAACGAAGAATCGAAATTTATTTGTCTGAACTGCACGCTCAAAAGGAAATACTCGCGAAGCCTTCGCCCGCTATCGTATTCGAGCGTCAACATGTACATTAATATTTAAGAAGTCGTGCGGTAAAAAAATTTATTCCCATTTCGAAGCACGAGAGCGTTCTATATTTTGCTCTATGACTCGTGATATCCGCTCGAGTTTCACGGCGTCTCGGATTAATTCAGAACCTAACCGAATTATTGAACGTTATACGTTCGGTCAGATTTGTGCGAAGGCGAAAGAGTTACGGCGCACCGGAAATCGTTATATCTCGCGCACGGGAAGGGGGGGGGGGTTTCGCAGCCACGAGGGCAAGTTTCCCTGTACCATTTCCGCGAGAAACTTTGATTAATTGCCGGCGGTCGTCGTGCAGCCCTCGCTCCCCCGTCTCGCGACGAGATCCATTCGGAACGCTCATTATACCCCAGCGCGCACCCTTAAAATCCCCCCGGCGGGGGGCGTACCCCCACGAAGATCTCTCCCCCGATTGCCTCGCGAGTCTCTCGCGGCATACGAAGCGGTCCACTCCGCATGATAATCGGAATTTTCCGCCAACAATCGCAAATTGCCGACTGAAAAACTAATCGGTGCCGCGCCTGGCATGCAGAATTGCGGCACGTTCTGCGATACTCTCGCATTTAGATCGCAAATCCGTATAGTGAACTCGCGCCAGTCCAGTCGCCCGACCACGGAGAGCTAATGGTTTTCGGAGAAATAGATTAATTGAAAAGAACAATTTTGTATTCTGTGAGAGAAATCGTTAAGAGTTGAGCTCGGTGTTTGCGACGGCAGCAAAGATTGCTGACAATAAATGTTCGTCATATTTAATGGTACGTTATTCCGAAAATTAAAGGAAAAGTCATCAAGTGCAGTCTGTGGTTACATTAATTTCAAAAGCGGTATTAAAAAGGAATACAATGCGCGTGATGGAGGATGCCGCTTAAGTCGCGAGGCTCTTTCTTCAGATTTCATCGGGAATGATTTAATTAACAAAACATTAGCGTTTGGGGAAAGCGATAATTATAGGTGACTAGAGTTTAGCAATGCTGAACTGGCTGTAATTGTAAATTCTCATTAGCCACCTAACGGCAACAATGATATCGAGGTTGCAGCGTATAACTTGGAGTATTACAGGGCTCCAACTTCTGAAAGGGGCAAAATTTGCGAAGTAATACACGGGCGCGACCCCTGCGCGAACCGTTTCTTACACCGTTTCTTTGGAACTCACCCTTTCTCCGTCGTTGTACTTTGAATATACCTAAAGGCGACGCTGATAGCGACCGTGCAACGACAATATCGATGAAAGTGATGAAATTAGGACTTCCCACGAAGTTTCGCGCTCTCCCAAGACTTTAATTATATAAGAATTTGTTGCCGTTCTATTTCAAACCGCGATAATCAAATATTTCATTCTGTCCGTTTTATAAGGTGAACACGTGTAACAACGTCCGATCAATTATTATTTAAACTACTGCGTGACTAACATTACGAAGCACTTGAATAATCGCGTTTAATAATTCTAAATAATAATAAAATTTTATCGGTGAATGCGGTATCATAAATTTTCGCGGCTAGTAAACTTTAATTGTCACTGTCCAAACTTTTTTTCTTGAGCGTGAAAACTTTTCGCGAGCGTGCAAGTGACGGATTTAGAGTGCGCATCGCCCACATTCTAGAAACGACGTGAAATCCGAAAAAATCAGCACGACATGGAATTCAATCAAAGAAAGTCTGGGCGCCAAAGCTCGTTTTGAGCGCGACAAGGTTTCTCCTCCAATTTAAAGAATCGAAGACAATTACGCGTGGCCGCATCTCGTTTTTGGCTTTCTCGTACGCCCGACGTCCAGTGTGCGTCCGGTCCGGTTCGCTTATGACGGTCCACCTCGTTCTACCTATCGCCCCGCCTTTATCATCCACTGAACGGAAAATCCCCTTTTCCATGCAATCCTCTGGATCCTCTCTTATATTCCGCCTTGTAGGCAGTCGATGAGTATCGAGCCGAAATCCGGTTTAACATCAAAGACGGATATCAATTTCATCTAGATCGGGATATACAACTCCCGATTGTCCCGAAATCGCTTTAAGCGAAAAGATTTCACTATACCGTTATCGTTATTTTTATCACTATATAATATATTTTACTTACTTTTACAAGCATTCTTAACTTTCTCTCCTTCTCCCACTTAACTTATATTTAACTATTAATCGTTTTACTAGTAACGTAATTTTAGTTGAAAAAGAGCAGGTTTATAATCTTTTTATTAAAATTTTCTCGGAAGTTGCTTTATTAATAAATCCGGATATTACGCATGACTATTCAAACGGAAATTCATTATGTATCTTGAGACGGACTCGTGCAATTTATGTTATCTCATTTATATGCATTGCATTATATTTAGTCTTAAAGTTAATATTAACGTCACATTAAGATTATTAAGTTGATAATTGTATTACAATCATTGCGGCAATAACGGCCAATTTCAAACACCATAAATTTGAGACTCTGTGGAATCTGACATGCGACATTCCCAGTATTACACGTGATACTGGCTATTGTTTTTGTTAATTACGTTCGTGTACAGAACGCCATTGTGATGCTTAATATCAACTGATGCATTCCGTCAATTATCTAATTGTTCACTATAAATGTATAATGCTAACGTTTGTACGACCCAAATGTATAATGCGATATAATGCTGCAGCATGTATATACATAATATTAAATTTTTTTTATTACGCGAGGAGAATGATAATTATTTATCCGCACAATTTGAAAAAACGCCTTTGTAAAAATGGTATATTTATATTGTTGATATTAAATATCAATGAAGCTCGTCCATCTTATGGCTATACATTATTTGACATATATTTTATATATATATATACACAAATTAATAGAAGGCGATACAAGTCGGGCGCGGTACGTGGTGCGCAAGTAAAGAAATTAATAGTTACATAAGTAACGAATTAAAACGTATATAATATACATATACATATATTCCAACTTATACAGTTTTTTAAATAATTAAATCGCGTCGATTTAATTCCGGGGAGGGAAGGGTATTAATGTTCCAACGATAGCTGTGTTTCAAGTCCGACAAATAATCGGCGCGCAATTTATAAGTTGGAATATATGCATATGTATATTATATACATTTTAATTCATTACTTCTGTAACTATTAATTTCTTTACTTGTACACCACGTACCGCGCCTGACTCGTATCGCCTTCTATTAATTTGTTGACATTTTCACAAGTCTAATGACATATTTGATATATATATATATATATATATATATATATATATATATCTATATATATAAAATAGAATGTCTGTATGTATGTTCTTTATACACTCTTAAACTATTCGACTGAATTTTTACCAAAAGTATATGAAATAGGGGTAGAATTTTCTGGAAAGTGTTATAGAGTGTACAGTTTTTCGTTACCGATCTTTTTGGGAACCGGTATCCGAAATTTTTCCAATTTTTCGGGAAATAATTGACCGAATTTTAAAGAATTATATATATAAAACAGGGGTAAAATTTTCCGGGGAGTGCCATAAAGTGTATAATTTTTCGTTACCGATCTTTTAGGAAACCGGTATCAGAAATTTTTCCAATTTTTCTGGAAAGAATTGACTGAGTAGAAAAAGATTGGTTACGACATGTTTAATCCATGAACACTCCTTATGTTTGTCCACAATAAGGATATTGAAACATAAATGAAGTCGTTCTAAGAAAAACGACTCCCGGGCGAAGCCCGGGTAACCAGCTAGTATATATATATATATATACAGGGTGTCCGAAAAATCGCCTACTCCACTTCGGGAGGTGATTCGGGACCCAAAAACAAGCAAAAAAGTTCATACAAACATAGGTCCGGAAATGAGCCGTTTCCGAGTTATAGCCACTTTTATGTTCAAAAATCGTAAATTTTTATTTTCAATTTTTTTAAATTACAATTACCAAATTCTCTCAAGTTTCTGTCTACATTTCGAAAAGACGCTATTTCCGGTACATCTCGATTTGGAAAAGACTGGATGTATAATCTTCTTGCCTCGGCAGCATTACTTGAGCAAGACCATACATAAGATGCATATCAGCTAATTCATTAAAACTTAAACGATCCATTGATGAATACGGAAAGATTAGATACAACCTAAAAGTAAGGTGTTGTTAAATAATAATTTGAAACTTATTGGCTACGTTTACACCCAGCGACCTGATCGCGGCCTGACCTATATTATGACCCGAAGTAGGTTTAGTCATCATTCGTTTACACCGAAAGAAACCTAAAAATTGACGGGATCGTATTTGGGATTGCCCTGAATTGCAGCGAATCCGAACAAGCAAATGAAGCTTTTAGGTCATTTTAGGACGCGTCGCGCTTGATCGCGCGTTTACATCGCAAATGATAACGGCCGATTTCAGGTCGGGTCACTAAAATACGCGGCCTGATCTGAAGCCAGGTCCGGTCGTCTATCAACTGTTTACAGCAGGCGGGTTAAATAATTTAGGTCGAATTTGAGGTACAGGCCGCGGCCTAATTTCAGGGTGTAAACGTAGCCATTGAAAAGCCGTGATTTACTTACTGATTTTGAATAGGCGTGAAAACAACTGATTTTGAATAGCCGTGAAAACAACTGATTTTTAATAGCCGTGAAAACAACTGATTTCAAGTAGCCGTAAAAACAACTAATTTTTTTTTTAAATAATGTAATCGTTACAAATATTGAAAAATTGAAAAAAAATAAAAAAATTAAAATTAAAAAAATTAAAAATATTTAAAAATAAAAATTTTTAATTTAAGAAATAATTAAGAAAGAGGGATGCCAAGCGGATTCTAAAATACGATTTTTGAACATAAAAGTGGCTATAACTCGGAAACGGCTCATTTCCGGACCTATGTATGTATGAACTTTTTTGCTTGTTTTTGGGTCCCGAATCACCTCCCGAAGTGGAGTAGGCGATTTTTCGGACACCCTGTATATATATATATATATATATATATATATATATATATATATATATATGCATAGATATATAAATATGCACAGCCGTAATATTTCAAATTTAAAGAATGTAACGCACAATTACTATTGACGATGCTGCGATAGAAGGCAAATTGATGGGGAAACGCAGCGTAAAAATGCATCCCGCATTCAATCGAGGCAAAAATTTCTCTTATTTTTGTTTCACATAAAAATGCAAAATGGCGTTATAGAATTTGCAGCAATTTTCTATAATAATTTTTTTATAACTACCTCTAGAATCTAGTTGTCTGGAATTTCTGTCATTAATTCGTCGCTATTTGGAAAGATCTGTAGAAATAAAAAAGCATGCTAACAGTTCCTTATTACTGCTGTATTTATTTTAAAAAATGTTCTCTCTTAATATCAAATAATCTCAATTAATATAAAGTACACATCAGAGAGATAGAGCGAGCGAAATGACAGGAATGATATCTCACGTCTTCTTTTATGATAAGGGAAAGTTGCACTCGGCGATTTCATGAGAAACGCAATTTCTCCATTGGTATTATCTAAATCCTGGTATTATATGTTACTTCTTCAAGCTCCATCCCGACGATGTCTTAACCCAGCGACTTATCTAAAGTACTGATTATTTTCTTTGTCGCAGAGAAAGGGGAGAGAGAGAGAGAGAGAGAGGAACAAAGAAAAATTTTCATGCCAGGGTTGCGTCTTGCCGCGTCTTTTAACTCCTAGACTTAGAAGCTCGCATTTTCACGCATATATGAGCTGAATCATAAAATCTGTCGCTTAGGGTAACCCTCGATCCACGAAGGGTCTTCGGGTTCCTTCAGAGATTACATCATAGATCGGCGGCGTGAGCGTCAAAGGTCTTTCGCGAACTCTCGTCAAATTGTAAATCGACCGTGGCTGATACGATTTCGCAGATCTAAGTCTTATCAGAGTTTTTCTAGGCGAAACCCTGATAGTGCGATATATAAGATGATATTCGCACAAAGATATTTTTCGCTCCGCACTTTCGTGAACATTTTGCTTAAAGCTTCTCGCGGTAATATAATTTTATCGACAAGAGAGAAGAGAAATTTGCCCCCACGAAATCGTACGAACATGTCGACCTGACAAAGAACTCTTGCCCGGCAAGGAACGGCGTATCTTGAAAATATCAAAGTTCATGTAGACTCTAAGTTACAGTGTAAATCCTGAGCGATCGACATAATTTCGCCAACTTCAATCTTGCTGAACGATAAAGTATTCTCTTTGATCGCATCGTTTTATAAGGCGAATGTATCGGCAAATTTCACGTTAAACTTAAAAAAAACCATTTTAAGATATTTTTCATTAGAAATATATATATTCGTAGATCCAACAGATACATCCAAACGTATAGCGTGTGTATGTAAAATAATAAAATTAAATCTTATAAAGATTTTATAAATGTCTTCTTAAACATCGAGCTGACTTGAAAAACACACTTTTCAATGGAGTAATCAATATTTATTATGTTCATGTGACTTATATGTGGGTAAACAATTTTTATAATTTAAATGAAAATGGCGTAGGGTCACAGGAAGGGAACAACAGGGGCATACAAATGTGTATTTGGCGGAGCCTTCTTCGGTATTCTTTTGTAGGACTATTACGAGAGATTTGTGCGAGTTGCCTATATTGCGACCACCTTTCGTAAATGACTAAAAAAATTGAATAAAAATAAAAATGAAGTGCATAACGAATAAAATGTGCTTCGATAAAGAAGAGTCGGAAGCCTTTTCCGCGCAATTTATGAAAAGGATCGAAACGAGAAACAAAAAATAAAAATGAAAATGGATATTCGCCCACGCGAATACTTCCGATGGACAAAAATTGCCTTCATATTTGAAGGCATTCAGACACGCATCTCTACACATCTACACACAACACAACAACGACCCGACAGTTCGCAATTTACAGCGAAAGTCCGGATAAAAAGGCATCTGTTGCAGCAATTGGCATCGCCATCGATAAGATAGTTCCTCCCCAGGTTTCTTCTGACAGACGGTGCGCTATCTGTGCGCGATAATGGACGGTGAAAAAGCGCATATTGGAACAAAACGAGAACGAGACAATGGCACGAAATGCAGCCATGCGACGAGAATCGTAAAAATAGAGCCGATGTCCTTTTGTATCGAAATGTTCGCGGATACGGAGCAACAACTGTGTCTGTGTCGATCATATCAGTGCTTTAGGCCCTTCTTCCATCGCTTTCTTTCTCTCTAGACACGCATTTTATATATTTATCTGTAAATGCTGGATCTATGCTGATAAGACTGTACGAAATAAGATATTACGTGACTGGTTTGGTTGATGGAATAAAGAGAAGAGTGGAAAAATAAAAAAAGCGAAGGCTATACTATGATAAAAGAAAAATCGTATATTTACTCTTTATACGAATCTCCCCACAGGCGTTTTCCCATAGTACCATGGACGGTGGCACACACTGATTGATAGGTTTAAAATCACATTGTTATCGTTCCTCCTCCGTTCGATTTTCCTGTCTTATTGACGTTTGGGATATGATCGTAAAACAATTTTGCTCGAAGAAATTGTCTCATAAAAATCTCATTTAGAGAAAACCGGGGAGGGATAGGGACAAGGTGAAAAGGACGGGTCTCTGAATAGAGCGGCCGAGCCATCGTTTCCGCTCAGCTTCATTCATTATCGATGGCACTAATAAGGATGTAAAAAGCTAGTGAAATAGCCACTCGCGATCGTCCCGCGTCGCGCCCCGGATTTTTCTATTTCCAGCTCCCTTTTTTCAATCGTCGATCCTATATCGGAGAAATTACAATTAAGCGTTAACGTGCTTTCGATTTTATATTCCGACGCGAATTAATTACAACGTACCGTGAAAAACGAGCGTGCAACTCGTTATCCATATATTATTTTTACTTTTATAATTAAATAATTAACTTTTTGCTTTTCTTCCCGTATATATATTCCCGTACCGTTCTCGCTCGAAATAAAAACATTTAAGTTGCGTCCATAATTCATGCAAATTGTTAACCGTGGAGCCATATGTGGTCTCGTGGGGAACCGGGACAGACACGCGAGTAGTGGTGTTTCAGCTGATTTGGCGGCCGGCCAGCTGGTGATTGCATTATACCGATTGTTTCTTCTCGCAGTGTCTAACCGCGGAACAGATTCTCTCTCTCTCTCTCTCTCTCTCTCTCTCCGCCGCTGACCAACAAGCGGTTTATCGGCCGGCCTTGGCTCTCATGACGGACGAGCGTCGTCCCGATACTATAAGCGTCAGCGATCTTCATGGCGCGGATAAAACGATGGAAACGAGAGACGGTAGACGTGCGGATGAGAAGCGTTCAAAGAGAAAGATATCAACAGCAATCCCTGCTAGGCACACCTGCTAGGTCAGCGCATCGATCTTCAGAAATTCACGGTTCCTGGCTCCCCCGACCTTATTCTTCGTAGTCTTCTCCTCCCCGCTACTACCCATGTATCATTGTCTCACACGTCCGGCCCCTCGGCAAGAATACGCGGCAACAAAACGTCTCGTCCGACTATTGTCTCGGTTACACCCCATTCATGAGGCAGTTCGACTCTTCAAAGCCTCTGGTCGATAGTGAACTTAGGCGCACCCTTACATGCCATCGCGGCCACTCACACGTACACGTGACACGTCCGTGCGGGTGTAAACGCACATTGATATCGGTACGGAACTATCGGCACGGGCGGGGCGGATTGTATTTTCAGAATGTCGATACACCGACCGATCTCGGAGGACTAGGCAGACGTTTATTGTCTGTCGTTTCTAAAAGGCTTATATTCGGCGCAGATACACTGAATTGAGAATATAAAAGTATTCTCCCCGAGACTTTTAGCCTTGTAGATAAGAAAACGGCATGCGCCGAAGCAGCCCCGGTATGTGGTGAAAATATCTTTCTTTCTCCGTGGAACGTGATATTTTATGCAGATCGCGGTCACTCGGCGGAAAGCGATCAGACGCGAGAAATGCCATACGTTCGGTGCTCTAATATCTTAATAAAATTCCCATTTTACGCGATAGAAATGTTATCCTAGCTCGGATTCGAGAACGCTACAGACGTTGAAACGTGGAATTTCACGAATATGCGGCTCAATGAGCTACAAGGGTTTTTTTTCTGAAACACTGTTCTTACAAAGGCCGTCAGTGGAGTAAAGACGATCTGCAGTTCTTTTACAGCGGCACGTGCAATTCGCATTTTTTTTTTTTACTTTTGTTCCGCATTGTGGATAACTCGATTCTAACAAATATAGAGATAACCACAGCGGAAATTGTGTCGGTTAATGAAAATTGAATTAACTGAAAAATATAAAGTTTCGCGCAAACAGTTTTTTGTTTCTCGACGCAGATAATTCTCGTGAACAAGTATGAAAAGTATTGAATGTTAGCTCGCCTTTGTAAAAAAAATAGCTAGATCTTTTTATATCCAGGAACAACGGCTTATGAAAAATAGCCGAGATGAATAGATATATACTAAAAAAAAATACGAAGCTAGTCAACAGGATCATAAATTTATACATGAATCGACCTGGCATTTCAACAGCAGTAAAACCTGGCGCAATGATCATTCATAGTTTATTTTAAAAGCACACGTGGAAAATAGAACGGTACGGACACGACGTCCCGTGGGAGCTGTTTGTTAAAACAAGAAAAGGGAGCAGGTCATTAAACAACGACAAGCGACATTTATTGTTTCGGAATACAGGAGTATACGGACCAAACCCGGAGAAAGTTTGGGAAGAGAGTATCGCCATAATTAATCACACCAGTATAAATCTCTCTTTCTCTCGCTTTCTATTGTTGTCTCTTTTTCTTCCTTTTATATAAAATTTTTCTTATTTTTTACAGCAAAACTTATACAAGTTAAGAGAGACAGGTTAAATAAGAGCCAGGCGCTGTTGATGGCGCGCAGAGATGTAGCTGTTCCTTTTCTTGAAAAAAAATTTATATACGTTTCGGTCCGACAGTGTTTGGACCATATTCAACAAAAATTATATAAATAATAGTGATAACAAAATTTCACGTACCTCGTATTGCATACATACTATAACGATGTTAGTTTAATTAAACCAATGAAGTTAAAATAATACTGTTTTGTGTTAAAATAATAGATTTCGACACGCGCGTAGTAGTAAAAAAATAACAAAATGTCTAACTCAAGATATTGGTTTAAATTCCATCTTTTAACATTTAACGGTGTAGCTCGTAAACATTTCTCCGCGCAGAAGTATACATTTGAGATACATTTCTGTTGTTGTAACAAATAGACTGACGGGCGCATCGTATAAGAATTCAGGTCGTGTATTCTGCAATGTCGATTTTCGCAATGACGACTCGCCTCGCGGAAAATGTTTGCAGACCACGTGCGATAAACTCGGTGTTACAGGAAAGGTAAGTTGGAAATTGTCCAACCAGGTCTCGTACCAACCGAGAAGTCTTTTTAACTTACTCTCATCTGCGTAGATATCTACCGTAAGTCGCGCGTCGTCCGCTTAGTATTTTATGCTACAAGAATTCGCGCGGACGCTTCAAGAATCCATTTCCATTCGTCACCGATGTCGATGCCGCTTTTTCTCACCATTGATCCTCTCTATCTCGCGAGATAATAGTAATTTATCATGATGCCTCCGCGCCATCCTGACTGTCAGATTCGCACGTCGACTATGTTTCTTCCCCTCTCTCTCTCTTTCTCTCTCTCTCTCAGCGCAGCGGCGTTACACGTTCCGCGATGTTGAACCGCAAAGCTGTCACGACATGAAAAATGTAATATAGGATTTAACCCACAATCTGTTTTGCTTGTTGCAGTGTATGATATCTGTAGCGGCGGACATTCTCGAGTTTTCATTCCTCCAATTTTAAATTCAAGCGGTGATATATCACATTGAATATTTGCAGTTATATTATATAATCCCATCCTCATATTTTTATTCGAGCAGAAACGCATCGCAATCTTCATGTTGACTTATTAACGTGTCAAGTTGTTTCGCGGCTGTCGCTCTCATCTATTAATAATGTGAAAGAGAGTGAAATAACGTCGTTATGTAAATTATTTGCGAGCGAGGGGAACATTACGGTTATGACTCGTCCATCATAGAGGCGCAATTAACGATATTCATTACGGACTAACAGCGTCCGCTAATTTGACAATTGATGCGAAAACCAGAGTATGTGTCAACTGTAGCGTGAGGCACGGCTGACATCTTAATTATCGGAGATGAATTATGATCGATGTAAGGACAGCATTTATGTGATCGATCATTAGGAAACAAAATCCCGCATTTAATTAAAGTTCAATATTTCAGATAAAATAATTCTACCACATTTCAATTTTATCTCTCATTGTTAAAATACAAAACCAACATGAATATTTAAATACAAGTTTCTGAAGTAATAAAAAGCTTGCGTATTTATTATTTTTCCATCGATTGTTTTGCAATTGTCTTGTAAATTATTAAATTTGTAATACATATTTTAAAAAATAAAAAATTAAAGATACAAAAATTCTCATCGCGGAGAATATCTGTATTATATCTCCATTTATTCGCTCTCGAATGTTGAATAATACTGACCTTACTTTATACGCAACAGGTTTCGAGCCCCGTAATTGTATTAAAAGTGCTAATTTTTTGTCATTTGATTTACTTTTTGTAGAAATAGGTGGATCGAGGGCTCAGCTGATGCTGACGCACAGCTCAGAATGAGAATTTACACGGGTTGTTTGTCCCCGTAAACAGAAATGTCGCGAAAGTCATGGATATGCATGGCACACCACGTTCGTTAAGCTAGTAGTTGCGCTCAGAATATTGTCAGACACACGGGCTCTGGAAACGTGCTGTGAAGATGACGAACATTTGCTCAGCGTGTATTCCATGATAACAAATTTCCACTATGAAACGCACACATATATTTTCTCCGTTTCTCTTCTTTTTCCAAGAAGCTTTTAATTTCCTACTTTTCTAAATCATCAATCTGGTCCATTCAATATCTTCAACAAAGTGAGTACAACGTTTCCGGACGTTAATTGCGCCAAACGATATCGAAGACAAGGGTCGGTGCCTAATATAATTTTTTTTTTTTTTTTTGGAATTGGCCACTCGAATTGTCGAACGGGAAAAGATGTCGACTCCAATTTCGTCGGAGAATGATTGGTCGAGTTTCGACTTTCGAGTGCATCCTCATCGAGATCCGATGAAATTGTAACAAGCTGTGGAGTAGATAGCACTCGTGTTGTAAAAGTTGGATCGGCAAGTCCCCTGGCTTCCTCGTAATTCGCGCCGTCCTGCATCTTCACGAAGACTCTCGAGATTTTTTCCACGCTTTCGAGTTCGCTCCAGTCTCCACTCGCGTTGAATAATTGCTCGTTAAAACGAGCCGGGTCTTCCTCTCGCTTATCTTAGCGGTCCAACACCATTCGCAGCTCAAAGAGCGCGTGACGCTTTTTTCCTCCGCGCTGGTAATTACACCGTTTGTAATCGATTGCCTCGCTCAAGCGAAAATCTTTGTTGTTGTCGATATTCAATTAATACTGACTCTTTCGTTTCTTTCAAATTCTGAAATTTATTTGAACAAAGCAGTTTCAGTACGAATATCTATATATAATTTACAATATATAATTATCCCAACAATTAACACGACAGGTACTTTTATTAAAATATTTATTGCACCCTCTAATGATAAATTTTTATTTGTTTAATTCTAAGATATTTTTGTAATAAGTTTTAAATATTATTATGCAGCTGGTTTTCAATCCGAAACTTTCATTTCTCTGTTTCTAGTGCGATTCCGGAGTGGCCGTGGATAGATTCTTTCACGCTTTGTACTCGACGAGGAAGAAACACCTGATGCCATTCTTGCTCGGCACCGCTTGTTCCGAAGTCACCGAGACGCTGGCCAAAATTGTGCCCTATTGGAACGTGATCCAGGTGTCGTTTGGCTCGACGGCACCTGCACTCTCGGATTCCAACGAGTTTCCCCTGTTTCTGCGAACGGTCGCGCCGGATTCGAGTCACAATCCAGCCAGGATAGCATTGATCAAACACTTCGGATGGGACACCGTCACCGCGCTCTCGCAAACAGGCGACATGTACTCCTTGGTAAGTAGGTCGTAAGGAACACGAATGTCGTTCGCAAATCGACTCCCCCGAATTTATCGGCGCGGCTTTCCATCACTCCGCCAGTCCGCGCCAGAAATAACTCGATCGCAATATCAATGTTATATAATTTTTCTCCGAGATCGTGCGGGAAGCATTTCAAGTTTATCTCATCCCCTCAAAATCTGAAGTCTTTATACAAACCGCGTAATATGTAATGCAAAAAACTGTAAACGTGGAATTTACACGTAAAATTTAAGTAATACAATTTTCCGATTTTATATCCGCGAATAAACGTGAACGAGAGTATGAAATATTATCGAAATTTACAGAGACTCTCTATTTGAAAAATTATGTTTGATAACGGATTGAAAATCGGCTCCTTCATAAAGAGCGGCGCTCAGAGAGTTGCAATTGACGTTAATCGCGATTGACATTTGCACCAAAAAATATACCACTTATAAATCCAATACCTCCTATCGCCGCTTCTACTCTACCGTATATAAATATCGAGATCAGATGAAGTGGAATCTCCGAAATACGAATAGAAGGGAATGCGCGCGCGATAACGTGATCGCGCGCGAGGACATTTTCCGCGTTATATTTATCTCTCCGTCTCGCTTTACGTAAACGTAACCGCGTGTTTAATTGCGAACTACACCGCGGAAGTTCGTTTGTGCTCGTCGTGCGATCTATACAATGAAGTTTCCGTTATGTCGGCTTTAATTAACTTTCGATTTGTACTCACGCGCAGTTAACCAGAGTACCCGCACAGTTCGGTATCACGTTTCGGTTAATTCTCGGTCAATTTCCGTCGCTACATTGTAACAGAAGCTACCACACGTCATATCCGGCTTTAATGTAGTCTAGGAATACGGTGACGGACGCGGACCCAGGGATGTCGCGGTACTAGGATTTCGACACAAGCGAGGCAAAACAATAAATTGCCAATTTATGTTGCAATGTTGTTTTATATAATCGTTGCACGAGTGAGAGAAGTCGTGTATTTTTTCCCCGATACATATTTATTTTAGCAATTTTAAAACCGAGTTTGCCTTGATAGAAAGAAGTTTGATTCGACAAATTTCTAATAAAGCGTGCGCAACATATCGCACACCGAGAAGAATACTGTCACAACTCAAAAATTCACAATTTTCAGGAGAGAGAAAAAATAAATTTAATTAAATTTTTTTGAATTGTGAGGTAACTAACGCAATTGCAATTACGACATTTTGTAATAATGAAACTTATACTGTTTTTTGAAGACGTCTGCTGTGAATTATTTATTAATTCACTTATAACGACACTATTCATCCAGCGACCGCAACTTAATCGGTCTAAAAGAATAACGACACTTCTGTTCCCGTGCGGCGAGTTTTGCATATAGAACTTGTAACGCTATTATAGCATCTAGGGAGCACCTCAGGCATACTTTTTATGGGTTTAATTCCAGAATCAAAATTTTTTTAGTTGTAACAGTATTCTTCTCGGGGTGTGATATATGTTATCTATCTCGAAAATTGATGTAAATGGAGTTTCGAAAATTCTGCGTAGATCGATGCGTCAGTTCACAACCGTGTCTCGTTAAAATTCATATTGTTCCCAAACTGGGTTTAAACTACTTTTGAAATAAACGCTTATGCTCGAACGTGCCCACGTACGAGCGATCCGGGGAAACACCGATAAAGATACCTATACGAGTTTTGCTCCATGTCGCGAAGCATGTGCCGAGATAGATAAGAGAATTCTGAATGTGTCGTCAATTAAATTGCGTGACACGCTTGCCGAGAAGAAACGAACGAGCGAAACGAACGAAAACGACGCGGCGCGACGGCAATCCCTTTAGGATAACGGAACGTAACTCCCGTCGGTGTCGCCGTGACGTACGATGCGTATTTGTAAGGGTGACGCGCG